>NC_132921.1:59233629-59536659 GCF_047675955.1 Chlorocebus sabaeus | reverse complement strand
GGAACTATTTTCAAAAGTGCCCTGTGTGGCCAGGGCCAAAGCAAAGGGAGCTCCACACGCTTCCTGGCATTTGAAGGCATGGCATTTGAAGGCAGGACAATTGGGGAAGAGGTGTGTGTGTGTGCGTGTGTGTGGGAGTGTGTGAGACAGTGTGTGTGTGTGTGTGTGTGTGACAGAGGGAGAAAGGTTGACTTCTTGCAAATATGTACAAGTAGTGGTTTCAGTGTGACTGTTATTTGAACTTGAAAATTGCAAAATAAGAGATATGACTGGAGTTGTAACTCCAAGTTAGAGAGGCAAGTACTGTGAGTTGTACTTCATTTGCATCTCCGACCCTTGACAGCCACACTTCCATCTGACCTTATTACAGGCACTGGTGCGCAGCTCCAGTGCAGATCCTAAACTCTGAGCAGGAAAGGCCCAATCTTGGGCTGCTCTTTGTATTTTCAACAGAGCCTAACATGGTGCCTCAGTTACGGTACACATTAACTAAATGCTTGTCAGGTTGAATTGGAAGCAGGTTGAATTGAATTGAACACACCTAAGGCCAAATGTCACAGAAATGTGTATCTTCACTTCATTAGATTAGACTAGTCCACAGCCACATTCTTGGGGCAGGACTAAAGATAGGCATTAGGTTTCCCCTGTGTGATTTCAGCCTGTTTGGTCCTGATGACCTGCAAAGTTTGTTCTGATTTGCATCAGCAGTCATGGGAGGCTGAACAGCTATGGAATAAGATGTCAAGTTACTCACACCCAAAAGGTAAAGAGGCCCCGTGGGTAAGCAGCAGGCCTACCCAATCACACCCAGCGCCTGGATTTCTATTCCTTGCTGTGCTTACTGACCCTCGTTACCTTAACCAAATCCCCCTTCCCACCTTTTTGTCTCAGGTTCAGTTTCCTTAAAGTAGAAATAATCATAGCAGTCCTCATCCTATCTTAATGGAAACCAGAGGCTTTTAGAACAGTAAGATTACCTAGCCCAAAGTCTCACTTTATTAACAATGAAACTGGGGCACAGGTACAATCAGAATACAGGTCTCCATGGCTCTTCAGATCTCTGGACCAGCAAGGGCGCTGGCACAGCAGTGGACAGATGTAGTTGCCTGTGTTGGAACTATTTTCAAAAGTACCACTGCGTGGCCAGGGCCAAAGCAAAGCGAGCTCTAAACTCTTCCTGGCATTTGGAGGCAGGAGAACTGGGGAAGACGTGACGCTTCATGGAAGTGTGTTCTTGACCAGCTAGACAAATAGTGAGATGTGCCAGGCACTGGTGGTCATGAGGGTGGGGCTGAAAAGGGAGGTAGCAGTGCTCCAGGCTCCTCTTGGTAGCTCCCACCTCTGCATCCAAGGAAGTAACAACTTCACAGGTGCCTTCCCAACCCCCAGACTTCCTTTCCCTTGAGTCTTTCCCTCTCCTCTATGCCTCTAGCCACAGGGGTGGCATGATTCCATGCTCACCTGTCCTCTCAGTGCAGACTCTGGGCCAGGATAAGCTCGTGCAGGTTTGTGACTGACAGGCTTCTGGAAGCATCTGGGGCTCTTTTCCATCGCTTGACTTCTATGTCTGTGACTCATTTTTACATTACCCATGGATCTCTTATCTTTCTCCTTGCACTTTCAGCCCATCTACCCCTTGCTAGTGAGGCAGACCTGAAAAGCAGAGGGAGGCTCCCAGAAATGAAGGAAATCTGGGAACAGGAGACTCCCTGTTAATGGGGTCTTTGGGCTATGGCTACCATGCCCCTCCTGAGCTCCCCCAGAACCTCCTGAAGGTGACAATGCTCAGTGTGAGATATGGTGGAGCCTCTGAATGACACAGGGAAAACCAATGCATTCCTCAAAGAGGCTGAGCTCTGTACAGAAGCATGGGTAAAATGTAACAGTTACATCAATTCAAATAGAGATTTCCAGATCTTTAGAATAAAACAAAACCCTGATTTATCATGTTGCATTATGAGAAAGTTACAGATTAAAAGGGGCAGAAATAGAGCCCAATTGTCACCCCACAAAGCCAACATCAATGGGCTGTGAACTGTGCTGCTCTGTTCCAAATAACCAAACAATGGTTGACCTCCCGGGTACACCCTGCTTGCCCATGCTGCCAAATAACCAGACTCAAAGAGAAACAAGTTCGCAGCCGCCCGCCCAGCATGAAGACTCATGCCATGTGATCCCAGCTAACGGGCAAGGCCTAACCAACTGACAGGAACTAGGAGAGTGAATTGTGTCAGTGTTTTCCTGAAATTTTTCTGAGGGTGATAAATACATCATTCCAAGGTTCAAATGCACAAACAAACTCTGTAATATTGATTCTTTTTTTTTGGCCCAAACACACCAGAGGAGCAGGACATACCCACTAGCCACATAGCAGCTTTTTAACATTGTAAAGAACCACTGCTTCACAAGGCACTGTTTGATATGTGTGGGAACAGGTGGCCTGATTTTTATATAGCAATTCTTCATGATCTATTGACATTGTATTTACAGTCAACCTGAGTAGATCGTCATAATGACCACCATTTACTGGGCCTGGCACGAAGCTTAAGACCCAAAGATCAGACAATTAGCAACGGCAATTGTGGAGTTCAACCCGGGTCAGTCTTTCTACCACATCAGGATGCCACACATGCTTTGGGCCTTTCCACTTCTTGGCATGATGAGGTCAAGCGAAGTGGTGATCATGGCAGGACACGGGGAGAAGGTGAGGATACACTTCCGTGTGTTCAGATGTAGCCCTCCAACTGGCCTATATCCCTGAGTCCTTCCCAAGACCAAGCACTAATGATCACCTTGTTGTCTAGACATCTCTTAGCCATCAGTTTCCAAAATCTAATTCCCAGAATCTTCGGGTTTGGTGGAGGTTATTTTGGAGGCTGCCTTAAGGAGCAAGGAGGAGGCCAAAGGGAAAGCTGAGCAGGTGGGATTCTGAACCCAAATCTTCCCTTGAACTGGATCCATTTCATCAGTTTTATAGATTGTAGTTCTATGTGAGATTTGCTTGTGGAGGGGGAAAAAGTGGGAGAATCCTAGCTCTAGAGCAGGTGTGAAAACCACTGTCTTGGCAGAGGCACGTCCATGGGCCAGGGGTCCTGGCAGGGCCCAAGCTGGCCCTGAGCATCTAAGGGTGCTAAGTGACAGCCTGCTGGTGACATAGTGACTGCTTCCTCACCTGCACCCACCACCACTCTCTCCTGCCACTCACTGAGGTACCAGCAGTGACCCTGAACTTCACAGAGAGGAAGACACGGCGGACAGCACGGAAAGCATACAAATGAGTGAGCTTAAGATTACCTGGCACAGCAGCTGCCATGGAATCTGTAGAAGTACAGGAATGGGAAGTCCAGGACACTGAAGAGATCACCTGAGGGGCACAGCAATAGTGAAACAGTGACCCATGAGGCCTCACATGCCCCTTTGCCCCGTCGCCCCAGGAAATGCAAGGAGGGCGTCTTTAGCAGTCCTATGCTTTCAGTCCCCTGGCATTGAATTCACTCCAGCATTCCCAGGGATTCTGTTACTGACATTATCTTATCATGATAGTAACAGTATGAAGAGATGATGATAATAATGCCCATTTAGTGGGAGCATGCCTTGTGCAGGGCCCAATGCTAAAATCTTTATGTATGTATCTCTTTCAATCTTAGTAACATCTCTGTGAGGCTCTATTATGCCCATTTAAATTAAGGCTCAGGGAAGTTAAGGAACATGGCTAAGATTGCACAACTCTTAAACTATGGAGCCAGAATGTGAACTCCAGTCAATCCAAACCTTAGGCTGTCTCCTCTCTACTAGGCAGTCAACCCTGCACAAGAGAGTGTGCAGGATAAAAGAATCTTTTTCAAGACTCTTTTCTTCTTTTCTGCCTCATATCTAAAAAAAAGGTCATGAATGCACTGCCCTGACATTTTTTTTTTTTTTTTTCATTTTCATGTTTAATGACTGCAAGAACAGCACGGGGGCCAGACCAACTGTGCAAATTCATTTTAGTTTGAGGTCCAAAGGGTACATTTATTTCTTGTGAAGTAAGTTCATTCCTTTAGTTCCACTTGGTGCAAGAGGAAATAATCACACATATTGGCCGTTTCCCTCTCTGGAATTTGAACTTGGTCACAAACAAAAAGTCAGGAGATTAAAAAAGCAGAAATCCTTCCAAAAATGTCCGGAGAAAAGGAATTAAGCATTTCCACAGCACATAGCTTGAGTCTTCCAAATCTGGAATTTCTGAACCCCTTGGAGAGCCTGGTCTTCCAGACCCCTGGGCCTTAGCCTGTCTCTCAGTTCTGGGGGCCTGTGGGGAGAGGGCTGAATTTCCTAAGTATTGCTAGTATATAAGGTGTGCAGTGGAACACACAGGCAGCAGCATTTCCTTCACCACTATGCTACTAATCAAGAGTTTCAGATCAAAAGACATGATGGGCTCCTACGCTTTCTTGGAGACCCAAACGATCTCAAATGATTCAACTATCTATTGGGAAGGAAAGTTCTGAGTTGGATTTCTCTGGAGGTTTTTTTAAAAATTATGACTGTTATTTTCTTTGTTTTGTTTCTGCAAGTGAGTGTGTATTTAACTACAAGGAGGGGATTTCTTGGGATCTGGTTTTCATGAAGCCCAACAAGACTTCTTGTTCTCTTTCAGCCACGATTCCTCTGAACACCTCTACTGTCAAACCGGGACCTGTGTTGGTAGAGGGAATTTGTAAATGACAACATCAGGTGTCCCTTAGTGTGTGAAGAGCATGGATATATTCTGAAGTCCCTTTCCCCACAGGAGTGATAGGCAAGGGTGCCCTGGGGACCCCAGACCTAGAGAGTGGCCAGAGCCCTCCATTCAGGCAGGTGGAGGGAGAGTCTGTCCACGTCCACGGAGAATGTGTTCCGTCTCTTTGGCAGCTGTGTGCTCTTGGCCCTTTCCCAATTTCCCTCTCAGTGTGAGAAGAACTGCAGCGCAGCCAGTGTGATAATGAGGAATGACGGAGAGGGAGACGAATGAAACCCAGGACCTTGAGACCTCTCAGGCTGCGCCCCTCTCAGCACCCAGTCTTTCATGAGAAACGCTCCAGCAGGGTGAACGGGACTCACGGCGCGTGGCAGCTTTTATAGCCCAGCTCAGGCTTTGGAGGGGGTCTAAAGAGCAGAAGTGTGGTCAGAAGAAGACTGGGAGGGAGGAAAAGAAAGAAAAAACAAAACAAAACAAAACAAAACACAGTCCTCAGGAAATAATAACCCCCACCCAAATCCTGAAAACTGACTCCACAATGGGAGAGACAAAATAAGAATAGCTAACCCTTGCCTTTGAGCCATCGCTAAAACCATCATACGTTGGTTTCTCACACACCACTTAGCTGACTTCACACCTGTCCCTCCTCCTAGAATTAGTGAGTCCTTGAGAGTAGGGATGCTATTTTCCTCATCCCCGCACCCGCTGTGCACCATATCCAACACACCCAGCACACAGCAAGCACTACCAAACCAAGACTATCAGAAAGACCTGATCACCTCCTTGCCTTCCCTAGAGCTAATGTTCTAGTTTCCAGCTGGCTCTGTGGTCCTCAATTTCAAGCTGACCTCAAATTTTCCCCTTTGGTGCCTTCCACCTGCCTTCTCTTTTGCTAAAGTAGTACTCCTAAGCGGAGAGGGTGCACGGCAATCCTGGAACAGCAAATGTTAGTGACTGTGCTACAAATACCCCCAGAAGAGGTTGCAGCATGTGGCTGGCTGGCCCCAGCCATATGCAAACTTGATCCAGGAGCCTAAAAAATGGCCTCAAAACAACACTCCTGCACCATCTAGTGCTGAACTACATGGCTTAAGCACAAATCAAGTGGTTACAGAGTGGTAAACATGGCCGGGCACGGTGGCTCACGTCTGTAATCCCAGCACTTTGGGAGTCTGAGGCGGGTGAATCACGAGGTCAGGAGTTCAAGACCAGCCTGACCAAGATGGTGAAATCCTGTCTCTACTAAAAATAAAAAATTAGCCAGGGGTGGTGGCGGGAGCCTGTAATCCCAGCCACTCGGGAGGCTGAAGCAGAGTTGAACTGCTTGAATCCGGGAGGCAGAGTTTGCAGTGGGCCGAGATTGCGCCATTGCACTCCAGCCTGGGTGACAGAGTAAGACTCCATCTCAAAAAAAAAAAAAAAAAAGTAAACATGTTTTGCTACAGCAACATGCGGCATTATGCAATGGAGTCTGAGTTAGGCCCTCACTGTTGTGTTCTGCAGTTAAAATTCCGCTGACTCTGAGTGAGCAAGTGAAGCCCATTTCTTTAAAGATTACGAAGCATGAAACTGCCATGGTGAAAAGTGTGACACAATATTACCACATTCAAGACAAATTGATATTTGAGCATGAAGAAAATTTCCTTTCATGTTCTTACCCTCAAAACTGGCAGGAAAACAGGAAGTCAGTTCCAAGCAGTAATTAGTGCTGCTTGCTCTGTCTCACACACGAGCCACAGACACACCAGGTAACAAGGTTGTTTCTGGGCCAGATTCCTGAGTCTCCCCGCTCCTTTTGTTCCCTGAAATTCTCTCCAGCTCTCTTGACCACCACAGCTAAGGGGCCCCACACAAATAGGAAGTGCAAATTCTTTAAGAGGGGAAATTTCCTCTTATCTACTATACTTAAGAGTGCAAGGGGGAAAGGTGGTCCCCTTCTCAAGGAAGGTTCTGAGATTCTCAGAGCAAACTCTGTGGTGGGGCCCATGCTGAGGGCATGAAAAAATGTCTGCCTGAGTCCCACCACTGCTGCCAGCACACTCCAAAGGTGCACCTGCAAGAGAGCTCCTCTTTCCAATCACTCAGGTGTGAGTGAGGAGGGAAGCTCAGTCAAAAGCACTATCCAGAAACCCTCACACACCCTCTAGAAGAGTTAAAATAGGACTGACAACGTTAAATGCTGGTGAGGATGTGGAGCAACTGGAACTCCCACACACTACTGGGTGGGAGTGGAAAATGGTACAAACACTTTGGAAAACATCCTTTCTTAGAAAGTGAAACATACATCTACTCTAAGACCCAGTAATCCTATTCTGAAATGTTCATCCAAGAGACGTGAGAACATAAGTCCACAAAAAGGCTGGTATGAGAATGTTCAGAGCAGCCACAAGCTGGGAACAGCCCAGGTGAGCATCAACAGGTAAATGGATAAACAAACGTGGTATATGCATACAATGGAACCCTACCAGCAACAAAAAGGAACAAACTCATGATATACACAACAACATGAATGAGTCTCTAAACACCGTGCTGCATGTAAGAGCCAGACACAAAAAGTACTGATGATTCCATTTACAAGGGCTTGAGAATAGACAGAACTTATCTATGGTAACAGACATCAGATCCATAGAGGCCTTCATGGTGTGGAGAGGGAGTGACCAGGAAGGGGCAGGAGGAAGCTTTCTGCAGTGATAGAAATGTTCTATATCTTGGTGGCAGATAAGTTATGCAGGTATGTAGATTTGCCAAAATTGATCGAGCTGTACATTTAACATGTATATTTCATATATGTAAATTATATATCAATCTTAAAATGTTTTTAAAGTACTACCAAATAACTAAGATACAAGTAATAAAAGAAGGGGGCCAGGTGCAGTGGCTCACGCCTGTAATCCTAGCACTTTGGGAGGCCAAGGCGGGTGGATCACTTGAGGTCAGGAGTTCAAGACCAGCCTGACCAACATGGTGAAACCCCATCTCTCCTAAAAATACAAAAATTAGCTGGGCATGGTGGCGGGCACCTGTAATCCTAGCTACTCGGGAGGCTAAGGCAGGAGAATCACTTGAACCCAGGAGGCAGAGGTTGCAGTGAGCAGAGATCGTGCCACTGTACTACAGCCTGGGCAAGAGAACACGAGACTCTGTCTCAAAAAAAAAAAAAAAAAAAAAAGAAATAAAGAAAAAAAGAAGGGGTAAGAAGAAACCAAAAAGAATTGAGTCCTGCTGTAAGATGTCAGAAAGTATGAACAGATCCTTCCAAGTAGACTGTCCCTATGGAGACTGACTGTGACTGTGTCTTAACTGGGGCAGTAGGAAACCAGGAAGACAGCTCACCCAACACACACTCAGGCCCCATGGCAGATGTTCCAGATGGCAAGTGTAATAAGCAAGTGAAAAAGAATAAAGTTCTGTTCTACCTTGAAGTGGGCTAGACTACCCATGGGTCCCATCAGAAAGCGAATGAATGAACTGGCGGGAACTGGAGCCACCCTATAAGAGTAGTCCTGCTTCTTTACAGCAAGGGAGCCCACAGCCACTTCAGCAGTGCCACAGCCCAGCAAAACCCTTCTTATAAGCCCGACTTTCTGTACTCGGCCTCTGCAATGACACCACCTCAGCTAGCAGGAAACTGTAAAAAATCCAAGTTGCAGAGAACAGTCCTTCAAGAGCAGTGTCCCAGGACTCTCTCTGACGAATCCAACAGGCTCCACAATGCCCTGGGTTGCCCACCACAGACCCATCCCCCACCCTGCAGGAGAGGGAAGGGAAGGTGAATATCTGTGTCCATTCTTTTTCAAAAATTATGAAAATATAACTTGAAGGAAAATCAATCCATGCAAGTATCCCTTCTGGCATAATTAAGCTCCAAACAGGTTTTCAAATAAGAAAGGTGTCCTTTTATTCCGCCAATACATTTTCTTATTGAGATATAATTTGCATACTATAAAATTCACCCTTTAAAGTGTACACTTCAGTGGTTTTTAGTATATTCATAGAGTTGTGCAAACATCACCACTATCTAATTCCAGAACATTTTCATTACCTCAAAAAGAAACTAAAGCCTATTTTAAATTACTCCTCTGCCCAGGGCATTCTACAATCATATACTTCTGACCACTTTGCATTCCCAACGAGTAATTAAGTGTCCAAGGTATTTTTGTATTGACCTAAAAGTTTAGCAGTAACTCAAGGTAAAATGTCAGACTGTTGGCCAAAATGGCTAAGCTATTACCAGCAGTCACCATGTTCAGAAACTGGTGGCTAAACATATCCCCCAAACCAAAAGTAGCTCCAGACCAAAATTCAGGAATATTGTACAGAAGCATTCACTAGAGTGGGACACTTTGTAGTAAAGTGTAGGGGGCTGGGCGTGGTGGCTCATGCCTGTAATCCCAGCACTTTGGGAGGCTGAGGCAGGCAGATCACCTGAGGTCAGGCATTCAAGACCAGCCTGGCCAGTATGGTGAAACCCTGTCTCTACTAAAAATACAAAAATTAGCCAGGCATGGTGGCGGGTGCCTGTAATCTCAGCTACTTGGGAGAGTGAGGCAGAAGAATCACTTGAACCTGGGAGGTGGAGGTTGCAGTGAGCCAAGATTGCACCACTGCACTCCAGCCTGGGCAACAGAGCGAGACTCTGTCTCAAAATAATAATAATAATAATAATAATAATAATAATAATAATAATAAAGTATAGGATCACTGAAAGAGCAGCATTTAAAAAGAAAAACTTAGAAAGAGGGTCATGAGGCCGGGTGTGGTGGCTCATGCCTATAATCCCAGCACTTTGGGAGGCTGAGGTGGGTGGATCACGAGGTCAAGAGATAGAGACCATCCTGGCCAACATGGTGAAACCCCATATCTACTAAAAATACAAAAAATTAGCCGGGCTTGGTGGCGGGTGCCTGTAGTTCCAGCTACTCAGGAGGCTGAGGCAGGAGAATCACTTGACCCGGGGAGGTGGAGGTTGCATTGAGCCGAGATTGCGCCACTGTACTCCAGCCTGGTGACAAAGTGAGACTCCATCTCAAAAAAAAAAAGAAGAAAGAAAGAGGGTCAGAAGACCTACTACTCGCCTACTCTGCATCATCTTGGTCAAATCACTGAACTCCTCGGGGTTTCAATCTCCTCATTTGTATTAGGATGGTGCACAAGTAATTAACACAATTCGGTGGTACCTGGGATAATCGCTAAGATTCCTTCCAGCTCTGACCATCATAAGTGTAACAAATGAGCAAGCACAACCTCTTAGCTGAAGGGCAGCATGATTTCTTTAGGTAAAAATTATTCACCCAGCCGGGTACAGTGGCTCATGCCTATAATCCCTGCACTTTGCGAGGTCGAGGTGGGCAGAACACTTGAGGTCAGGAGTTCCAGACTGGACTGGGCAATGTAGTGAAACCCCGTCTCTACTAAAAATACAAAAATTAGCCAGGCATGGTGGCAGGTGCCTATAATCCCAGCTACTCAGGAGGCTGAGGCAGGAGAATCGCTTGAACCCAGGAGACAGAGATTGCAGTGAGCTGAGATACACCACTGCACTCCAGCCTGGGCAACAGAGCAAGACTCTGTCTAGGGGAAAAAAAAAAAAAAAGAATTATTCACCCAAGTCCGCTAGAAATAATTCAGGATGTAAACCAAGGAGAATCTGTGAACATAACTTTCGAAAGGCCTTTGACAAAAGCACATTTCAAAGGGACAGGACACTTAGTCGGCTCTTAAATGTCTGCTGGGTGGCAGCTACCTGGCTGCATAAAGGAATGATAGGAGACGCAACTGAAAGGCAGACAACCAGCAGTAGGGGTAAGCAGAGGCCATTTAGGGTTAACAGTATGGCTTCACAGGACTTACTATTTCACAAAAGATAGACTTTCAGCAAATGACAGCAGAGAGGGGACTCCACAGTAAACCCTGGAGTTTTGAGAAGTCATCGTTCACAGGAGCAGGCAGACTATAGGAACTGTGCTTTCATGTGGCAAGCGGAGTGTAATGTATTAAGAAAATGTATTCAAGCTATCCTTACGATACATGGATTCAGATATGTCACATACAATCTAGAAGCGTTATTCCTGAGTCACTATCAACAAGTCCCTGAGGATCCTCGCTCAGATAGCAGGTAAAACACCAACAGAAAGAAGCAGCTGAAAACGCCAACAGAAAGCTGTTAATTGCTTTAAGCACAAGATGAGACCTAGAAGGGACGTTAGGAAGCAGCCAATTCACCTTTCTCATTTTCTAGATATGAAAACCGAGACCTAGAGGGCCTGGGTAATGCCTTATGCATAGCAAGTGGTGAGTAAACATGCGTTTTGTGTGTGTGCGTTTTTATGAAAAAAAGAATTGACTCCTTTCATCTGGAATTATGAGAATTGGATGGTGACATATGATACAAACTTTAAAAATGATGCCAGATAGAAAGAGGGTAACTCAATAATATATTTGCAAAATTCAAACAAGAATTAGAGAACCAACTCCTTCACTAAATTATTTATTTCTTTTTTTTTTTTTTTGAGACTGAGTCTCACTCTGTCGCCCAGGCTGGAGTGCAGTGGCATGATCTCCGCTCACTGCAAGCTCTGCCTCCCGGGTTCACGCCATTCTCCTGCCTCAGCCTCCCAAGTAGCTGGGACTACAGGCACCCACCACCACGCCCGGCTAATTTTTTGTATTTTTAGTAGAGACGGGGTTTCACCGTGTTAGCCAGGATGGTCTCGATCTCCTGACCTCGTGATCAGCCCGCCTCGGCCTCCCAAAGTGCTGGGATTACACAGGCGAGAGCCACCGTGCCTGGCCCACTTATTTCTTATATTTACCCCCTAATATTTTATTTGAGGTTACCCTTTGGGATGATTCTGATGATGGGATTTGGGGTACCACAGCAGGCCTTGGGAAATATTATGGGATGGCAAGAGGCCCCTCATATTCTGCCATAAGAGCAATAACTTCTGCTCCTGAAGTGATCACCAAAAACAGATTCAGGGAGTTTTTTGAACTTTTGAACTTTTTCACCAAATTTTTTAATACTAGAAATGAAGAGCAATTCAGGATGCTTGGAAAAGGAATTTCAGAAGAGGGCAAAATAAGCACTAGTTTACTCGGCAGGAAATAGACCTGTCTGTATATCTGAGATCATACTGGATGAAAACACAGACAACAAGAAGGCGTAAGAATAAATTCCTGGTTGATAAATTGGTTTGTTAAGAGCAGTTTCAAATAGGTGGGACCTTCCTGCCCTTGCAGTCATCCTGGGGGGCAATGACATTCTCTTGTGAAATGTCTC
This sequence comes from Chlorocebus sabaeus, assembly GCF_047675955.1. Taxonomy (NCBI): domain Eukaryota; kingdom Metazoa; phylum Chordata; class Mammalia; order Primates; family Cercopithecidae; genus Chlorocebus; species Chlorocebus sabaeus. The sequence continues at coordinate 59,524,660 of NC_132921.1, read as the reverse complement.
TGAGAGACAGGCTCACTGTGTCCAATGAGCAATGTCAAACAGACAAACAAAACAGCACTTGGTGGGGCCTTTTACCTGTGGGATGAGACGCAAATGCCAGGAGCACCACACTGGAAAAGAGACAGCAAAGTAGTCAAGAAGTTTCCCCCGCACCAAAAACCCCAGCTGTTCCCACCCATTTTACTTGGAAATAGTTAAATTTGCCTAAAAGCAAATTATCTGCACTGACTCATTCTGACTAAATCCAGCTCCTCAGAGAGAGTAAGAATGTCTTGAAATGTCTCATGTTTTGGCAGGAAGATTGCCTCTTGGGACAGACAGGCTTGGGACAGAATATGAATCCACGTCTCAACCTGAGGGTTCACTGTGTCTCTTTTCTTGGTCCTGGCTGACCCTAGTTACGATCATACTCACCTAATCTACCAAGAGTATTTACAAGCTAAACGAAGCAAACTCTGAATTAAAATAGGTTGCAATGTAAAAGCTAGCTGTTGTGTGTGAGCTACGTATATTTTTGCCACAAAATTAACTGTGTAGAAGATAGTTACATTTCCAAGAGGCTAGCCCAAAATTGATCCAGCCCATCCACCATGTGTCTGAAAACCACCTTTACTGATTTTAGATGCCACAGAGGGGAAAGGATGAAAAGAGAATGAAGAGGAGTGTTCCTTTGATGTGAGCCCTGTTCATCCTTGGCACCCTCTCGTCGTCCTTTCTGGAAACCCCTCCCGTCCCGCAGAGCCCCTCTACAGAGCCTTCACGCTGCCAAACCCCACCGTGGGGGGCCCAATCCCCTACCCTCTGCAACCTCTTCCATCAAACCTCATGCCATCCAGGCAGCCAACCAAATTAGAAGCTAGGAATAAAACATGTTTTCTAAGTATGGGAGGAAATTTTTTATTTTTATTTTATTTTTAAAATTTATTTACTGTTTATTATAAGTTTTAGAGTACATGCGCACAACATGCAGGTTTGTTACATATGTATACATGTGCCATGTTGGTGTGCTGCATCCATTAACTCGTCATTTACATTAGGTATATCTCCTAATGCTATCCCTCCTCCTTCCCCCCACCCCACGACAGGCCTCGGTGTGTGATGTTCCCCTTCCTGTGTCCAAGTGTTCTCATTGTTCAATTCGGGAGGGAATTTTTTGAAGTGCTGGATGGCCTACTCTGGTTCTAAACCCTGGCTGCGTATCAGAATAGCCCAGTGTCCTGGCTTAAATCGGAATCTCTGAGGTGCAGGCATCAGTTGTTTTATTTTGTTATGGCCTCTCAGTGGCTCTAAAGTGCACCAGGACTGGGAACTACCACAAGGAATCCCTAGTCGGCGGTGACATCCTAGGCAGTGTGGAGGAAGATGGCTGTGAGCAAAGAAACCAACGGGAGCCCTGCCTGCTCTGGGGCTGTCTCCCAGAACCATTTCTGTGTTTCTCATGCTCTTCCTGTGCTCTTCCTCTAAAGCTCAGGTTCTCTGATGGCCCCAGGGCAGCAGCACTGTGGACAGAGGCTGGACAGGAGGCTTGGGAGAAAGCCAAAGGGAAGAGCCACACATCTGGTCATTGAGAAGTTGTAGGTGTGTAAGACAGGGCTGCATGTAGCTATAAACGAGACTGGAGACTTTGCAATGATTAGCCCTTTGCATGGGCTCTCTAAGTCTTTGCCTCCATCTCACCTTTCTTTGGAAAACATATACCTTGTTCATACTCCATTATTTTATCTCCCTGAATCCCTTTTGGGTTATAACTTCAGGAGCAGAACTGATCACTCTTATGGCAGGATATGAGGGGCCTCTTACCATCCCAAAGCATCTCCCAGAGCTGGTCACGTACCCCAAATCCCATCATCAGAATCACCCCAAAGGGTAACCTCAACTAAAATATTAGGGGGTAAATATAAGAAATAATTAAGTGAAGGAGTTGGTTCTTTAATCCTTGTTTGAATTTTGCAAATATAGTGTTAAGCCACTCCTAACTCCTACCAAAGCAGGCCATTCAGTACTTGAAAAAAAAAAATCCCTCCAATACTTAGATCACATGTTTATGCCTAACCTCTAACTCAATCGGTCATCTGGACGGCATGAGTTTTGATAGAAGAGGCTGCAGAGGGTGGGGGATTGGGCCCCCCACAGTGGGCTTTGGCAGCATGAAGGCACCGCAGAGGGGTGCTGGGGAATGGGAGGGGTTTCCAGAGAGGGTGACGGGAGGGTGCCAAGGATGAATGAGGCTCACATCAAAGGAACACTCCTCTTCATTCTCTTTTCATCCTTTCCCCTGTGTGGCATCCTACACTGCGACCTCCCTGGGGGCAAGAACCATATTTTATTCATCCTTGGATCCCTAGCAGTGCCAGACATCATGTGGCAGGTACACAATACGTTTTCTGGACTGCAATTAATCACCTCTAGGTGTACTGTGGTGGGACTATGTTTGAAGGAAAATGTAACTTGAAGCCCTGTATACTTTTTTTTTTGAGACAGGATCTCTCCGTCACCCAGGCTGGAGTGCAGTGGCGCAATCATCACTCACTGTAACCTTGAACCCTGGGGCTCAAGTGATCCTCCTGCCTCAGCCTCCCAACACGGAAACCCCTTAGAGTTCTCAGATTATAAATTACATGCACATTATAATGAAGAAATTATACTAATATAAAAAGGGTATATCATGCTGTTCTAGTAAAGCAGGCTCATTCTCTGCTTGGCTTGGGACAAGGATACAAACAGAAGTCCACATACCATATTTAAAAGTTATAAATCAAGCCTCAGACTTCATCCTACCTTAACAAATACACCTTCAAAATAACCTGAAAGTCTAGTTTAAAATGTAGAATTCTTGGGCTCCCTGGTGCTGCATGTCAGAATGGAGCAGCCCAGGGCAGCCTCTGACTCCCGGTTGGCAATGCCTCCCTTTTCTTTCCACCCCAGGCTTCATCCTGCAGCCCAAGGGCCTCACACATGTGTGTGGACACCTGAGCCTGCAAGGTCACCTCCACCTCCACTCCTGCCCATTGAGAGCCTCTCTTTGGACACCCCTTGGGCCTGAGAGTGAGTTGGGAAGATGGACCCAAGGAGCTCTGGAGTCGAGCTCAGGGACACAGGTGGGGATTCAAGGACACAATCTAGAAGTGAGGGGGTGGGCTCTGGGATGAGAGAAACGTCCTTAGCCTCAAAGATGCCATGCCCCAGAGGAGGGATGTGGCCCTCTAAAGTTTAGGGCCTGAGAGAGGCCCCTCTTGCTTGGTCTAAGGGCAAGACTACTATTTGGTCTCCTCAACTCTGGTTATCCTCACAAATTCTGTAACTTACCTTCCTGGCAGGCACACTGGCTCAGAACTCTTCAATCAAAATATTATTGGAAAATAAAAATCCATTAGCCCTAAAAGGATATGAACTGTTCTTTAAAAATGTAAATTATATTTTACCTGAATATATAGTTTAAGTATTGCTGGTCAATGTCACTAAGGAATGAGAGAGAAAAAAAGATAAATGAAATAGCAGAACTATTTTAAATACATAAAATAATCATTATCTTCTATCAATAAATTCTATTTTAGTTACTACTTTTATAAATTACCCATAAATAGAGGGAAAAGTACTTAATATTCAAAACCAGTTGCTAGTTCATTTTAAATCACACACATTTTCACCTGTGGGCAACTGTTTCCCACGTATACATTTGTCACTTTCAAAGGAGTGTCAACTATCTCAGGCCACTGGACTGGCTTCTGCAGCTACCAGATTTAACAAGTAAAAATACAGGGCAATCAAATACATTTGAATTTCTGATAAAGAGTAATGTTTTAGTGTAAGTACTATCTGTTCCGAATATTACAAAAATTATTCGAGGCTTATCTGAAATTCAAATGCAACCAGGCATCCTGTATTTTATCTGGCAACTCTACTGGCTTCTTGCTACAAAAACATTTTATTAAAAGAACAAAAGGTGCTCCAGGGAGTGGAAGCCCCACATTCTCAGAGTGGATGACCTTCTCTCAGGAGTCATTCCCTTCGAACCTTTTCTCATTAGGCCTTCAGCAGGCCCCAAAACCCAGAGGCCAGCTGGCTGGTCTAGGGGAACTGGCCTTACAGCTCCAGGCCTGAAGTCTTGTCTTTTCTCATTTACATTCACCAAAGCTGCTCCATTGACTGCCTGCAACAAAGGCCTCATTTTGCCCAAGAATGAGCTAGGAAGTGGAGAGACTTCTGGGTCTAAAGTAAGTCAAATTAGGATGGAGCTCGGGAAACAAGAAAAAGTACTGTCCCTCTGTGATCGATGCAGCCGATTGGCACCCAAAACAGCTGGCCACATACATTTCATTCACATGTCATCTGAGAGGTGACATGTGAATCCCCTAAAGGAAGGGGATTGAGACTTCCATGCCTCTTCACACACGGCTAAAGGCAGGCATGTTCCAGGTGTTAGCGGACACAGCCTGGAGTGGCCCAAACAGCAAGAAGAGGGACGGCTTCAAGGACTAAGTCCCCTGCCCTCACCACAATCCAGGCCTGCAGAGTCTCTGGCCAAATGGAAGAATTTCATGATACCACAAGTCTCAACCCTTTCCTTTAGGCCAACCACAGCTCACCAAACATTAAGAGTTTGTCTTGGCTGGGCACGGTGGCTCACACCTGTAATCCCAGCACTTTGGGAGGCCAAGGCAGGCGGATCACCTGAGGTCGAGAGTTTGAGACCAGCCTGACCAACATGGAGAAACCCCTCTCTACTAAAAATACAAAATTAGTGAAGCATGGTGGCGCATGCCTGTAATCCCAGCTACTTGGAAGGCTGAGGCAAGTGAATAGATTGAACCCAGTGGGCGGAGGGTGAGGTGAGCTGAGACCGCGCCATTGCACTCCAGATCGTGCCATTGCACTCCAACAAGAGCGAAATTCCATCACAAGGGAAAAAAAAGAAAAGAGTTTAAGAGTTTACCTTAATGCACTGGGTTTCTGGGACTTCCGCAGAATTTTATAAGCCCCTGAAAATGAAATAAAACATGTCACTGGTCATGGTATTCTGCTCAAGGAACTGCTGGCATGTCCAGGGAAACACAAAATCCACATGGATAAAGGCCCCCAAAGGCATGACTGCTGGTCCTTTTCCCTATGAGGGTCACACCCAGCTGACAGGAGAAGACCATCAACATTTGGAAGGTTTCAAGGATGCAAATTCAATAATCCTCTATGATAACGCAGTCAGTCCTTCCAGTGGTCCCCAGAGTGCTGGGCATGGAAAGCATCATGATCAATGAAGGACACAATTAACAGGAAGGTGTTACTTCCTTGACATGATGCACATGAAAAAAGAAACACCCCTGGATTGCTGAACATTTCTGAGCTGTGTTAACAGTCAGGGCACTGCTTCTCTCCCAGGACTACGGACAAGCAACACTGAACATATGATTTGTAATAAAATCAGATGGTCCCTTTATTTGACCAATTTCAACATTTTTGGTAAATTACCGAAAAAAAAAGTTTTTGACATGAACTTCTGAATATCTTCCCAACGTTTTTAGAGAAGACCAATCAGCATTCCAAAAGCTGACTTGAGCAAGTGAAACCCCAAGTCATGGTGAGTTAGTTCGTATTTGCCATGAAAAAAGAGGAAAGTATATTGGAAATGGACACATTTGAGGAAAAACCTCAAAAGAGAAAACCAATCCAGAAAATGACCATTTAATTTTAACCTTCACACCTTGGATTTGATTTTCCTATTGTCCAGGGTCACCAAAAAGTGGGTATACAATAAACCTCAATTGTTCAAGTAAGCCTCCCTCCCTCCCTCCTTCCTCCCTCCTTCCTCCCTCCCTCTTTCTCTCTCTCCCTCTCTGTCTCTTTCTTTCCTTTTTTTTTTTGACAGGGTTTCACTCTTTTGCCCAGGCTGGAGTGTGGTGGTGTGATCATGACTCCTGCAGACTCGACCTCCCTGGCCTCAGGTGATCCTCCCACCTCAGCCTCCTGAGCAGCTGGGACAACAGGCATGTGTCACCATGCCTGGCTAATTTTTGTATTTTTTGTAGAGACGGGGTTTCTCGAGGTTGCCCAGGTGGGTCTCTGATTCCTGGGCCCAAGGGATCCGCTTGCCTTGGCCTCCCAAAGTGCTGGGATTACAAGTATGAGCCACTGTGCCCAGCCTTACGTAAGTACTATTTTAAAACTTACCTACACAGAATAAGTGAATTACAGCCCAAAAATATCCATCTGGATCAAACTGAAACACAGAATTAAAAAAAGAAAAAATGGCTATAAGAGCAAGGCAAACGGAATCCAGTGCGGCCATCAGAAACCCTGTCATCAATGCGCAGTGCCAAGCAAGGGTCCCAAAATAGGACCCCTGGGGCCTTACGTCAGTTCCTTGGTTCCCTCTCATTCCTCACCCAGGTGCCTACAACATCTTCCTAACAGGACTCTGCCTCCAACACCCCATGCCCCTCACTGCCATCACAAAGTTCAAATCTAAACTCATGACGCCCCAAGACCTCTGTGACAAGCCCCCATCAACCCCTCCAGTTGTATGTACAGCCTCCTACTGTCCCTGAATAAGGATAACTTGCATTTTCCCAAGCATGACTGCTTCCCCCTACAACTCAACCAAGGGGACCCTCTACTTCTTCCCTTATTATTCTCCACAGGATGTAGTATCATAGGACACGTCCTATTTATTTCTTCCTTATTTGTTTATGTGTTTCTGTCTCCCCCTGCCCTCCCCTCTCGTAGATGTACATTCCAGGAGGGCAGGTGTTAGAACAGGGGTAGACACACAACAGGTGCTCAATGATGCTGGATCACAGGATACTCATGACACTCCACGACTGCCCTCGCCAGCTTTCTTCTCCTGGCTAACTCCTCCTCATTCTTCCAGATTTAGGTCCTGTAAGCAGAGCCTGGCTCTAGCATCAGAGAGATCTGGGATAAATTCTAAAATCCTCACTTATTTGTTAGCTGCTGACCTTTTGAACCTCCTTATTCTATGCTATGAAATGGAGATAATAATTCTCCCACCCTTACAGAAATGTGGGGAGATTTTAAATAACATAAGGCACAGAAAGCATTGGCACAGAGCCTGGCATACAGCAGGCTCCCTGTAATTGTGGCTATTTCTACTTCCTGAGGTCCCACGTCTTCTTAGGTGCTTCAGAGCCTCCTGTACCTCGGGGACAGAGCCCTGGCCTCCCTGTGTGATAATGATCTGTTTACTTGACTGTTTCCCTCCCCTTTGCTCCAAATAGGCTTGACTTCTGCCTGAGCAAAGATTAATTTTCCTCTTTGTGTCCCCAGAACCTGGCTCAGTGCCTGACACTTGGTGGGGACCTAATAATCCTGAGGGAGAAAAAAAGAAAGAAAGGAAACCCAGAAATGAGAGGACTACTGGGGGCAGGGGTGGGTCCTCAGCACCTCATAAAGAAAACTCAACTTTAGCACAGGATAATAAAATAAAAATCATTTTGCAGGTCAGGCACAGTAGTGGCTCATGCCCATAATACCAGAACCTTGGGAGGCCAAGTCGGGTGAATCACTTGAGGTCAGGAGTTTGAGACCAGCCTGGCCAACATGGAGAAACCTCATCTGTACTAAAAATACAAAAAATTAGCTGGGTGTGGTGGTGGGTGCTTGTAGTCCCAGCTACTCAGGAGGCTGAGGCAGGAGAATCGCTTGAACCCAGGAGGTGGAGGTTGCAGTAAGCCGAGATCGTGCCACTCCACTCCAGCCTGGGCAACAGGGTGAGACTCTGTCTCAAAACAAAACAAAAACAAAAAAACAAAAACAAAAACAAAAAATCACTTTGTAGGAGATGAGGCTCTTGGGAGGAGAGGAAATCCACTTTGCCTCCATGCCTGAGGCTGGGGCAACCTGGGCGTTGGCTAACAGGTTCACCAGGCATGTACAGAGGACAGACGGCAGGCACCACAGTGCTCAGGGATCAGAGCTCTGCAGACCGCGATGCCTCCAGCCTTGGGGAGAAGGCAAAAGCCTGGGGAAATGGTATTGCCCAGGCCCAAAGCTACCCAGCCTGCAAGCTTTGGAATGCTTCTGCATAGGCCAAGTTATCCTGCTTCTAAAAGGAAGGACTAGGAAATTCTGGTCATACACCCAGGCTTCAGAGAATAAAAGACACTTTGAAGGCAAATGAGTTCACCCGGACTTACCTGGGAGTCATTGAAGGGAAGGCATCCTGCTGCGGCCAGGAGGAAGAGGGCACTGTGGAGAGGGACATAAAACACTGCAGCTTCACCTTTTAACATCAACGCTTTCCCCAAGAGTGTGGAGGTGAAAATGCATCCTCTGGAGTTTGGATGAGGCAAAGATCCTGCGAGACCAACTTGGTTCCTCTGTCTTTCCTCTGTGAACCTGACTAGCTGTGTAGTTTTCAATTAGGTGCTCTACTCATGAACAGACCTTTCCTTCTCTGGATCTCAGCTAGCTGTTTCCCAGAGTCAGGCATTTACAGGACATCTGCAAGACCACAGCTGGCTCACTCGAGGAAAATAGTGTGCCTGTGAAACATCTAATGAAACAAGTGTTTTTTCAACTGCAGATCCCAAAAATATACAAGTGAAAAACTGGGGAATCAGACCACAAATATGCCCGTTTCAAAAATGAAAACACTACAGAAATCGCATTAAAATCTTTTGTGCACCCTCACAACTGAATGATCAAACAATACCACCAATAACGAGGCAGATCCACATTGTGTGCCTCTCGATATAAAGCTCGGAAGGACACCACATCACTCGGGTGGTATTCCTGCCAAACATGCAGAGCGTGGATTGAACCACGAGAAAACACTGAGACAAACCCAAATTTAGGGACAGTTCACAAAACAACAGGCCTCCTCTATTCAAAAATGCGAAGGCAATGAAAGACAATAAAAAGCTGAGGAACTGTTCCAGATTAAAGGGTACAAAAGAGACATGACATCTTTTTTTTTCTTTTTTTGAGACGGAGTTTCATTCTTGTTGCCCAGGCTGGAGTGCAGTGGCGCAATCTCGGCTCACCGCAACCTCCACCTCTCGGGTTCAAGCAATTCTCCTGCCTCAGCCTCCCGAGTAACTGTGATTACAGGCATGCACCACCTCACCAGGCTAATTTTGTATTTTTAGGCAGGGTTTCTCCATGTTGGTCAGGCTGGTCTCGAACTCCCGACCTCAGGTGATCCGCCTGACTCGGCCTCCTAAAGTGCTGGGATTACAGGCCTGAGACAATACGCCCGGCTTAGACATGACATCTTTAGGGGAAAAAAGAATGTTATAAAAGATAATATTGTGCCAGGTGTGGTGGCTCACGCCTGTAATCCCAGCACTTCAGGAGGCCAAGGCGGGCAGATCACTTGAGTTCAGGAGTTTGAGCCCACCCTGGCCAATACGGTAAAACCCCTTTTCTACTAAAAACACAAAAATTAGCCAGGTGTGGTGGCACATGCCTGTAGTCCCAGCTACTCAGGAGGCTGAGACAGGAGAATCACTTGAACCCAGGAGGCGGAGGTTTCAGTAAGCCAAGATGTGCCACTGCACTCTGGCCTGGGTGGCAGAGCAAGACTCCATCTCAAAAAAGAAAAGGAAACAATAATAATAGTAATAATATTGTGGCCAGATAAGTGGCAACATTTGAACATGGACTCAATATTAAATAATAGTATCATATCAGATGTTATTTTCTAAATTCAATGACTGCACTTTAGTTATCTAAGGGATTGTTGTTTTTAGGAAACACAGCTTGAAGTATTTACGAGTGGAGTCATGACCTCTACAACTTATTCTCAAATGATTCAGAAAACATAAGAGCAAGAATAATATCTACATTATCATATATGTATGCAATATTTATGTATGTTTATGCATGTGTACACATATATACATTGAGATAGCAAGAAAGCAAATGCAAAAAATGTTACCAATGGGTGAATCTAAGTGAATACATGGGAGCTCATTGTAATATTCTTGCAACTTTTCTGTAGGTTTAAACTTTTCCCCCATAAAATGTTTTATTAGAAAAATTTCTTATACATACTAAAATATTTACAGATGAAACGCTAGGGTGCCTGGAATAAATACTGAGCAAGGCAGTGGGTGGGGCCAGAAGCTGAAAATGGCTGAAGCTGGGAACTGGGTACACAGGACTTCATTCATTATTCTGTTTACTTTGATATGTCTTTAGAAATTTCCACAGTAAAGCAATTTTTAAAAATTCTTGCACAAAAAGTAACACTGCCAAACACAGACATTTTCAGGCAGCTATCCTTACTCATTAGAAAGTCAATTTGGAGCTGGTTCAGTAATCCCTGGTTTACGGCCTATTCCTTCTGAGTTTCATATGCTGAAAGCTCTTGCCTCTAGCTTTCCCCATCTCTCCTCCTAAAAGAAGGCGCCAGAAAGCATAAAACCCAAATTATCACTTAGTCTCTTTCCTCTTGCCATTTTATAGAGGCAACATATATATATAGTGCCCCTTAACTACTGACTATTCCATCAGGCAGCAAACAGCCAAGGATCAAAGGCATGAACAAAAGTGCTGAATACAATGTTTTCACTTTCAGGGAACTTTGCCATATGCCATCTCCTACCAACATAGATTCCATATTCTATATAGAGACTACATGTTTTTATATGTACACATAAACATATATATGTAACACACAACAACATGGCATGTGTAATCTTAGTACACTGAAAACAGTGGTGCTGATCAATTCTGATGGTGCTCACTGCTATAACCATGTGTAGTTGCCACTGTACCCAATGGACCAGCACTGACCGGCTGGGCCAGAGGCAGGAGGACTGGCAGAGGGGCCCTCGGAGCTGGCGCCTCACAGCCTTGGGAAGGTCAGGACAACACGGAGCAGCCAAGGCTCAGGACACCTCTCTACCCCAGCCCGCCCTACTCCTATAGCCTTGCTGACTTTCAAGGCACCCCAACACACAAATGACCCAGAGAAGAATCCAAGGCAAACAGTGGGCTAAGTGGAGGAGACACTGTCAGGGGAGCCTCTTGGACCTGCCCGGGAATAGACACGTTTTGTGGTGGGAGGAGAGGAGAATACTGATGGGTTTGGTGTCTCCCTATAGTGAAAGGCTTCATAGAATAGAGGATGCTTCCCCATCCATGGGGAATGAGCAACAGAGATCCCCCCAAACAGACAACCTCTTGGGGCTGTGGAAGACGGGGGATGCCCAAGGGTGAGACACCTGCCTGCCTGCCCACCACACCTGGCCTCGAGCAGTACCTGATTACATCAGGTATCATGAGCTTTACTGCCTCTCTCTGACACCTGCTAATCTCCTTTTAAACAGGAGGACAGTCCTGAAGTTTGGTTTTGTCTTATTCTTTCAAGGTGGAACCTGTAATAAAGAAATAAAAGGAGGGTGGGGGATTGGATGAAAGCCCAGAAATATCTGCAGCAGAAATCCTAAATCCATCTATCAAAGCACCTTTGTTGGTTTTCTGTCTGCAGGACTGAGCTGCTTGGCCTGCAGAGGAAGCGGGAAGCAGTCAGTGCAGGGCACCCAGGTTAGAATTCAAATGCTGCAGGCACCGAGGTTTGAATGAGAGGACAGCCCAGTTTACGCTTTAGCAGAGGAAACTGAGGCAAAGAGGATGAGGAAAGCTGCCCACAGTCACCCTGCTGTGGCCCAGGACTGCAGTTCTAATCTTACAGGCCGGTGCTTTTTCCACCATGGAAAATATTAAAGACCAAATAAACTGCAAACGTTACTTTTAAATTTTTAAGTCCTTTCCATGTTTTTCATTTTCATTCTCCATCAGTATCACACAACTGTTTAGTAAAGTTTTGGGCATCAATGACTGAAATCTAGCACAGGTTGGTTCTGGTGTTTTCTCTTTTGGAATAAAATATTTCAGAAAGAAAAGAGAAACACAGGAAATTTTAGACTAAGACACAAATTAGGGATATGTGAATGTTTATAATAAATTCTTCTGTCACCTCTTAGAGTATGAATCTTCAACAAACAGTTTATCATCCAAGTTACAATTAGGTTAAATCTTATACTCGGGCTTTTTGTGGGGAGGGCAGTAAACTTACCTACAGATCTTTGTAGGAGATGTGTTCTGCATAAAAGTAAAGAAACATACAATTAGACTTTTAAAACTTTAAAAATTCCTCTTAAAAGGAAACATTTTGATTAAGAGGCAAATAAACTATGAGTAGGTTTATCAAGGGCTTAACAGCTTGCTGCACTTTAATATTTACTGAGGCTTTTTCTGCTTGGACCAAATGAAGGATGACTCAGAATTCCAGAGTTGAGTCACTTCAGCAAAGTACTTTCACCATTAGAATGATGTTTACTCGTGAAAGACAAAATGACGCTGGGGCTGTGTCTTTAAAAATCTTACACACTAAGAAGAGGAGCGAGAAAGAAATAGATGTAACCTGTATTTTAAAAAGCAATTAAGCTCTTGTTCTATTTATCCATTTATCTATCTATCTATCTATCTATCTATCTATCTATCTAATCTCACTCTGTTGCCCTGGCTGGAGTGCAATGATATGGTAACTGCAGCCTCAAACTCCTGGGCTGAAGCAATCCTCCCACCTCAGCCTCCTACTGAGTAGCTAGGACTACAGGCATGAACCACCATGTACGGCTACTCTTTTTATTTTTATTTTTATTTTTTTTTTAGATTTCTGTAGCAGCAGGATCTGACTGTGTTGCTCAGAGGTATTGAATTCCTGGCCTCAAGTGATTTTCCTGCCTTAGCTTCCTAAAGCACTGGGATTACAGGCGTGAGCCACTGCACCCAATCTCAACTTCTATTTTAGTTCTGTCTCTTTAAGTATTCCATTCACGAATCCAGCTGACTCTGAGGAGTCCTATAAATTATCTGATGTGATATGAAAATTAAAAAACAGAAAAAAAGAGAAGGAGTAATAACATTACTCCACCCCAAGGGAGAAGGGGAAAAAAGGCAGACTGGGGGAATATAAACTTGGCATTTAAATGACCTGAAATGAAGAAATTCTGATTTGGACTTTACCATTATAACTCCTTTTGATGAGTCAGTTTAAGGAAATCAGACTTTTGTACTGAGAACGCATTTGCACAAGTTAGCAGAGAGTAACACGTTAGGAGAGGGTAACACCGATTTTTCTATATTTGATAGAGGAAACGAACAGGTACAATTCAACTTTTGATTAATTCTAAACATTTCAGAAGGATTATTCTGCTAGCTGGGAACACACCATAATTGTTGACGCCAGTTCAGGCAGTGTGAAGTATAAACATTGTTTAGAAGTGAAGCGCTGACAGGAGAAACATGGGGCTTACTACAAAGGCTACCTTAAGTTTCACGTGTTTTAATAAAGTTTCCCCTGTTTTAATGAACAGATTCTATTTTTGCAGCTTTCGACACTAATCTTGGTCTTCGCCCAACCCTGCCTCTGCAGAGCCCAGGACGTGAGGCCAACCGTGCTGTACTGCCACCTGCTGGGAAGTTAGCCCTTAACCACCGAAAGGAGGAGGGCAAAGGTGATCTGCTCACACCTGCATAACTGCCCCCCGTACGGTAAATGTGTTACTCAAAAATTCTTTTTTTTTCTTTTCTTTTTTTTTTTTTTTTTTGAGACGGAGTCTTGCTCTGTTGCCCAGGATGGAGTGTAGTGGTGCGATCTTGGCTCACTGCAACCTCTGCCTCCTGGGTTCAAGTAATTCTCTTGCCTCAGCCTCCCAACTAGCTGGGATTACAGGTGTGCACTACCACGCCCAGCTAATTTTTGTAATTTTAGTAGAGATGGGGTTTCACCATGTTGGCCAGACTGGTCTCGAACTCACGGCCTCAAGTGATCTGCCTGCCTTGGCCTCCCAAAGTGTTGGGATCACGGGCGTGAGCCACCATGCCCAGTAGTTACTCAAAAATTGAGCTAACTATAACCAAAACCTCAACAGCCTGGTATAAGAGCAGAAATAGAGAGGAGGGACTGAAGGGATGCTCTTCAACTTCTGTGACTAGCATGCTCACCCAGTAACTTCCAGGGCTAACGTTTCAGGCCAAAAGAAAAGGCCCCTTCCATGGAGGGGAGTAAAAGAGCGTAGATCCTGGGATACAGAGAGTAAAAACAGGCAATATGTTCATTACTTAGCTCCATCTCCCAGGGCTCTGGATATGATTGAATTCATGGCAGCCATTTTCCTTTTCAGGATCCTCAGTCCAAAATAACCTAGCAACAAGTCCTACTGAGGTCTCAGGGTTCTGAATAGGTTAACTCCTCAAAAGCCATGCTGCCAAAGGAACAGATGTGGTGGTTCATGCCTGTAATCCCAGCACTTTGGGAGGCTGAGGAGGGTGGATCGCCTGAGGTTAGGTGTTCAAGACCAGCCTGGACAGCACGGCGAAACCCCGTCTTTACTAAAAATACCAAAAATTAGCAGGTGTGGTGGCACACGCCTGTAATCTCAACTACTCGGGAGGCTGAGGCAGGAGATTTGCTTGAACCGGGAGGTGGAGATTGCAGTGAGCAGAGATCACACCACTACACTCTAGCCTGGGCGACAGGGCGAGGCTCTGTATCAAAAAAAAAAAAAAAAAAAAAAAAAGTCATGCTGCCAAAATTAACAAAAAATAGCTGACATTCCTCTGGGTCAGCCAACTGAACTGTGAGGGCTACTCACATTGCCAGGTGCTGTTCTAAGGGCTCTACATGTACTGAATCCTTTAATCATGGGGTAAGTAACAGTCATCGGTTCTATGTTACAGAGGAGGGCACTTGAGGCACTGAGGAATGAGGGAAGCTGCCCCCCGCCCGCCTGCCAGTCCTGCGGTGTCACCTCTGCTGGCACCCTTCCCCACCACCTGATGCTCTCTCTGCCTGCCTGACAAGGAGAGCCCTTTCTCTTATCAAACTGGAAAGTCCCTTCCCACCCTGCCTGACTCGAATCTACCCACTAGGGAAGCTTTCCTTGCTCCTCCCGTGCCGACTTACCGGAACTCACCCGCTGGCCCACCCATACCCTGTGCCAGCCCGAGTGTACAGGCCAGCCCCTCCATTCAACTCTGGTTTAAGGCTAAGAAAAGCGTCTCCTACATCTCTGCAGCTTTAGGCCTAGCGAAATGTTTGACATTTCATAGGTACTTGATAAATGCTGAACAAATGAATAAACGAACAGGTGTATTCTAATATTAAACAGTAATAAATAAGTCTGCAAGGTACATTAATTCCTTGAGCCACGTATTGCCTTAGAGTCAAACTGTGTGTGTGTGCACGTGTATGTGTGCATGAATACACAAAGATGTTGTTTTGGATGGTGAAAATGAACTCTACAGCTCCAGATAGTTTATTTTCATAATCTGGGAATGAAGTCACAAAGAGGTCAACTTTTACTCTCCAAAAATGATTCTAGTAAAATCCACACATGGTAGACAAAATAGCCCTCATTGTAACATTTAACAGCCTGTGAGGTGGTGTGCAAGTGTGTTCCTTATGATAAGGGATTATTTCATCAAGGCTCCTAGCTGTATCATCAGAAATATAAGTCTCATCAAGAATGTATTGCAGCAGCATCATGGAGCAGATTTTAACCCTAAACTGCTAAATACTACCTACAATTCTATAAACAGGGAATGGCCAACACATGCCTCAACCAATGTGGAATAATAGCCTTAATAGGGTTTCCTGACCAACTGTTAAATGGAAAAACAGGATGTATCTTACCATACGTGTAAATACATCTATATATGTGCATAGGAAAAAAGTCTGAAAGAATAGAGTGGTTTCCTTAGGGAAGTAGAAACACAGTTGATTTTTGGGTTTTTAGAGTCAAGGTCTCACTGTTGCCCAGGCTGAGGTGCGGTGGCACAATCATGGCTCGCTGTAGCCTCGAACTCCTGGTCTCATCTGATCCTCCTGCCTCAGCCTTCCAAAGCTTTTGGATTACAGGCATGAGCCACTGGGTGGCCTCCCTCTGTATTTTCTACAACATCTTAAATCTTCTTAGATTTACAAAGGAAAGAAAGGTTTGTTTTCATAACAACAACAACAAAAAGTTACCCACTCACTTTTTTCTAGTTTGCCCTGACAAGAAATGATGTTTTCTGTTAATGATCATATGGAGTTGAAGATTCAAAATCTTACGGTGTTCATTCAGTTATTTCCAAGGACAGGGCCTCTCAGCCAGACATCTGCCCTCGTCTCTAGAGTGGAAGAGGTCCCCTGCTAGATGGAAACATCCCTGAAGGACTTTCTAACCCTCAGTCCGACAGTCACTCTCATCTACAGGCTCTGACCTGCCCATCAGGAAGCAAAACCCTGTGGAGATGTCTCGATCTTGTCCCTAGACCAGGTAAATCTTCATTTCTAAATTTATAAGAAAGCATCCCAGCCAGGCGCAGTGGTTCACGTCTGTAATCCCAGCACTTTGGGAGGCCGAGGTGGGAGGATCACAAGGTCAGGAATTTGAGACCAGCCTGGCTAACGCGGTGAAACCCTGTCTCTACTAAAAATACACAAAACTGGCTGGACATGGTGGTAGGCGCCTGTAATCCCAGCTACTCAGGAGGCTGAGGCAGGAGAATCGCTTGAACCCGGGCGGCAGAGGTTGCAGTGAACCGAGATCACGCCACTGTACTCCAGCCTCGGTGACAGTGTGAGACTCCGTCTCAAAAAAAAAAGAAGTATCCTTTTGGAGAATATGAAGCCTTTTTCGAATTTGGACAGGTCAGGTTCCCAGAGCTAAGCCACTCTCAGGGAGGTTCTGGCCCTGAACTTCAGTGACCATTTAGTGACTCTTGAGCTCAGTCCCAGTTCTGGAGGCTGAGCCCAGAGCTCTGAGGAGAACCATCACGTGGTTCCTGCCATTGGAAGACTCAGGGAAGCAGGCCTGAGACAAGGGGAAAATCATGCCGTACCTCATGGACCCTAAGACACCACAGATTGTAAAACTTCCACTTATTTTATGTATTAGGGAGAAAGAAAAAAAAACTACACCATGACACATCATTGATTGTAAGAGCCTTCCCACTGTAGATATTCGACTAAAATGTGAAAGAAAAGCAGCGCATGTTAGAACTGACGGACTGTGGAAACTGCACGATGGTGTTGTAAGTAAAATGTCAGAGGAAGGTGCCAATCCAGGGAACCCTCGAGCTGCAGAGAGATCAGCCCAAGTGCTGAGAGGCCTCCACCTCCCAGCCTGGGCCGTGGGACTGCCAAATAGAAAACGACAACTGTCTCAGCCCAGGGCTGCTCACTCCAGGCCCTGTGCAAGCGCTCAGGGGATCAAGCTCTTTTTTCCTCAGTCCCAGCCAGGCCGCCTGGAGAAGAAAATGAGGACTGAACTAGGGCGGCAGCAGCTATGAGGGTGGAGGAGGCACAGACTTGGTAATAGGCTGGATGTGGCCGGGAGGGGATACTGGGGACTCCAAGGGGCCTCCTAGGTTTCTGACTTGGGCGACGATGACCGGGATTGGGGCTACCAAGTGAGAAGCAGGTCTGGAGAAACAGATCAGTTTCATTTCAGATGTCCGGGGAGAACCAGGACAGCAAGTCCCAGGGCTCTACAGGGGAGCTGAGCTCAGCAGGGAGGTCTGGGCTGGAGATGGAGACTTGGGGGTCCTCTATGAGCAGAAGGTGGTTGGCACAATGGGTGTGGATGAGATTTTCCAGAAAGTGTGTGGCATGAGGACAGAGGATCCTAAGAAGCAGCCCAGGGAGACCCTGAAGAGGCAGACAAAGGAAAAGGAAAAGAAAGATGGATGAAGGAAAAGCCCAAGACACAGGAAGGGAACCAAGCAGGGAGGGGGCATGAAGGCCAAGGGGGCCCAGAGAGGCAGGAGGAGAAAGTGGGGAGAATGGTGGAAACAGACACGATGAGTCGCACAGACAAAGCCACCAGTGCCTTCAGCCAGGGCAGTCTCAGGGGAACAGTGGGGGCAGAAGCAGGAGCAGCAGAAGGTGACAGGGACAAGAGGGCATGGACAATACCAAGCCCGGCCCTGTCTGAGGCCTGTGGCATGGGAGGGGAGAGAAGGGATGAGGCAGACTGGGAGGTGCACAGGCAAGGCAGCTTGAGATTTTCCTGTGCAAGGGTTGGTTTTGTAAACACACCCTTCCAGGACTGGGTGAAGTGAGTGTCTTCTGTCTCTCATTGTCACATGGGAAGGACAGCCCATCCTCTCCTTGGCGGGCTGATAACACCAAGCATGTTTATGGGCTCAGGGAAATAAGCCAGCAGCGAGGGAGAGGCTCACAGTGTAGGAGACAGGAGAGATGATTGACAGAGCCACCTCCGAGGAGCGGCGGGATGATGGGGGGAGATCGGGTGTGGCCACAGCCTCCTTTCCTGCACACCTGTAAGAAGCATGTAGCTTGAGGTGGCCAGCTGGCCTCTCTATAGTTTAAAAGTTCCAAAAATTGGGCGGGGTGTGATGTTTTACACCTGTAATCCCAATGCTTTAGGAAGCTGAGGCAGGAGGATCCTTTGAGCCTAGGAGTTCAAGAATAAGCCTGGACAACATAGCAAGACCCCATCTCTACAAATAAAAATTTTAAAGTAGCCAGGTGCAGTGGCTCGTGCCTGTAGTCCCAGCTGCTCAGGAGGCTGGGAGAGAAAGATCGCCTGAGCCCAGGAATTTGAGGCTGCAGGGAGTTATTACTGCACCATTGTACTCCAGCCTGGGTGACAGAGCAAGACTCTGTCTCTAAAAATAAAAATAAATGAAAATGTTCCAAAAATTGGTATGAAACCAAATAGTAAATGCCAGAAAAGAAAAAAAAAAAAAAAAAACAAAAACGACTTCGAAAAGAAAGACCAAATTAAAACCACCTCTAATAACATTAGTAATCGTTGCCGATGTGCAGAGCACCCACTGCATGCAGGAAACGGCTGGAAGCAGTTACTTAACAATGATAGTTGCTGTGTTCTTCGAACAAGCCTTGAACAAGTTGGTGTCATTATTACCACCTTGCACAGATGGAGGCCTGGAAGGTGAAGGAGCTTGTTCTAGCTGATATGAGGTACAGCTGGTACTGGAGAGAAAAGCAAATTTCCCTGGGGTGGGCTAGTGTCCCGGCACCCTGTGTAAAACTCTGCTATGCCTTGTCCTGTGGTGCTAGATTGGCTGGGGGTGGGAATGCTTCCCCACCAGGCCAACAGCAAACTCCTCTTTGTCTCCCAAGGGTCTGGGTCAGCCTGGCCTGGATCTGAGTTCAGTTCACATCAACAATATTCTCACATATGTCTAGTGAATTGCAGCAAAGTCAAAACTGTGTCCCATGATATCAGTGACCACTGTCAGGCAATCTTGCCTGGAGATTGGTGGCAGGAAAAGGCAGACACTAATTTGGGCCATAAAAAGAAGAGTGCTTCTTTGAAATTTAAAACAAGGAAGTAACACTAGCATTTTGCATGATCGTTTACCTCTTTCTGAAAACACTTCTGGTACCCACAGATGATAACTTCAGCTACATTACACAAAGTGAGAAACACAGGAATGGTCTGAAAGAAAACAGATTAAAAAACATGAAAATATTTTCTTCGATCTCACAATCACATGGTTCTTGATTTTTTGCTTAAAAATAAAGGCTGTGGAAACTTTTGGCATCCACATATATAATCACTCCAGCAAAGACTTCGACGTGGATTAGCGCTCTTTGCTACAGTATTTCTCTTGGTAGGTGGATGTAGAAGTTCCCCTCCTACGGGCATTCTCATCAACAAACATTTAAGTCTCCTGTGTGTCAGGCACTGTGTCCCGTGCAGGGAACACATCCCATGACAAGGTAAACATGCCCCCTCAGGCGAGAGCTCGGATGGGGCAAGAGTGCACCCCGCCCAGCACACGCAGAGCAAGCTTTCTTGGAGGAAGTGAAGTGAAGGAATGAGAACTGAATGATGAACTGGCATGGGCCAAACAAAAAGCGAGGAGGTAGCAAAATGGCCCAGGCAGAGGAGCGCACCAAGACCCAGAGGAGAGAGCGGATCCAGCTTCTCCGGGGAACGGGAAGAAGTGGGGCATAGGTGGAACATAATGAGGAATGGAGAGTGAGGGACAGGAAGGGAGAGAGGTATTCGCAGGCCACACTGGGAAACAGGATGGATCTGAGGGCCCCAGGAACCAGTGAAGAGTTTTAAAGCTGACTATGACATGATCTGCATGTTGAGAGGAACTCAGGCTGCAGGGTGGAAGACAGAAGGCAGAGAGGGCTGCAAAAGTCTAGGGGTACCACAGGTTGAAAAATGGCCCCCTAAGGTTGGGTGTGGTGGCTCACGCCTGTAATCCTAGCACTTTGGGAGGCTAAGGAGGGTGGATCATAAGGTCAGGAGATTGAGACCATCCTGGCTAACATGGTGAAAACCTGTCTCTACTAAAAATACAAAAAAACTTAGCCGGGCGTGGTGGTGAGCACCTGTAGTCCCAGCTACTTGGGAGGCGGAGGCAGGAGAATGGTATAAACCCGGGAGGCAGAGCTTGTAGTGAGCCGAGATCGCACCACTGCACTGCAGCATAGGTGACAGAGCGAGATTCTGTCTCCAAAAAAAAAAAAACAAAGAGAAATGGCCCCTTAAACGACATCCACATCCCAATCCCTGGAACCTGTAAATGTTGTCTGACATGGCAATAAGGGGTCTTTGCAAATGTGAGTAAATTGAAGATCTTGAGACGGGAGGTTATCCTGGATTATTGGGTGGGCCCTAAATGCAATCACATGTATTCTTATAAGAAAAGGCAGGCAATCACACGTACCCTTATCAGAAGAGGTAGGTTGACATGCACAGGGAAGGGGCAGTGTGACCACAGAGGCAGAGGCTGGTGTGATGCAGCCACAAGCTGAGCAATGCCGTGGCCACTGGAAGCTGAAAGAAGCAAGGAACAGATTCTCCCCTAGAGGCTCAGGACTGGGCGCAGCCCTGCCCACACCTTGATTTCAGACGCTGGCCTCCAGAACTGTGAAGGATACATTTCTGTTGTTTTAAGTCACCCAAGTATGTGGTTATTTATTACAATAGCCACAGGAAACTAACACAAGGAAGGACAGGATGGTGACCTGAACTTGGTACTAGCAGCAAAGATGGAGGAAAGGGGCCACATCAAAGAAATGTTTAGGAGACCAAACTGAATATCTGAATAACTGGATAAACTCTCACCAAAAAAAAAAAAAAAAAGGGAGAAGAAAATATAAAAAATATAACAGTGCATTATTAGGATACACTGATACCTACTGCACATTTCCCATTGCTGGGACATTTGTTAAGAGTGGCATTCTCTCCCAATGGATAGGTAACCTTGATGAGGTGAGGGGGGAAAAAGAGGAGGAGAGGAATTCTGTTGTCTTTGTTTTTCATTTTTGTTTTTTTTTTTTTGAGACAGAGTCTCGCTCTGTCGCCTGGGCTGGAGTGCAGTGGTGTCAACTCGGCTCACTGCAATCTCCACCTCCTGGGTTCAAGCGAGTCTCCTGCCTTAGACTCCCAAGCAGCCGGGATTACGGGCAACTGCAACCATGCCTGGTTAATTTTTGTATTTTTTTAGTAGAATTGGGGTTTCACCATGTTGGCCAGGCTGGTCTCGAACTCCTGGCTTCAAGTGATCCATCTGCCTCAGCCACCAAAGCGCTGGGATTACAGGCGTGAGCCACTGCCCTGGCCTGTTGTCTTTATAGTTGACGATGATAATGATGCTTCCTGGAAGGCAGAAAATGAGAATAAGAGCACAGGTTTTGTCATCACTCTGGGCTCCAGCTCCACGGCCTGCTAGTGGGGCAAGGCGCGCATCCAAACTTTTGTCTCCTCCCCTGTAAAGCAGGGATAACAACATCCCATAGCCTGGAGCTGCCAAGAGGAACAACCCAAATACTACAGGTTAAGGACCTTGATGAGTGGCTCAGGAGCACTGCACAAAGGGTGTCAATAACATTAACTGGTGGCCCCGCCCTCAGCAGCCTGTGCAGAAGACCAGCCTGGGTAAATTGCTCCAGTTTAGAGGGCCTGCTTCAAAATTATGCTGCTCGCCTACTTTCAGATGAATGTATTCTTTATCTTTACAGAGGACATATTTTTACCTTGTTTTTAAAACTTCTATAGCTTTATATAGCTGTGCCATTTTAGTAATCTGTTCTAACTTGCACTGTTTCATTTCTGAGTTCTTGCCTTACATTTTTCTTACCTTTTTAAAAAAACATTTTCTATTTTTATCTTTCATTAAAGGTTCAACTCAAATTTTTCTTTTAAAATAAAATTATTTCAGTTTCTAATTTTTCATGTATCTTTGTGTTTCCTTTTATTCCTCTTAAATTTTTAGATTTTAAGTTATTTTTTATGTTTGTTAAGATTATTAAAGAGATTACATATTTTAAAGTTGGCTTTCTCCATTAGGCCCATGTTTGGCAAACTTGGGGCCTGGCCTTCCAATTCTTGGCTTGAAAGGACAGCAAAAAAAAAAAAAAAAAACTGGGACAGGTTAATCACATGACACATGGAAGCTAATATTAAAGTGGGGGCTGGATCTTACTGAATTAAGACCTTATGTAAATGTTTTTTGCCTCCTTGGCTATAAAATCAATAATGAGGTCAGATAATTCTAGATCCAACTTTAGACTTCGATGAGGCTTACTTTTCTCCATTTCAGGACCTGTAGGCTGTTTTCTCAGTCTTCCTAGGCCCTTACTCTGATCAGATTCTGGAAAAGGACCTATTTATACATGTAGAATTAATTTTAAAGTACACTAACAATAGCCACCAACAATGTATTAAACATAGTGCTAAGTATTTTACGTGTACTCTCTTATTTAAACCTCCTCCCAGCACCTCTCTTACTAGATGCTATTACCCTGATTTTATAAACAATGAAACTGGGGCTGAGAAAGACTGGCCACTTGCTCGAGTATTCACAGCTCGTTCAGCGGCAAAGCCATGACCCCAATCCAGGCCTGTCTAACCACAAAGCCCACACCTTCTAGCCTTGGTGTTATGACACACAAATTACATCAAGCCACAGTGAAAACTTCCTGGACCTCCAACTGTCCAAAGTTCAATGTGACTGGTGTGTTCCAAATCCTGGCCGTTTGCTTACTCTAGTAATAAACCTGCTGATATGGTTTGGCCCTGTGTCCCCACCGAAATCTCATGTCAAATTGTAATTCCCGATTTTGGGAGAAAGAACAGGCGGGAGGTGATTAAATCACGGGGTGGATGTTCCCCTTGCTGTTCTTGTGATAGTGGTTCTCATAAGATCTGGTTGTTTAAAAGTGGGTGGGGCTTCCCCCGTCATTCTCGCTCTCTCCTGCTCCGCCATGGTAAGAGGTGCTTGCTTCCCCTTCACCCTCCACCTTCCATGACTGTAAGTTTCCTGAGACCCTCCAGCCATGCTTCCTGTACAGCCTGTAGAACTGTGAATCAATTAAACATCTTTTCTTCATAAATTACCCAGTCAGGTAGTTTTTTTGTTTTTTGTTTTTTGAGATGGAGTCTTGCTCTGTCACCCAGGCCAGAGTGCAGTGGCATCATCTTGGCTCACTGCAACCTTACCTCCCGGGTTCAAGTGATTCTCCTGCCTCAACCTCCTGAGTAGCTGGGACTACAGGCCCTGCCATGACGTCCAGCTGATTTTTGTATTTTTAGTACAGACGACGTTTCACCATGTTGGCCAGGTTGGTCTCGAACTCCTGACCTCAAGTGATCTGCCAGCCTCAGCCTCCTAAAGTGCTGGGATTACAGGCACGGGTCACCATGCCTGGCCTGTCAGGTAGTTCTTTATAGCAGTGTGAGAATGGACTAATACAGCTGGTAAGACTAAAATGGATGAACTCAGAATAAACCTATACCTTTGTAAAAAGGCTTTCTTCTACTTCTGCTTAGCAGATTTTAAATCTGATTTTCTCAAGCCATTTTTTCTACTGAGAAGCTAACAGGCTTTAAAGACCATTATTCTATAATTGACCAGTTGCACTCTATCAGCCTGTGTAGGGCTCTATTAAAAACAATATTAAGACAGTTTGCACTTTTTTTTTTTTTTTTTTTTTTTTTGAGACGGAATCTCACTCTATTGCCCAGGCTTGAGCGCAGTGGCGTGATCTCGGCAACCTCTGCCTCCCAGGTTCAAGCAATTCTCCTGCCCCAATCTACCGAGTAGGTGGGATTACAGGCATGTGCCACCACATCCAGCTAATTTTTGTATTTTTAGTAGAGATGAGGTTTCACCATGTTGGTCAGGCTGGTCTCCAACTCCTGACCTCAGGTAATCCACCTGCCTCGGCCTCCCAAAGTGCTGGGATTTACAGGTGTGAGTCACCACACCCAGCCAGTTTGCAACTTTAATTACCAATCTTTCCCTGGTCTCCAACTCTACAATTTCTGACGTGAACTATAACCCATTAGTTCAAGAGACCCCTAGTGACTGATTCTTTCAGAAAATCTGCCCTTTATTATCTTTAAGCAGTCAAGTTCAGCAGGACTTATTTTTGTTAAATTAAACAAAAATGCTAAGAAATGATAAAAGCAATAATAGTAGCTAAGATATCTTGAGTGCTTACTACGTGTCACTGTACTACTTTTATATATTTAAACTTCATAATAACCCTATGAGATAGATATTATTCACCTCTCCATTATACGGTTAAGAAAACTGAGGAATATGTTCTGGTTCTCTTTTTTACCTGACTCTTCATGATTTGAAACCACTTTTGGATGATCTAGATATCTGCTAAAGAGAAACAGAAAACTAGGCGATGCTCTTCACCACTGTCAAGACTATAGGGATGGCCTCAACGTCAAAAGGTCCTACTCTCCTTCATCAGGGAAAATGGCACAACATCAGGAACCATAAAGCCCAAAGCAGCATTTTTGAAAAAATTCAGTAAAAATGTAATGGACCAAATTAAACTATACTGCAGGAAAATGTATTAAGTTACTTAGGGACACAATTTGCAACTACTTTATTCCCAGAATCCATTAGCTGAAAATTCAACATTTCATCCATGCACTGTTGAAATTTTTCTCTGACTATGAAGAGAAATTGGTAACTCTCACTTAGAAATATTTCATTATTCTCATACTTCCTAGAGTGGAATTTTGAAGGCTTGGTTATTTGTTCAGGTGTTGGAACTGACTTAGAATGGTTTCCTGTGGAAAGTCTGGACCCTGCTCACAGGCACGGCTTGGGTCACTCTGCAGAGGTGTGAGCGACTCCCCTATTCAAGCACAAGTTCTGAGTCAGCTTCTTAATTTTTGTAAAAGAATGTCAATCCTATCTTTCTATCTGGGTGATTTTTGCATATGGAGGTGTGTCCTTACCCTACAATACAGAATAACTGACCTCCAGGTCCTTGTCAAAGAAAGTAACTTTGGACTGTTGGCTTCCTAATTTTTACCAAAATCATGCATACCAGAAATAACGTTCCTAGGCCAGGTGCGGGGGCTCATGCCTGTAATCCCAGCACTTTGAAAGGCTGAACCTGGTGGATCGCCTAAGGTCAGGAGTTTGAGACCAGCCTGGCCAACATGGTGAAACCCTGTCTCTACTAAAAATGCAAAAATTAGCCAGGCATGGTGGCGGGCATCTGTAATCCCAGCTACTCAAGAAGCTGACACAGGAGAATCACTTAAACCTGGGAGGCAGAGGCTGCAGTGAGCCAAGATGGTGTCACTGCACTCCAGCCTGGGTGACAGAGCAAGACTCTGTCTCAAAAAAGAAAAAACAAAGAAAGAAAGAAAGAAAAGAAAAGAAAGGAAAGAGAAAGAAACAAAGAAAGAGAGAAAGAGAAAGAAAGAAAGTTCCTAGAGGATTGTCTAAGGCCCTGCACGGAGCGAAATAACCAGAGACCCATGGATTTTTACCCCAGAGAACTGCTCCTACTGAACAGTGCTATATCATCATTCTGTCTCCATGGGCACTAAGAATTCTAGACACTGGTAACTGTTTTGAGTGTTATAAGGACGTTATTAAAGACCTGACCACTGAGTCACCCAGCCTACCCTTTATGAGGACTCAGGAAAATTTCAATTAGTTGTAATGGTGTTTTGACTTTTTTTGCTGGAATGCAGTGGCATGATCATAGCTCACTGCAGACTCAAACTCCTGGGCTCAAGCGATCCTCCCACCTCAGTCTCCTGAGTAGCTAGGACTAGAGGCACATGCCACCAAGTCAGGCTACTTATTTTATTTTTTTTTAAGATGAGATCTGGCTATGTTGCTCAGGCTAGTCTCAAACTCCTGGGCTCAAGCAATCCTCCTGTCTCAGCCTCCTAAAGTCTGGGATTACAGGCATGGGCCACCGTGTCCAGACTTCTGTAACTTTTTTATTTGGCTGCAGAAAGCTCAGAGCTGAATTCAGACCCAGCTGTAATTATGTTGTGAGATATTACAGTATAAATTTCTAGGTGCTAAATCTCTCTGTGACATCATCTGTCTGTTACCTTTTACTTAGATTTCTTACTTTTTTTTTTTTTTTTTTTGAGACAGAGTTTCACTCTGTTGCCCATGCTGGAGTTCTGTGGTATGATCTTGGCTCACTGCAACCTCTGCTTCCCGGGTTCGGGCGATTCTCCTGCCTCACCCTCCCACGTAGCTGGAACTACAGGTGCGTGCCACCATACCTGGCTAATTTTTGTATTTTTAGTAGAGACGGAGTTTTGCCATGTTGGCCAGGCTGGTCTTGAACTCCCGACCTCAGGTCATCTGCCCGCCTTAGCCTCCCAAAGTGCTGGGATTACAGGCATGAGCCACCATCCCGGCCCTTTTACCTAGATTTCTTTTCTTTTCTTTTCTTTTTTCTTGAGATGGAGTTTCGCTCTTTAACCCAGGCTGGAGTGAAGTGGCACGGTCTCCGCTTACCGCAACCTCTGACCCCCGGGTTCAAACGATTCTCCTGCCTCAGCCTCCCGAGTAGCTGGGATTATAGGTGCCCGCCACCAAGCTAGACTAATCTTTGTATTTTTAGTAGAGATGGGGTTTCACCATGTTGGCCAGGCTGGTCCCGAACTCTTGACCTCAGGTGATTCACCCACCTCGGTCTCCCAAAGTGCTAGGATTATAGGTGTGAGCCACCGCGCCCGGCCTTATCTAGATTTCTTACACAATTCTCTTCATAAGAGTGTTTATCTTTTTTTAACTGAAATTATTTTTGTAAGCCACCACACAGCCTCTCTGGAAGAAGGTGAGGTGTCTGAATATGCATATGTGCACATATAAGTGAATATTCATAAACTGACTTGCATGACATAGACTGCAGTGTTTATATACATTCATCTTACTATCCTGCCATTAGATGGCAAACTCCTTGAGGCAGAGGAGCAGACTGCCTTCTTTCCCAGTCTCCAGTACAAGCTGGGAGGTCCTTTTTGTCCTTCATTTGAGGATCACATAAAGTAGCTGCCTAGTATGTAAGAGCCTCAACATATGAAAAATAGATACCTTGCAGTACCAGGAGCTCCTCCAATTTGGCAAAATGCTAATTCTAAGAGAGATGCCAGGGAATCAGAAAAGGCCTAAGGGGGCCTCAGTCTTCCAGCCTGGCATTAATGCATGGGTGGGAATGGTGGGTGGACATGCCTGCTCTCAGGGAATGGTTGTTTTCTTTGCACTTTACCCAAGTCCACTAACCGAATTTGGTTAAACTAAATGTGCATATACCACAGGAACACAGAGGAGTTCGGAGTGAGACAAGTAAGAACACATTATCACCCCCTCCTTTTCATGTAATCCTCAAGAAAACTCCTACTGGAACCTAGGTGATTTTTTTTTTTTTTGGAAACAGAGTCTCGCTCTGTCATCCAGGCTGGAATACAGTGGCGTGATCTCGGCTCACTGCAACCTCCGCCTCCCGGGTTCAAGCGGTTCTTCTGCCTCAGCCTCCTGAGTAGCTGGGATTACAGGTGCGTGCCACCATGCCCAGCTAATTTTCTGTATTTTTAGTAGAGACAGACTTTCACCGTGTTGGCCAGGATGGTCTCGATCTCCTGACCTCATGATCCATCCACCTCGGGCTCCCAAAGAGCTGGGATTATAGGCGTGAGCCACCGAGCCTGGCCTAGGTGATCTTTCTTTTTTACTGTGGTAAAATATACATCACAAAAAGTTGCCACCTTAACCATTTGTAAGTGCGTAGTCCGTTCACACTGCATTATGTACATTCACACTGTTGTACAGCCATCACCACTCTCCACTGCCAGAACTCTTTTCATCTTGCAAAACTGAAACTCTGTGCCCATGAAACACTGACTCTTCATTCTCCCCACCCCCACCCTGAGAGCCACCATACTACTTTCTGCCTTTATAAATTTCATTACTGGAAGTACCAGATATAAGTGGAGTCACACAGTATTTGTCCTTTTTGTGACGGACTTATGTACCATAATGTTCTCAAGGTTCATCCATGTTGCAGCATGTGGCAGGATTTTCTTCCTTTTTAAGGCTGAATAATATTCCATTGTTTGTATTTGTGTTTTTATTTTCATTTTTTTGAGACAGAGTCTCGCTCTGTTGCCCAGGCTGGAGTGCAATGGTGCAATCTTAGCTCACTGCAACCTCTGCCCCCCGGGTTCCACCATGTCTCCTGCCTCAGCCTCCCAAGTAGCTGGTATTACAGGCACTCGTCACCATGCCCAGCTAATTTTTTGTATTTTTAGTAGAGGCAGGGTTTCTCCATATTGGTCAAGCTGGTCTCGAACTCCTGACCTCAGGTGATCCACCGCCTTGGCCTCCCAAAGTGCTGGGATTGCTGGCGTGAAACACCGCGTCCAGCTCCATTGTTTGTATTTATCATATTTTATCTACTTATCCATCAGTGGGCACTGAGATTGCTTCTACCTTTTGTCTATTGTGAATAATAGCCAAACGAATACGGATGCACAAGTATCTCTTCCTGTCCCTTCTTTCAATTCTTTTGGGTATCCACCCAAAAGTGGAACTGCTGAATCACATAATAATCCTATTTTTGATGTTTTGAAGAAGCACCATACTGTTTTCCATGGCAGCTGCACCACTGTGCATCTCCACCCGTGGTGCTCAAGGGTTCCAACTTCTCCACGTCTTTACCAACACTTGTTATTCTCTGGTTTTTTGGTAACAGCCATTCTCATGGGTGTGAAGTGGTACCTCCTATAGTTCTGATTTGCATTTTCCTAATGATTAATGATGTTGAGCCTCTTTTCATGGATTTATCAGTCTTTAAATGTCATCTGTGGAGAAACATCTGTTCAAGTCTTTTGCCCGTTTTTCAATCAGGTTGTTTGCGTTTGTTCTGTTAAGTTTTATGAGTTCTCTATACAGCCTATAAGTGAATCCCGCAATTGATGAGTGATTTGCAAATATTTCCTCCCTTTCTGGAGGTTGCCTTTTTACTTTGTGGATAGTATCCTTTAAAGCACCAACATTTTTCATTTTGATGAAGTCCAATTACTCTATTTTTCTTCTGTTGCCTGTGTGTTTGGTGTCATATCCAAGAAATCCTTGCCAAATCCAACATCATGGAGCTTTTCCCGTAAGAGTTCAATGTTAATAATAGGCCATTTTATGGCCGGGCGTGGTGGCTCACGCCTGTAATCCCAGCACTTTGGGAGGCTGAGGCGGGTAGATCACCTGAGGTCGGGAGTTTGAGACCAGCCTGATCAACGTGGAGAAACCCTATCTCTACTAAAAATACAAAAGTAGCCAGGCATGGTGGTGCATGCCTGTAATCCCAGCTACTCAGGAGGCTGAGGCAGGAGAATCACTTGAACCCAGGAGGCAGAGGTTGCGGTGAGCTGAGATTGCGCCACTGCACTCCAGCCTGGGCGGCAACGAGAGCAAAATTCCATCTCAAAAAAAAAAAAAAAAAAAAAAAAAAGCCATTTTATAAGAGTTACAGGACAATTTTTAGAGGGAGCAGGATGATAAGAAAAATCCGGGGAGGAGTTTACTGTATTGCCACTGAGCCCGCATTTTAAAAACTAATCCTTGTAGTTGGACTCTGATCACCTGTGATGAAAACACAATGTGACAGAGGGAGCTGCCTCTCATCAGCAGTAACAAGGACATTAGGGGCGGATGCTCCATTCTGCACCAACGTTTACACTCTTCCTTCGTGGATCCAAATTCCTTTATGATATTGGAGCCAAACAAGGAGAGAGGGGACCCACGGGTACCATTTTGCTTAACTGAGTAACTCACTCCACATGGGTTTAATGATCCATGTGTGTTTCCTCACCAACATCCTCCCATTGCACACACAGTCCCATCTCCATCCCCAGTATGTTGAGTGAATATTGTGCTCATGGAAGAGAGAAACAAGGACAAGCCATTAGGAAGGACCAAGATCAAGGAGCTCAGCAAGGAAAACAATTCCTGTCTTGTCAAGGTGCCTTGACCTAGACTTGCAGGGTCCCTCCAGCTGCAGACCCTGGCCTCCCCCAAGCAAGCAAACAGCATGGCTTGAGCCAAATCACCAATGCCAGGATGGCCTCTCGCCACCAAACTCAGTAATGTAGGAATTTGTACATCTGTTCTGAACGCTAGTCAGCACAGGCTGAGGCAGTCCTGTCCAGCTGAGAAGGTTTTTGACCAGGAAATTATAACAAGAGTCATGAGCCATCAAAGTCATACTGTTCCTCCAAGACTGACACCCATCAGAGCCATCATCACTGTGACCTTACTCAGTGTAGGATAGCTGGGCAAGCAGGCCTGAATCAGCCCAAGTCCAAATCACATTTCATCGAGATTGGTGACAGAAAGTGCCTGGCACATGCTTAACATCAAATATTCATGGTGGCTGTTCCCATGGTGAGCTGCGTGTCTTTCACTCCCTGCTCCATCCCTTTCAGTTCCTCAAGGTCAGAAACCAGGTCTTGTTTGTCATGATGCCCCCAGCACAGAGTAGGTCCCGAATAACTATGTGGTGAATGGATAGCTACAAGAAAAATCTCCTTTCCCTTAACTCTGTAGATCATTTGGTTGTGAGTCTGAGGTAGAAAAATCAACCAAGAGCTTTTCCCATGGCATCTGTGCAGAGTTAACTCAGCTTCCTACCAGGAGCTACACATCAGGAGAACAGAACTTCAAGGTCTTGTCAGATAAAGGAGAGCTTAAGTGTTCTTCATAACAATACATCTACAGATTGTAATGGAGCACTTTTCCCCCATTCCTTATGGATTCATTCAACTGACAGCTTGGCACCAGCATATTGATGCCTGTTTTCTATCCAACACAAACTGTACAAGTGCCTCATGTTTATCCACTCTATAAATTTCTAAGCAACAATGTAAAAACAAAGAGCTCAGAAAACAAAGAAAAGATGCTGGGTTGAGTTATTTTACTATAAAACAATAATAAGCATCTGCTTTCTGCCCTCCTCCCACTCTAATTGGGTGTATTTGGTTTTTGGTTGTTTCCCTTTGTTCAAAGATTTTGAATTGCAACAGCTTCTCTTTGCTTATTTAAGAAGCCTGTGCTCTCAGCAGGGTGCAGTGGCCCATGTCTACAGTCCCATCTACTCAGGAGGCTGAGGCAGGAGGATGACGTCAGCCCAAGAGTCTGAGGCCAGCATGGGCAACTCAGTGAGACCCCCATCTCTAAAAAATGACTGTACTCTACGGGAATGCCACTCAAAGTGCTGGTCCTCAAGAAGATAAGGACTTGGCAAGAGAATGTGAAATCAATGCATTGCTTCCTTCTTCGAAATGTCTTGCTATGAAAAACAAAAAGCCAGCTCAATTAAACAGTGTGACGAGTGCCAAAGCTGATCTCCTCATGGACAGGTAACAAAGAATTCAAAGGCCGGTACAGCTGCAGATCACAGCTCAAGAAGCCCTGCTGTAGGCTGCAGAACTCCCCACCTGCCTGAAAACACACTAAACTGACATTTACCATGGTCTTCTGAGAGGGTTTGGCCACCTGGTATCAGTACCTCTTTTTTTTTTTTTTCTTTTTTTTCGTGGTAAAGCACTCCAATATTGAGGATCCACTGCAACCTGCTTTCCATATGTGGGATCCAGGCAGAGATCCTATATGACTAGGCCTCTAAGTGTCTACAACCACAGTGAATGGTACAGGAAAGTCTTGATCCAGGGCTGGCCAATCAACATAATTCCAACCTTGTGGCCAGTTTTCAGATCAAGGATGGGTAGTGGCCCTGACTGACCCAATCAGAGTGAAGCCTAGGACTCAAGCAGGAACTACCAGGAAAATGGTCTCTCACCACTAAAGTTGTGAGAACGTGGGGCTGCACCCATTGTTGGGGGCAGCTGTACAGCACTCACTGTGGTGGCAGGGGCGGGCTGGATGTGAAAAGAAACAAAGACGGGGAGCAGAATTGAAAGACAGACAAACTGGATTCTTAGTATAATACTGAAGCCTCTGGACAAAGCCACTTGTGAAGTAGGTTTCTACCCCAAGACTTTTCAGTTATATGAATTGGTAAATCTTCCTTTTGCTTAGACCAGTTTTTGAGCTTTCTAACACTTGCAACTGAAAGAGTCTAATGTTATACAATGACTACTACACTCTGGACTCACTCTAAAATCCATACGCATTGGTCCTAAAGAAACAATTCTGAAAAGGCAAAAGGTGGGGAGTTAGAAGAGCTGCCATTCCAGGTGCAGTAGCTTGTGCCTGTAATCCCAGTGTTCTGGGAGGCTGAGGCGGGAGGATCGCTTGAGCCCAGGAGTTCAAGACCAGTCTGGGCAACAGAGCAAGACCCCATCTGTAAAAGAAAATAAATAAATAGCTGGGTGTATTGGCACATACCTGTATTCCCTGCTACTCGGGAGGCTGAGGTGGGAGGATCACTTGAGCCTATTGAGCCCAGAAGGTCGAGGCTCCAGTGAGCTGTGACTGTGCCACTGCACTCTAGCCTGGGCCACAAGATCACAAGAACAAGACCCTGTCTCAAAACAAAAACAAAAACAAAACGGGAGCTGCCACTCTCTGGGACTAAAGGCAGGTGTAGCAAGACTTTCCACACCTACGTCTCTTCCTCTGTCAAGTGGTTAGCAGCTGCCTCACCTATCATCTGTCAAAAGATTGCAAGAATCACATAAAAGGACACAAAGGAAATCACTCTGGAAGCCTATGGAAAAAAAGCACTGTATGAACAAAAAGTATTATTATTATGAATGCAACACCTTGTTATTCAAAATTCAAAACTCTGGCAAACGTAACTATCCAGAGCCTAGGAAAAAATTTAAAAGCACTTGAGCAACACATTGCTTTTACCAAAATCCGACAGTCTATGGCATAGGAGAGGAAATACTCTCTGCAGGCCAAAGGGTATAAACTGAGACAGTAAGAGCCTGAGAACAAAGAAGGCGCAGCAGACAACCAGGGCAAGCCTCGTGGTCTGAGCTGAGCAGCAACGTGCACCGTGGGTCAGTTCTCAAGCCCACCCAGGAAGGTTCTTCCCCATTGCATACATCACCCCATCTACTCAAGCTTATGAATCATGAAAGAAAAATGATTATTTAACTTCAAAATTACAGTCCTCACTGCTATTTTGCAACTTTGGAGTTGCTGTCCTAACAATAACATTGTTATCCAATTAGGCAGAGTTTATTTGTTTTTACTGTTTTTATAGCTGAGATCTAAGGGGCTAACATAACAACAAGAATTTTACATGAAAAGACTAAATTGTTTTGCACATTCTGCACTTTCCCTGAAGTTAGAATACAACTATTTTCTGATAGATAAAAACAGTTAGCAGTCACGGTACAAGACTGGAGGAGGTATTAACATCTTTCCTGATATTTAAGCCACTTTCTGTTAATGATGGTTTTAATGGATTCTCTTTTGATGGCAAAATAAATAAATTTTTGGAGTTCCAAATAATGTATCTGGAAGTAGCTTTGCTCTTCACAGTTCCTGCATTTGAGGAGCTCAGTCCTGCCGGGAAGTGGTGGGAGAACAAAACAGACAGCTTGTTTTACTAGCTTCCCCATGTACAGGACATCAACCCTGTGCCAGGCATTTGCATCCACGACCAAGCTCACCAGGTCACATTACCAGTGGGCAGGGTTTGGTTCCTCAGAAGCAAGGAGTAGTTTGGGCCCTGCCTTCCTACTCCCGTGGACAGCCTGCATTCAGGCAGAGCTGGGACATTCCCACTCTGCCCATCTCCACGGGGAAGCAGTCCCAGCAGGGCCTGTCTCTGGCCAGCTCCACAAATACCACTACTCTTTTTCTCCCTGTGCATCCCCACCTTGTAACACAAGTTGGCCTTCCCTGTTATCTGATTATCTTCAACTCAACAAAAGGAGGCAATAGGTCTCATGTTGGCCTCAGGCCCAAGACTTGTTCTCCAATCTAGCTTTATCATTATTATAGTGATTCTCTGCCCTTATTGATCTGAGGCACAGTAAGTTAAAAGGCAAAGGGGAAAGGGAGAGAGGAGTTGTTCCCCCTGAACCTCTAACACTTACCAGTCTGGACAAGGCTCTGGACCCAGCATAGATCATACCCACAAACAGCACTGAAGCAGGAAGCCACGCCAGAACATGAGATCTGAAAAGAGGGAGAAAAAGCAGTAACACTTTTGCCACTTTTTGTTAAGAAAGACACAGCTGCAAAGATTGACCCTCCAGATGCATCAACTACAGCAACAGAGGCTGTCTAAACATCCCTGGCAGGCTTGTTGAGTGAGATGTGGTCTTCATTCACTGAGTAGTGGAGGCAGACAAAGCCATCCTACCAACAATCCCATCGTTACCGATCACCTAGCCTAAGAGGTCCCAGAAATGGAAATGGTAAACGCCTTGCTGCAGCTTGGAAGACAGAACAGATTGTTTTTTTTTCAAGGGCAGTGAACAATTATTCTTTGGATTTTAAGTAGCCAAAAGTTTTGAATCCACAAAAAATTATTAAAAATTGAAAAGGTTATTTACTCAGGCACTACACCAAACAGCTCCGTGGAATCACAATAAAAAGAACCAGTTTCAAGGGATGAAGTTGAAAAAAATAATCCCAGAACTTCAGTTGGGTGGCCATAGTCTGGCTTTTTCAACCATTAACCTGGCATTGCTGGGATTCTGGTTCAGGGACTCTTCAAGCACTTCCAAAGGGTACATTTATTTTTCAATTGTAGCCACACCAGGAACTGCTTTTCTCTTACAAGTCAGAATCAAAATCCTAGTTCTCACATGCAGTGCATATCACTGAGGTTGCAACCTGCTTCTCTCATTAGCTAGAAATGCATTTTATTGGCCGGGCATGGTGGCTCAGGCCTGCAATCCCAGCACTTTGGGAAACCACGACAGGTGCGTCAGTTGAGGTCAGGAGTTCTAGACAAGCCAGGCCAACATGGTGAAACCCCATCTCTACTAAAAATACAAAAGTTAGCCGCGCCTGGTGGTGGCGAGCGCCTATAATCCCAGCTACGCGGGAGGCTGAGGGAGGAGAATCACTTGAGCTCAGGAGGCAGAGGTTGCAGTGAGCTGAGATCAGGCCACTGCAATCAAGCCTGGATGACACAAGACCTTGTCTCAAAAAAATAAAAAAGAAATACATTCGATCTACTAATTCAAGTTCCCAGAGTTATCCTAATAATGAATAAAAATAAATGAAATTATTCCAGCAGGATATAACATAATAATCCCAACTAACTCAATGAACTGATCTCCTGGCATGATGCCTGCTCAAGAAATGGTCTTTGTTAATTTTATTAGCATGGGCAGGCACTCCATCCAACATGAGGCCTGATATGTACAACTTCCCAGAGAATCTAGCATTTAAATGTTTCCAGTCTCTAGTAAGGGCCTTCCAACCTTACTCGCTGTATAAATTTATTGTGCAAATAGTCACAACAACTTACAAGGTGCCGAGAATTATCAATAACAGCAGCATCATAGGTAACATTTATTGAGCACTTGCCACAAACCAGGCACTTTGCTGGCTTTTTGTTTTATATGTTTTAAATGTTTTATATGCTGCATTTTTGTTTTAAATGTTTTATATGCTGCACCTTTCTTAAAGTTGCACAACAATCTTATGAGGAAGGTATTTATTATTATTACCCTCATTGTGCAGATGAGGAAACTGAGACACAAGAGTTTAGATAATTTGCCTGTGGTTAGAAGAGCTGGTAAATGGCAAAGCTAGAATTTGAATTGAGGTCTGTCTGGCTCCAAAGCCCTAGCTGTTAAATGCCCGTTCGTATTTTGCCTTCACGGATCTCATAATCTAATGGGAGACACTGACATACAAATAGATTAGCTGCAAACACTTGGATAATTGACCAAGTGGCCAATTATCTGAGGGATATTCTGTTCTCACTAGTCCTGCTGCGATAGATGTCGGCATCCCCAACCAAAAGATGAACAGATAAAGTAAGATCCCAACCTCCATCACAATGGGTCAGGGGTGACATCAGTCAATTGCTATTCTTCTAGGAAATGGCTTTTCCCACTTGACATTAAGCTCGCATGAATCAAGGGAGGCAGGATACAGGCCCATGGCCTGTTGTGCACCAGAAGGAAGCCCAGAGCACATACTGCAGGCAGGGCACTGAGGAGGAAGGAGGAGGTGCACTGGGTGAGACGGCAGCTGGCCTCACTGCGGGAGGCCCAGGACTTTGGAATGTAAGGTCAGCGAGGCCCCAGACATGTGTACTCCATGCCCTCGTAAAACAAAGAAAACTGCTGAGTTATATATTCCAAGAGGCATCAGGGTGTCTGAATGGCCAGGGATGCGAGGAAAAGAAAACATGCCTAGGGAACACCTTGTATTTTAACACTCCTACCCTCAAATACAAAGAAATAACTTTAACTAGAAAAGAGATACACAGGACTAGTAGGACCAAACAGACTTCCGGGAAGTGTTAGAGGACAGCGGAGTGGGTATCTGGCTCCAGACGTGGGACCACCTCCCAGGCACGGGATCACCTCCCAGGCACGGGATCCCGGTGCTGAGTTCTCCAAAGTCATCTCCCTCAGGGGCAACAGGGCCAAAGCAACACACACTCACGGCACTTCAGACACACAGGAGAGGTGGCAGACTGTAGAGCCACCATGTCAGTGTGACGGCTGTATTTCTCCACCACACACCAACCTAAGACCACAGCCGCTGCTAAGAATAATACATTTGAATCACTGGAAAAACTGCTGACAAAACAGGTGTGGGCAAGGCAAGTGTGAAGGGATAGGGCAAAAAGGAAAAAGAATTAAAAATCAAAGACTCTGGATTTGTATTGTTTCAAAGTATCAAAGGTCTCATTCTACTTTAACCATGTACTTCAGTGGAAAATCATAGAGTATATGCTAAGTGTAGTATATGCAAGAAAAGGATACCAGTCAACAATCCACACACAAACGAAAAGCCTTACCACAAAATCAGCAAATTAATGCACATTTATATGTCTTTAATTAAAATAAATAGACTGTTTCAGCAAAAGATGATTCCCTAGGCCAGGTGCAGTAGCTCACACCTATAAACCCAGCACTTCGGGAGGCCAAAATGGGAGGATAATTTGAGGCTGGGAGTTTCAGACCAGTCTGGGCAACACAGCAAGCCTGTCACTATAAAAAATTTAAAAATTCAGCTGAGTGTGGTGGGTTGAGACTGTCGTCTCAGCTACTCAGGAGGCTAAGGTGGGAGAATCATTTGAGCCCAGGAGGTCAAGGTTGCAGTGAACCATGATCATGCCATTGCTCTCCAACCTGGACAGCAGGGGTAAGACCTTGTCTCTTAAAAAAATATATAAAAATAGGCCAGGAGCGGTGACTCACACCTGTAATCCCAGCACTTTGGGAGGCCGAGATGGGCAGATCACAAGGTCAGAAGGTTGAGACCAGCCTGGCCAATATGGTGAAACCCTGTCTCTACTAAAAATACAAAAATCAGCTTGGTGTGGTGGCCGGCGCCTGTAGTCCCAGCTACTCAGGAGGCTGAGGCAGGAGAATCACTTGGATCCGGGAAGTGGAGGTTGCAGTGAGCCAAAATCATGCCACTGCACTCCAGCCTGGGTGACAGAGTGAGACTCCATCTCAAAAAAATAAAAAATAAAAATAAGATTCCCTGATTTATGTGACTTTCAATTAACCCACTAATTATCTGACTGACAGAGTCAGAAAAGGGAGCTCCTGGATATATTATTAATGTCTCCTCCACCCCTCAAATACACTGTGTCACACGGGTGGGAACTGTATGTGTTTTGTTCACATAAAATAAATGAAAACACTACATTGATAACTGTTATAAAGGAGACTAAAGGACTATGCTATACCATAAGGGAAACTGACCTAATCAGTGAGAATAGGGAAATCTTACCCATGTAAGTGATGTTTGAGATGAAATTCAAAGTTAAACTGGCTACAGGAGATAGGGTAGAACAGTGCAAGGGATGCGACATTCCAGACATAAACATGGCATGTGCAAAGGCCCTGTGGCAACAGGAAATTGGAGGAAGGCAAGTGTAGCTTGAGTAGATGGAGGAATAAACTCAGGGTAGGGAGAGCATAATATGGTCTAATTTGCATTTTGACAAGGTTGCTCTGGCTATAGTATGGAGAATATGTTGGAACAGGGTTGGGGTGGTGCATTAAGACAAGAAAAAGTTGAAAAGGCTTGACTGGAGAAAATCATTAATTCAGTCTTGAAAATTATTAATTTGAGATGCTTTTAGGACACCCAACCAGAGATATCGAGTAGGCAACTGGATCACGGATCCTTTCCTGTCCTCTAGTGAGCAAGAATGCACTGTTAAGTACATCTTACATTTGATTTTACTGTATTTCCTTATCCTTCAGTTTTGAGAATAAAATACACAAGGTGGGTGGATCATGAGGTCAGGAGATTGAGACCATCCTGGCCAACATGGTGAAACCCATCTCTGCCAAAAATACAAAAATTAGCTGGGCATGGTGGCTTGTGCCTGTAGTCCCAGCTGCTCGGGAGGCTCAAGCAGGAGAATCTCTTGAACCTGGAAGGCAGAGATTGCAGTGAGCCGAGACTGCCACTACACCCCAGCCTGGCGACAGAGCAAGACTCCCTCTCAAGAAAAAAATAAATAAATACACATAACATTTTCTTCAACATAATGTCTCCCTTTAGTTTATTATTACAGCAATAAGAGCCTTCTGTGGCTTGGAAAGATGTTGCCACAAAACTATTCTTCATTGCTATGGTCTGAATCTGCGTCCCCTCAAAAGTCACATGTTGAAGTTCTAACCTCCAAAGTGATGGTACTAGGACGTGGTGTCTTGTGGGAAGTGATTATGCCATAAGGGAAGAGCCTTCATGAATGGGATTAGTGTCCCTATAAAACAGCCGCAGGCAAGGCGCGATGGCTCACGCCTGTAATGCCAGCACTTTGGGAGGCCGAGGTGGGTAGATCACGAGCTCAGGAGACCAAGACTATCCTGGCCAACATGGTGAAACCCATCTATACTGAAAATACAAAAATTAGCTGGGTGTGGTGGCCTGTGCCTGTAGTCCCAGCTACTCGGGAGGCTGAGACAGGAGAATCGCTTGAACTCAGGAGGCTTGCAGTGGGCTAAGTAGAGGTTTCAGTGAGCCGAGATCACGCCATTGCACTCCAGCCTGGCGACAGAGCGAGACTCCCTCTCAAAAAAAAAAAAAAGGCCAGGCATGGTGGCTCACACTGGTAATCCCAGCACTTTGGGAGGCTGAGGCAGGCAGATTACAAGGTCAAGAGATAGAGATCATTCTGGCCAACATGGTGAAACCCCATCTCTACTAAAAACACAAAAATTAGTTTGGTGTGGTGGCCCATGCCTGTAGTCCCAGCTACTCAGGAGGCTGAGGCAGGAGAATTCATGGAACCTAGGAGGCGGAGGTTGCAGTGAGCTGAGATCGTGACACTGCATTCGAGCCTGGGCAACAGAGCAAGACTCCATCTCAAAAAAAAAAAAAAAAAAAAAAAAGAAATTCCAGGCCCAAGGGACCTTGTTCACTTCTTGAACCAAGTGAGGACGCAGCTGGAAGGCACCTCCTATGAATCAGAAAAGTGGGCCCTCACCAGTCATCAAATCTGCTGGTGCCCTGATCTTGGACTTCACAGCCTCTAGAGCTGTGATAAATAAATTTCTGTTGTTTATTTATTTATGTATTTGAGATGGAGTCTCGCTCTGTCACCCTGGCTGGAGTGCAATGGCACGAATTCGGCTCACTGCAGCCTCCGCCTCCCGGGTTCAAGAGATTCTCTTGCCTCAGCCTCCTGAGTAGCTGGGATTACAGGTGTCCACTACCACACCTGGCTAATGTTTGTATTTTTTAGTAGAGACGGGGTTTCACCATGTTGGTCAGGCTGATCTCAAACTCCTGACCTCAAGTGATCCGCCTGCCTTGGCCTCCCAAAGTGCTGGGATTACAGGCGTGAGCCACCACACCCGGCCAATTTCTGTTGTTTATAAGCCAGTTGGTCTATGGTATTTTGTTACAAAAGCCCAAATGAACTAAAACACTCGTTAACTCATTAATATTCATTAAGCACCCACTATATTCCAATCTTCTAGTCAATGAAGACACAGCTCTTAATATGACAGACCAAGTCCAGCGGGAGACTTAGGCAATAAACAGACTGTAGTAGTCATGCGAGGAGAGAGAGGGGTGTGGGGGAAGGAGAGAGAATGGCTGACAGCTCCACATACATAATTTGAAGAACTGTTGATGCTTATTCTTGCTGCTCAGGAATAAGGATTTGGATCTCTGGCTTTACAGGTTTCCACAACTGTTATTGTGCTGTCACAATCTGGTGGGGTCAGACCTTTCAACAGTTAGTTACCTGGTATGTATAAAATCCATGACGACTGAGACTTCTATACTTTTCCAGGTAGTATAGAGACAAGGTAAAGACATGAGCTGAAAGTGTAGTGCTTCTTTGTGCTTTTGTCATCTCCTGAAATATTTTTTAAAATCATTTCTTCAGGAAGAAATGAAGCTACAACGTTAAAATCCTAGTTAGTTCTGCTGTACCTAAGGATTATTTTGTAGGGAGATATGGCAACAAGTGATACAACTCATACCTGATTCTGGGCACTAGAGAGTATAATCTTACAACATTTACATGGTTATCCGAATCTTTTGAAATTATAGTTTTCTTGCTCCCAAGGAACTGCCAGCAATTTGCAGATTAACTTTAGCCAATAGCTCTACGAGACAGAGAAACTTCACACGTTTCCCTGGGCTGGGCTATGTTTTGTTCTAGTGTAAGCCAGGTCATGTAGGGGTGGTGGCGGGAAGGATGTACACAGTTCAGGGCAAAAGGTTTCACAGAGTGGAAAGAATGTGACCTTTGTGGTGTTACAGCAGATAAGGAGGCCATTAGCCTGATCCTGTCTCGGCACTAGAGGCTCCTAAGTAAGCAGACCACACCCAAACTTGGATGCATTTCTTGTAACTGACTGAAAAAGAAAAACCAAAACTGAGCCTCAACCAATCACAGTCAACCAACCAACTGGTTAAAAATCAGGGACCTCCCACTGAACTATACCCAAAGAAAGCCAATGCCTAGCTCTAGCCAATTATGTAGTATCTTTATTTCCACATTCAGCTACTTCAGCTATAAAAGCTCACAGCCAGGCTGCTGCAGTAGAGTTCTCTAAGCCTCCTCTGGTTCTGAGTGCTGCCTGAATCATGAATTGTTGTTTGACCAAATAATCTCTGTTAAATTTATTTTGTCTAAAGTTTTTCTTGTCTTTATTTATTTAGGGATAGGGTCTCGCTCTGTTGCCCAGGCTGGAGTGCAGTGTGCCATCACGGCTCACTGCAGCCTCAACCTCCCAGGCTCAAGTAATTCTCCCACCTCAGGCTTCCTAAGTAGCTGGGACCACAGGTGCACGCCACCATGCCATGCTAATTACCTTATTTTATTTTTGTAGAGACAGTGTCTCCCTGTGTTTCTCAGGCTGGTCTTGAACTCCTGGCCTCAAACAACTCTCCCACCTCAGCCTCCCAAAGTGCTAAGATTAATAGGCATGAGCCACTGTGCCCAGCCTAAAGTTTTCCTTTTAATGTGGTCAGGCAAAACTGGATCCATATCCATAGTCTGCAATGAGAACTCACTTTTTTCACTTATCAGATGGGGATAATAATGCTCAGAAGGATTCTGAGAAGATAAGAGAATGAATATACAGTATTGGGGGGCAGTGCATGGCACATTAAAAACAACCACCTCAATAAATGTTGCCCTTCTGGCTTTTCTATACATCACTAAAAGGACAGAAACCATCAAGGAAGACTGACAGATCTGCCCACATAAAATGCAACAGCTAAAAACACCATAAAGAAAATCAACAGAAAATTAACAAACCAGGAAAAAACACTGGCGACATATGAAACAAGCTGGAGTTTAATATCCTTAATGTATGATAAATCAACAAGAAAAGAAAAATCAGCTCTCCAGAAAAAAAGAGTCAGTGGACAAAAACAGGTAATTCTGTCTGTCTGTCTGTCTCTTTCTCTCTCTCATACACACACACACAAGAAATATAAATGACCAATAAACATATGAAAAATTATCCAACTTCCCTAATAATAAAAAGAAATTTAAATTAAATAATTTTGAATTAAAGATACATCAGGCTTTGCCCAAGAAACTAGCAATTTTTAAAAGTTATATCCAATAGAGGGGATAATGAAACCAACACCTGCACGCTGCTGTGAGATACAGACTGGTATCTTTCCGTAAGGTATGTACGTACTACTTGGCTGCATTTATCCAAAGCCTCAATATGCATACTTTTTGAGCCAGAAAATTCACTTTCATGACTTTATCCTTGGATATGAGTAAAGTTACCTACAATAAAGTTTTTACTTACAAGTGGAAATAAAACAGCACTCTGGCCTTATTGCGGGTCAGCAAATATGCCAAGCACCTCCGGGTTGGCTACTGTTTCCTCTGCCAGGAACCCTCTTCCCGCAAATTACCTGCATGGCCCGTTCTCTCACAGACTCAGATATCTGCCTAAAAGTTATTTTATCTGTGAGTCTTTCTTACCCACTCTACATAAAATAACCCCCAGTTCCCTGGCCTGGGACACACACACACACACACACACACCCCTAACCTCTTACCTAGCTATATTCTCTACATGTACCATGATTGACACATTATGCACTTATATTTTCATGTGTTTATTGTCTCTCTACCTCAACTAGAACGTCAGCTCCACAAGGGCAACAATCTTTGTTTTGCTTCCTGCACATCTCCAGCACCAAGAACAATGCCTGGCATATAGCAGACACTCAAATATTTGCAGAATGACTCTCCAAGCATTACTTTGGTAACGTAAAACATTTTTTTGTCTTCTCTCTCTAGATTGTTACAAGAGGAAAACAACAGCAACAAAATCCAGCTATGACCATAACTGACATTTCTTCCTTTTCTCTAGCCCTTTAGAGACTTTGCTCTGAATAGAATTGCCAGTGTTGACAGCTACTCAGTTTTCAAGGGCAGGGATAAAAGCAAAAAACGCCTACATCCCACACCCGTCTCTCTGAAATGGCCCTAATGGGGAATTCTAACAATTTCAAATTCAATAAACATTTATTAACAAACATGCTGTAACCTAGAACTGTGACAACAACTAACTGCATTTAAAAACACACATATTTTCCTTTAATAGACGTGAACTTAAACTTAGAATCTTGGAATAGAGGTAGTTATTGTGCTTTCTATATCTTATCTCTCTTTTACTTATTAAAAAGTAGTACCTGGCTGGGCGCAGAGGCTCACAGGTTTAATTCCAACACTTTGGGAGGCCAAGGCAGGCGGATCACCTGAGGTCAGGAGTTCCAGACCAGCCTGGCCAACATAGGGAAATCCTGTCTCTACTATAAATACAAAAATTAGCCAGGCATAGTGGTGGGCACCTGTAATTCCAGCTACTTGGGAAGCTGAGGCAGGAGAATTGCTTGAACCCAGGAGGCGGAGGTTGCAGTTAGCCAAGACTGTGCCACTGCACTCCAGTCTGGGCAACAAGAGTGAAACTCCATCTCAAAAAGAAAAAAAAGAAAAAAAGTAGTATCTATCTATACCAGAAATTTTTGAAAATACAGATAGTCAAGGAAAAGATTACAACTACAATGTTACTCCCCACAGGAAACCACTGTTAATACCTTACTATATCTCCTTCCAATCAGTGTCTATATGCACACATATGAACACTCAACAAAAACGGGATGCTGTTGTACACATTGTTTACAAACTGCTTCACTTCACATCTTTCCAGGTCAAAAAAGTCATCCCCAATTTATCAATAATTCAATACCAGCCCTACTGCTGGACATTTAAGCTAATCCTACATTTTTACTACTCTAATACTGGGTGGTTACCCTTAAATATACAGTCGGCCCTCTGTATCCATGGATTCAATCAATCACAGATCAAAAATATTAGGAAAAAGGCCGGGCAAGGTGGTTTACGCCCTGTAATCCCAGCAGTTTGGGAGGCCGAGGCAGAGGATCACCTGAGGTCAGGAGTTCGAGATCAGCCTGGCCAACCTATAGTAAAATCCCGTCTTGACTTAAAAAAATGCAAAAATTAGCTGGGCATGGTGGCACATGCTTGTAGTCCCGGTTACTTGGGAAGTTGAGGCAAGAGAATGGCTTGAACCCAGGAGGTGGAGGCTGCAGTGAACCGAAATCACACAACTGCATTCCAGCCAGGGCGACAGAGCAAGACTCCGTCTCTAAAAAATAAATAAATAAATAAATATTTTTAAAAAGGATGGTTGCATCTGTATTGAACATGGACAAACCTCTCTCTTGTCATTATTCTCTAAACAATACAGCATAACAACTACTGACTCGCATTTACGTTGTAATCTAGAGATGATTTAACATGTATGGGAGGACATGTGTAGATTATGTGCAAATACTGTGCTGTTTTATATCAGGGACTTTACCATCTGGAAATGTTGTTATCTGAGAGGGATCCTAGAACCAGTCCCCCACAAATATCAACGGTCAACTGCA
This sequence comes from Chlorocebus sabaeus, assembly GCF_047675955.1. Taxonomy (NCBI): domain Eukaryota; kingdom Metazoa; phylum Chordata; class Mammalia; order Primates; family Cercopithecidae; genus Chlorocebus; species Chlorocebus sabaeus. The sequence goes on along the minus strand of NC_132921.1, from coordinate 59,479,825 downwards.
TTCTTGTCTCATATTCATGGTGTTTTTGCGATATGCAGGATAAATTCCCTGAAGCGGAAACGCTATTAAAAGATAAGTGCATTAAAGTTCGTAACTTGGGGCTGGGTGTAGTGGCTCACGCCTATAATCCCAGCACTTTGGAAGGCTGAAATGGGCAGATCACCTGAAGTCAGGAGTTCAAGACCAGCCTGGCCAACATGGTGAAACCCCATCTCTACTAAAAACACAAAAATTAGCCAGGCACATGGCGGGCACCTGTAATCCCAGCTACTCAGGAGGCTGAGGCATGACAATTGCTTGAACTTGAGAGGCAGAGGCTGCAGTGGGCCAAGATCGCATCACTGCACTCCAGCCTGGGCAACACAGTGAGACTCCATCTCAAAAAAAAAAAAAAAGAAAGAAAGAAAAAAGTTCATAACTGGGTACCAAATCACCTTCCAGAGAGGTTGTGATGACCTGCCCTCCTTTACAGATCTAATGCTGTCTGATTCTAGGCTAGCCAGAGGCCTGAACATCAGGAACAAACTAGGCACATGCAACTAATGCAACAATTCGCCACCTCTAATTCTTCAGCTGATGCCATCTGGGCCTCCTGTGCTGGTTTATTCTTTCATTGTCCCGTTGGCCCACAAAGGAGGCAAGATGGAATTAAATCCTGAGACGGTCCTGGTGGGATCTCAGGTGCCTGTGGTATGCGGGCCTCTAGGGAGCTACTGAGCTACAGAAGAAGGGAAGGGAAGGGAAGGGAGAGGGAAGGGAAGGGACAGGGAAGGAAAGGGAGAGAGAAGGGAAGGGAGAGGGATGGGAAGGGAGAGGGAAGGCAGAGGGAAAGGAAGGGAAGGGAAGAGAGAGAGAAAGAAGAAAGTCAGAAAGACAGAAAAAGAAAGAAAGAAAAAGAAAGAAAGAAAGAGAGAAAGAGAAAGAGAGAAAGAAAAACAAAGAGAAAGAGAAAGAAAGGAAAGAAAGGAAGAAAGGAAGAAAGAGAGAGAGAGAGAAAGAAAGAAAGAAAGAAAGAAAGAAAGAAAGAAAGAAAGAAAGAAAAGAAAAGAAAAGAAAAGAAAAGAAAAGAAAAGAAAAGAAAAGAAAAGAAAAGAAAGAAAAGAAAGAAAGGAAGAGTGTGTGTGCCGTAGGGTCTCCCAGCAACTCCTAGCCACAAAGACTGCAGACCTTACCATGTTGAAGGACTATTTGCCAAGGGGTCTAATTTGAAAACTGTGGTAATAGATGATCTTTCTTAACTATTAATAAGCACAACTATTGCATCTTGTTTGAATCATGGGCCTGTTTTTTGTTTCCATACACACTCTATCATCCCTAAGAACCCTGATGAACAAAGCATTTTACAAGGAGCTAACAAAAGTCTGTTGGCACGGTTTACAAAACTGTTGTTATTGAGATGAAGGCTAATTAAATTAAATTACTTGTTTTTCAAATAGAGCATGCATTATTGAGAGAACATCTGCTCCCTGAAAACAATTTGCAGTTTAGCTTTTCCTGGGTGCTGAAAAGGCTCCTGAAGCTGAATTTTTGAAAATTCTATGTTACACTGACACCTAGTGGATCATAAAATAGTTTCCAAACATGAAAATAAGACAGCAAAAGGCCAGGCGTGGTGCTTTATGCCTGTAATCCTAACATTTTGGGAGGCCGAGGCAGGAGAGGATCACTTGAGGTCAGGAGTTCGAGGTCAGCCTGGCCAACATGGTGAAACCCCATCTCTACTAAAAATACGAAATTAGCCAGGCCTGGTGGTACGCACCTGTAATCCCAGCTACTTGGGAGGCTGAGGCAGGAGGATCCCTTGAACCCAGGAGGTGGAGGTTGCAGAGCCAAGAACATGCCACTGTACTCCAGCCTGGGCAACAGAGCAAGACTCTGTCTCAAAAAACAAACAACAAAAAGAAACCAAGGTTCATGTTGACTACTGGCATTGCCTAAAATACTAATACCTTACAAATGTAAAGTCAGTATTTTCTTTAAAGTTGGAAAGGACTTCTGCATATTACATCACTAATTGTAGAAGACCTCTAGATTTCTTTTTTTTTGGTCCACCACTGGTGACTATGCTCGTCAGTCTTATTGCCCCCTTTCTCCCTTCTTCTCACTTTCTTTAGACTTTTCTCTTTCATTCTTCACTCTTCCTCCTGACTCAGAGAGGATCACATTCCCTTGACAAAGTCCAGCCCTAATATTTCTTGAACCCAAGAGCCCCGTGATGATAGTTTCTCATGGAACATATTTTAGATGTGGAGTCAAAGAACTATGGCCCACAGACCAAACCCCACCTGCTGCCTGTTTCTGAAAATAGCATTTTATTGGCACACTGTCACACCCAACCGTTTATGTATTGTCTATGGCTATTTTTATGCTCTAACAGCAGAGCTGAGTAGCTGCAGCAGAGATAGTAGAGCCCACAAGGCTAAGATATTTACTCCGGGCACATCTGTTGGCCCAATTTAGAATAAGGCAGCCTGAGTCCCAACCTCTGGACCTTACTAGTTGTGGTGCTCAAGGCTTCACACACTAGGCAGTGCCCTGGGCTACACACAAAGGACCACATGACCACTGGGTTTCTGTAAAGTCCCCCCCCTTTTTTTTTTTTTAAGAGAGAGGGTCTCACTATGTTGCCCAGGTTGGTCTCAAACTTCTGGGCTCAAGTGATCTTCCTGCCTCAGACTCCCAAAATGCTGGGATTATAGGTGTGAGCCACCGTGCCCAGCCTCAAGCTCCATTTCTCAAGGCACTTTCATCACTGGCTCTTCCCAGCTCTCTGACCATGCAGAATCATAACTTCTTCCCACTTCATGTTTCATTTTTTCTGGTCCAAGATTCTCAACACGTAATCTAGTTCATGCTGAAATGGAAATCTTCAGTAAGGTTCTGACAATCCCTAAAGCCCAATAAGAGCTTCAAAGAAACCAGTCTACAGCTCCCAACACCACAGTGTTTGAAAGGCCACTGCTCTGCTCTCCTTCCCCACCAGGCAGTCAGGCTTTGACCCTGCTGCAGTGTTAGGGGCTGTTACCCTGTACCCTCCATTGTCTCGGCAGTTGCCTCCTCCAGCACCACCTTATCTACCTCACCCCTTCCTGGGAGGACCAAGGCTAGATGTGTCACTGAGTGAGCCTCAGGAGATGGACTACAGGAAAAGCACAGAACAGAGGCAATGTTAGTATAAAAAAATAGAGTTGGCTGGGTGTGGTCACTCACACCTGTAATCCCAGTACTTTGGGAGGCCAAGGTGGGTGGGTAGATCACCTGAGGTCAGGAGTTTGAGACCAGCCTGGCCAACATGATGAAACCCCGTCTCTACAAAAAATACAAAAAAAAAAAAATTATAGCCAGGCATGGTGATGTGTGCCTGTAGCCCCAGCTACTTGGGAGACTGAGGCAGGAGAATTGCTTGAACCTGGGAAGCGGAGGATGCAGTGAGCCAAGATCATCCCACTGCACTTCAGCCTGGGCGACAGAGGGAGGCTCCGCCTCAAAAAAAAAAAAAAAAAAAAGGGCCAGGCGTGGTGGCTCATGCCTGTAATCCCAGCACTTTGGGAGGCCGAGGTGGGTGGATCACGAGGTCAGGAGTTCAAGAGTAGCCTGGCCAAGATGGTGAAACCCCATCTCTACTGAAAATACAAAAATTAGCCAGGCACGGTGGCAGGAGCTGGTAATCCCAGCTACCCGGGTGGCTGAGGCAGGAGAATCGCTTGAACCTGGGGGCAGAGGTTGCAGTGAGCTGAGATCATGCCACTGCACTTGAGTCTGGGCAACAGCGTGAGAAAGAAAAGCGAAGCAAAGCAAAGCAAAGAAGGAAGGGGAAGGAAAGAAGGAAGGGAGGGAGGGAGAGAAAAGGAAAGAAAAGAAAAGAAAAGAAAAGGTGAAGGAAAGGAAAGGAAAAGAAAGGAAGAAAGAAATAGAGTTGGGGTGGGGTGCGGTGGCTCACGCCTGTAATCCCAGCACTTTGGGAGGCCTAGGTGGGTGGATCACCTGAGGTCAGGAGTTCAAGACCAGCCTGACTAACATAGCGAAACCCCGTCTCTTCTAAAAGTACAAAAATAAGCCAGGTGTGGTGGTGCCCGTCTGTAATCCCAGCTTCCTGGGGGGCTGAGGCAAGAGAGTCACTTGAACTCAGGAGGCTCATGAGCCAAGATCACGCCACTCCAGGTTGGGTGACAGAGCGAGACTCCGTCTCAAAAACAAAACAAAACAAAACAAAACAAAAACGTACAGCCAGACACAATGGCACACAACTGTAGTCCCAGCTACTTCAGAAGCAGATGGGGAGGATTACCTGAGCCCAGGAGTTTGAGGCCATCATGGACAACATAGCAAGATCCCATCTCTAAAATAAATAAATAAACAAATAAATAAAATGTATGGCCAGGCATGGTGCCTCATGCCTGTAATCTCAGCACTTTGAGAGGCCATCAGGAGGGCTGCTTGAGGCCAGGAGTTTGAGACCTACCTAGGTAACATAGTGAGATGCCATCTCTACAAAAATTTTAAAAATTAGCCAGGCATGATGGCTCACACCTATAGTTTCAGCTACTCAAGAGGCTGAGGCAGGAGGATCTCTTAAGCCTAGAAGTTGGAGGCTACAGTGAGCCATGACTGTACCACTGTACTCAAGCCTGGGCAACAGAGCAAGACTCTGTGTCTAAATAAATAAATTTTTTAAAATAAATACAATGTGGACCCTAAATGATTGGTTAACTATTCATTTCTGTATAAACAGCGCTAAGTTAATTTGGAGGTTTTATCAAAGATACTTGTTATGGTTCTCTAGCAAAGACTCTTGATGAAAAATTAAGGGATGTGGGCTTCTGTTTCATCTCAGAAATTTCTGGTCACAAAGGTATTGTAGCATGAAATTTTTAACTTAGAATTTCTCATCTTTGAAAGCTTGAGAGTTCAAACTTTGCTCTCTTACTTATACCAGACGAAAAGTGGCAAGCAGGTTAACCTGTAGCCTGGCAATACAGGAATTATAGGACTGCATCTGAAGTCTCCAATGAAATTACACCTGAACCTGCCTTCTGCAATGGTTCCAGAATCAAAAAAAGAATGCCATGGTCTCATGGTGCTAACAGATGTCCAGTCAGATAAAACGGGTCACAATGTTCTTTTAGAACCACTTTTTGCAAATACAGGAAGCCTTTAGCAAAGGACTTCAGCATCTGCTGGAAAAATTGCTTCAAGGTTCTGCAACGGCTTGGCAACCAGTAACTGCCATGTATTGACAAGTTTATGGCTGTACAACAGTGTTATCTACCCCAAGACAGACGGTTCCAAGAGCCTCATCCAAGACTAGGTGGCAACAACCAGTCACCAGGCAAACACCTAGGCAAGAGAATGACCCCATAAGGTTGCTATGTAGAGCCAATACTGGCAGGCACAGGAGATACGGCCTCTTTGCAATATAAGAAATGTGTTGGTTGGGCACGGTGGCTCATGCCTATAATCCCAGCACTTTGGGAGGCCGAGGCAGGCGGATCACCCGAAGTCAGGAGTTCGAGACCAGCCTGACCAACATGGTGAAACCACATCTCTACTAAAAATACAAAAAAAATTTAACTGGGCATGGTGGTAGGCACCTGTAATCCCAACTACTCAGGAGGTTGAGGCAGGAGAATTGCTTAAACCGGGGAGGCAGAGGTTGAAGTGAGCTGAGATTGTGCCATTGCCCTCCAGCTTGGGTGATAAGAGCAAAACTCCATCTCAAGAAAAAGAAAAAAGAAATGTGTTGCCAGGTTCTGAGGTTCATTTGACATATGAGAGGGAATGGGGGCCTCTTTGAGCTCCAGGTTAGAAGGGCAATCTAAATGAGTTCTCCATGTCCTGTGCTGTCCAGTCCTAACTTAGGACCCACTCTCCAGCCCCACCATTACAATCCCCAGCCCACAGTAGCCGCTGGGACTCCAAACTGTCTTCCTGATATTTCCATTTTTAGAAGAGCCAAATCTCTGTCATCTCTGCATTCATAGTTACTCAGTAAAACTGGGCTTCACTTCCCTAATGACATAATCAGAAAACCAAGTCCAGGAGGAAACAGCAGCCACAGCAAATACAAACCCAGCCCAGCACATACGAAAGAACGTGGGTGCTGGATCTTTCTGCTGAACATCTGGTAGCACTCCTTCGCCAAGGGCCATGGCAACTGGAAATCCTGAGCCGTACCAGCAGTTACAAGATCCACCAAAAACCCAGATATGGGGATCTTTGACAAAAAGTTTCATGGAGCTATGGGCGGCTGTGAATACACCTACCTACAGGAGACAGAGGTGAAAAGACTTCTGTGGAGTTTAGCTAGGAGCTGAAAAGAAGATGTGATCACGGATATTCCGAGATAGGTAGAACCCAGCAGCACACTGTCAAGTCCAAGGGATAAGTGTCTAGTGGGTTTCAAACTTCTACAGTCAAAGGACCACTTCTTCCAGGGAAGCAATCTTGAGAATCTTTGGCCAGTTCTGCTAGTCATTACCAGCCCTTCAAAACACCAATTAGAAGGCTGGGCACAGTGGCTCATGCCTGTAATCCCAGCACTTTGGGAGGCTGAAGGGGGAGGATTGCTTGAGGTCAGGAGTTAGAGATCAGCCTGGGCAATATTGCAAACCCCCATCTCTACAGAAAATTAAACAATTGTCTGGGCGTGGTAGTGCACACCTGTAGTCCCAGTCACTTGGGAAACTGAGGTAGGAGGATAGCTTGAGCCCAGAAGAAGTTCAAGGCTGCAGTGAACTAAGATTGAGCCACTGCACTCCAGCCTGGGCGACAGAGCAAGACCTTACCTCAAAAAACAAAATAATAAAAGTATGGAGAATTCTATCAACAGATAAATGCACAAACAAAATGTGATGAATACATATAGACATTGTTCAGCCTTCACAAGGAATGAAATTCTGATTCCTGCTACAACATGCATGAAACTTGAACACATTAATGCTAAGTAAAATAAGTCAGACACCAAAGAACAAATATTGTACAACTCAGTATATACAAGGTACCCAGAATAGGCAAATTCATAGACAAAGAAAATAGAACAGGAGCAACTGGGAGGGGAGAATGGGAAGATACCATTTAACGGGTACAGAGTTTATGTTTGGAATGACGAAAAAGTTCTGGACAAAAATAGTTATGATGATTGTACAATATTGTGACTATAACCAATGCCAATGAATTGTACACTTAAAATGGTTAAAATGGGAAATCTTATGTTATACATATTTTATTAATAACACAATAAACAAAAATTTTTTTCACGTGAAAAATGGCATTGCTTTTAAGAAAATATGAGTAAGTTAATTTTTAAAGACAGCTATTAATAAGTAAATAATTTACATCAGAAATTATGTGATAATTAGAATCAGCAAGGAAGACTCATGTTGATCTGCACCAGTGGTCCCCAGGTCATAATGTGATAGCCAATTTCCTCATCCTGGCCCAAGCTCCTGCTTCTTCGAAGGAATATGTTTACCCATTTGGAGCTAGGGTCCTTCAGTATTTAAATATTGCAACTATCGCAGGCCTTGTGAATTCTGTATCCCTATTTGTTTAAATGAAGCCCAATTATTACTGAACTATCTACCATAACAATGGAGTATTTAGTAAGACTTGTGCTTAATATAACATATAGAATCCCAAAAGTATCTTTATTTCATCCAATTAAGGATACTATACCATGAAAATGCAAAATTGTGACTTAATGAACTTCTCCTTTGGATTAGCTAAGCATATTGTGTGGAATATTCCTTCTGGATATGGATTATGATATAATACCATCAGGTACATTAATGTACATCTATGTTCCCAGGATCTCTCCTTCATAAAACTTCTTAATACTAGTTTTTTGTTCTCCAGTTTTAAATTTTCAGGAGAAGCCAAAATTATTATTCTTTTTTCTTTTTTTTTCTTTTGAGACAGGGTCTCACTCTGTCACCCAGGCTGGAGTGCAGTGGCATGATCTCAGCTCACTGCAACCTCTGCCTTCCTGGCTCAAGCGATTCTCCTGCATCAGCCTCCCAAGTAGCCACGCTGGGCTCATTTTTATATTTTTAGTAGAGAGGGGATTTCACCATGTTGGCCAGGCTGGTCACCTCAAGTGATCTTCCTGCCTCAGCCTCCCTAAGTGCTGGGATTACAGGCATGAGCCACTACACCTGGTCGAAAAGCCAAAATTATTAATATTACACTGAACATGTTCTCAAATCTTCTCCAGAGTGCCAAACAAAGGAGTGACTTAACAATTAAGCAGTTAATCTGATTAATGGAGAAGCTGGGCAGAGTCATCACAAGGTGAATGACTTGGCCTGCTCATTCAGCCGTGATGTTTACTTTATTCATATTAACTTTAACTTAGTTTTCTTTTCACTTTATGCATCATTTCAGGATAGGAAGGATGTTCTCAAAGAATCAGGAGGATATCTAGGTGAGGCAGGAGTAGATAACCAATTCGGATTACAGTTTTGGCTAGATAATGTCATCGTCTTTAAAATTTTTTTTTTTGAGACGGAGTTTCGCTCTGTCTCCCAGGCTGGAGTGCAGTGGTGCAATCACTGCCTACCGGGTTCAAGTGATTCTCCTGCCTCAGCCTTTCAAGTAGCTGGAATTACAGGCATGCACCACCACACCTGGCTAATTGCATATTTTTATTACAGATGGGGTTTCACCATGGTCAGGCTGGTCTCGAACTCCTGACCTCAAGTGATATACCTGCCTCGGCCTCCCAAAGTGCTGGGATAACAGGTGTGAGCCACCGCACTCGGCCTAAATTTCTTTTAAACATATTTTTTTTTTTTTTTTTTTTTGAGGCAGAGTCTCGCTCTGTCGCCCAGGCTGGAGTGCAGTGGCCAGATCTCAGCTCACTGCAAGCTCCGCCTTCCGGGTTCACGCCATTCTCCTGCCTCAGCCTCCCGAGTAGCTGGGACTGCAGGCGCTCGCCATCACGCCCGGCTAGTTTTTTGTATTTTTTAGTGGAGACGGGGTTTCACCGTGTTAACCAGGATGGTCTCGATCTCTTGACCTCGTGATCCGCCCGTCTCGGCCTCCCAAAGTGCTGGGATTACAGGCTTGAGCCACCGCGCCCGGCCTAAACATATTTAAAAGGCTGTTTTAATAGAATCATAACAACTAACGTATTGCATGATCTGGATTGGACCCCGGACTAGAATTTTGGAGTGGAGGGCTATAAAAGATACCATTGAGATAACTGGCAAAATATGGTCTTTAAATGGGATAATAGTATTGTATCAATGTTAATTATCTCCCTGATTTTGATAATTTTATTGCAGTCTTATAAGAGAATGTCCTTGCTCTTAGGAAAAATACCCTAAAGAATTCAGAAGTAAAGAAAAGAGACATTTCCTGTCAAATCTACAACTTACTTTCAAAAAGTTCAGAAAAAAAAAGTTTATGTATTTATATACGTATGTATGCATATACATATACATATATGCACAGTACATCAAGAGAAAATGATAAGAAAAGCGTGATAATATAAGGGAATCGCCAGGCACGGCGGCTCACGCCTGTAATCCCAGCACTTTGGGAGAATCCCAGCACTTTGGGAGGCCGAGGTGGACGGATCACCTGAGCTCGGGAGTTTGAGACCAGCCTGGCCAACATGGAGAAATCTCATCTCTACTAAAAATACAAAATTAGCCAGGCATGGTGACTGGTGCCTGTAATCCCAGCTACTCGGGAGGCTGAGGCAGGACAATCGCTTGAACCCAGGAGGCAGAGGTTGCAGTGAGTTGAGATTGTGCCATTGCACTCTAGCCTGGGCAACAAGAGCAAAACTCCATCTCAAAATAATAATCATCATCATAAGGAAATCTGAGTAATGGGTAGAGGAGTTCATTGTATCATTCTAACTTTTCTATAGGTAAGAATTTTTTTTGAGGCACGGTCTCCTGCTGTGGCTCAGGCTGGAGTGCTGTGGTGTAATCATGGCAAACTACAGCCTTGACCTCCCAGGCTCAGGTGATCCTCCCTCCTCAGTCTCCCGAGTAGCAGGGAACACAGGCACGCACCACACCTGGTTAATATTTTTCTTATTATTTTTGTAGAGGTGGGGTCTCCCTATGTTGTCCAGGCTGGTCTCAAACTCTTGGGCTCAAGTGATCTTCCTGCCTTGGTTTCCCAAAGTGCTGGGATTACAGGCATGAACCATCATGCCCAACCAGAAATAATTCAAAATAAAAAATTTACTAAAAAAATTTTTTAAGCTAAATATAATTTCATTCATCATATGCTATGATCTAAAACAAAGCAAAATTAATTTGACATTATAAAATACATATCTCAATTAACTTTTTCCCCACACTACATCAATGTATCAGTTAATACTATATTAGTGGCATTATTACCCAGGAAAATACTATTTGAATTTTATCTGAAAATAAATCACTAAACCTCACAGTTAGAAGGGAACTAAGAGAGCAAACAACTCAAACAAACCTCTGTGTTGGCCAGGCATAGTGGCTCACGCCTGTAATCCTAGCATTTTGGGAGGTCAAGGCAGGTGGATTACTTGAGGTCAGGAGTTCAAGACCAGCCTGGTCAACATGGTAAAACCCTGTCTCTACTAAAAATACAAAAATTAGCCGGGCATGGTGGTGTGTGCCTGTAATCCCAGCTACTCGGGAGGCTGGGGCACGAGAATTACTTGAACCTGGGGGGCAGAGGTTGCAGTGAGCCAAGATCATGCCACTACACCCCAGCCTGGGAGACAGAGCGAGACTCTGTCTCAAAAATAAATAAATAAGTAAATAAATAAACCTCTGTGTTTCCAGTGTAACATCATATGAAATTATACAATATCAAAAGGAAGCAGAGTGTGAATCACGCATGAGTCCAGCACAGAGAGGTTATACCTTGAACTGCTGTTGATCTCTATCCAGCCCAGTTTCCAAGACACATGAAGCAAAATTCCACCAATGAGTGTCTGCCACCTGGAAAGGACAAGAGGCAACGTGAATTTCATAGAGTGCTACAGTCTCCAACACCATCCAGCCCCAGCAGATCTGCTGACTGACACAAAGAGACACGTGCAACTCTGTTTACTCCTCTTTTCTCCCACTCTTTCCCAATTATCCCATTTCTCAGACTTTCCTTCTCAATCTCTACTATTCCCTTGAGTCCAGCTGTCCAGCAAGTACTGACATCGACATTCTTCTCCTCTTGTTTTCTTCTTTCTTTTTTTTTTGAGATGGAGCTCAGGCTGGAGTGCAATGGTGCAAACTTGGCTCACTGCAACTCCCGCCTCCCAGGTTCAAGCGATTCTCCTGCCTCTGCCTCCTGAGTAGTTGGGGCTATAGGCGCGTGCCACCACGCCTGGCTAATTTTTTGTATTTTTAGTAGAGATGGAGTTTTACCCTGTTAGCCAGGGTGGTCTCGATCTCCTGACCTCAAGATCCACCTGCCTTGGCCTCCCAAAGTGCTGGCATTACAGGTGTGAGCCACCGCGCCTGGCCTCTTCTCCTCTTATTCTAGACTTTTCCTGAACGGCCTCGCTCATAGTCACTGCTTCTCCCACTGCCTCTACTTTGATGATTCCCCAATCCCCGTTCTCACCTGGATACTGCCACGATGATCTCCCACAAGCTCTCAATGATTATTATTATTGTTATTATTCACAGATTTGGGGGTATATGTGCAGGTTTGTTACATGGATATAGTGAGCAATGGTGAGGTTTGGGCTTCCAGTGTCCATCAACTGAACAGTATATATTGTGCCCAACAGATACCGTTTCAACCCTCAGCCCCCTCCCATCCTCCCTGCCAAGCTCCCAGTGATAACATGCCTAAATCATCACCCTGAACCTCTCCCTCAAATCATCCTCCCTATTCCTAAGCAGCCAAACCAGAAACCTAGGTGGCATTCCACCTCACCTCTTCGGCCTTCACCTCCCTCTTCTAAGCACAATATCCTATTGATTTTACTTATCCCCATAACAGCATTCAAATCTGAAGTCTTCCCTCCCTACCAACCCTCCTGCCTCTGTCTCAATTCAGGCTCTCATCATCTCATGCCTGGCTCACAGCATTAGTCCCTTAACTGGTCCCCCTCTTCCAAGGTTGCCCCCCATCCATTCTTTACTTTGCAGCCAAAGGGTTTGTCCTAAAATGCGAATTTAATTGTGCTACTTGCTTGTTTTAAAAACAGATGATTCTTCTTGGCGCCACAGGCAGCAACCCTCAGCCTCTTTTCTGCCTACAACACACTCCTAGGTCATGAAGCTCACCTGAGACACACAGCCCCCAGCATGCACAGTGCAGGGGCAGCACAGGTCACAAACACCCCTCCCCCTGCCAATGCAGAAAGCACATCAGAATGCCAAACGAGTAAGAGGGACAGCTGCTTGCTCTAATTGCTTTTTTATTTTACGTGAGTCATTCATAAATTTCAAAACCCTGTTTTTCAAGATAAATGACTTGAGACAGCTCACCTCGGAAGTGACTATGACCACCACACACCCATGTGTTGCCACATCACGGTGAAGAACTCTGGCCTAAAGGACAAAGTAACTTGGGTGTGACACAGAAAGTCCTTTGGGACTTGCACCTACCCCTCTCCAGGGTTAGCTCCTGTCTGTCTGCTGTGTGCAGCCACATTCCAGCCACACCCGATGGCCCACAGCCTTGGGAACATGCCAGGTCATGTCATACTTCTAGGAGTCCGGGTGTGCCATCCTCTTGCCCCATAATGTTCTTCCCATCTCTTTGTCTGTGGTGAACACCTGCTCAGCCTATAACACCCAGTTTGCATATATCCTGTGTGAAGTTTCACCGACCCAGCCAAGCAGAACACACTAAATGTGGGTCCTGCCTTCAAACAGTTTGGTCTAGCACAGTGATTCTCAACCAGGCAATCTTCCCCTCCAGGGGACATATAGCAGTGTCTAGACAAATGTTTGGTTGTCACAGCTGGGGAGAGGAGCAGAAGGTATGCCACTGGAATCTAGCCAGTAGAAGCCAGGGATGCTGCTAAACATCCTACAACGTGCAGGGCCGTCCCCACTGCAAAGAATTATCCAACTCAAAATGTCAGTGCTGGAATGTCATTCCAAGGTTGAGAAACTCCAATCTAGTGAAAGTAAGGTAATTAATCAATAATTACAACAAAGTGCGTGAAGCCCTAAAAGGAAGTGTACCAGGTACTATAAGCCACTCTGTTGAGGGAAGCTAACCTAGTCTACTGAGTGGGTAAGACTTCCAAGAGAGAATAACTTTGTGCAAAAACCCGAAGCACATTCAAAGCAGAAGATCCAGAAGGGACAAAGGCTCAGAAGTGAGAGAGACAATAGCTTCATTCAAAGCTTCTTGGAGAAGTTCAATTAGTCTGGACCCCAGCACTGGAGCATTGGAGAGAGGGCAGCAAGAGCTGACCCTGGAGAGAAGGGGCTGATCCTAAAGGACCACGTCAATCATAAGGAGCTGGGACTTCAAACCGGGGACTCACTGAAGGCTTCCAGGCATGGGAGTGACCCTGTCCCATTTACATTTGGGGAAGCTCCCTCTCTTTACAAGGGAGGGAATGTTTCTGAGAAGCAAGACTAGGGGCAAAGAAGTAAGTTAGGAGTTTTTATAGTAATTGAAGAGAAGACAGTGGCTTGGAAAGGGGCAAGATGGATGAAGAAAGTGGACAGATTCTGAAGATGTCTAGGAGGCCCTGGTGGTTAACCGGATGTTGAGGATGAAGGAGACAAAGGAAACAAGAATCACTCCCAGGTTCTGAATTGTGTAGTTAAATGGAGGGTAACCATTCACTGCAGGTGAATTTAAGGAACAGATGGAATTTAAAAAGCAAGCTCCATGAGGGCAGGGATCTGTTTTCTTCACTGATGTACCCCAGGCATCTGCAGAATACGTTGCTCTGCCCTACTAGACACCAGGCATTGTTCTAGGCACTGGGAATACGCCAGTGACAAAATGGATAAATCAAAATTCCTGCCTTTGTAGATCTTACATTCTCTGGGGAAGGTGCATTCAGTCTGTCTCATCCAAGGACAAGGAGGAGAATGGCAATCCAAGCATAGAGATCACCCTTTCCTACGCACCTTCCCTCAGTCCCTCTACCTTTACAGATGTGGAAAGACAATCAGAACCAAAACATGCTTGCTTCTCTGTAAGAAAGAAACCGGTATCCCAGCTTTATTGACTAAAATACCCATAATCACAGAAGATACTTTAAAACTTTTGCTATGAGGCCGGGAACAGTGGCTCAAGCCTGTAATCCCGGGAGGATCGCTTGAGGCCAGGAGTTCAAAGCTGCAGAGAGCTATGATCATGCCACCGTACTCCAGCCTGCGTGACAGAGAGGGAGCCTGCCTCTAGAAAAACAAACAAACGTGTTTGCTATGAAATATTAGGGAGGAGCTTGATAAAGTAGTTTAAAGTTCACCTGAAATAACATAGTGGTGATAATATAACGAACATTTTTTTAAAAGAAGAAGAGTGAGGGACGGCTCGCTCTACTACATATTTAAATGGTTTAACAATGAAAACAATTCAGCACTAGTCCCTTAACATCAAAATTGACGAATACATACCCAAAAAGAGACCTTAGAAAAATGACTTTTTGGCCGGGCGCGGTGGCTCAAGCCTGTAATCCTAGCACTTTGGGAGGCCGAGACGGGCGGATCACAAGGTCAGGAGATTGAGACCATCCTGGCTAACCCGGTGAAACCCCGTCTCTACTAAAAAACACAAAAAACTAGCCGGGCGTGGTGGCGGGCGCCTGTAGTCCCAGCTACTTGGGAGGCTGAGGCAGGACAATGGCATGAACCCAGGAAGGCGGAGCTTGCAGTGAGCTGAGATCCGGCCACTGCACCTTAGCCTGGGCAACAGAGCGAGACTCCCTCTCAAAAAAAAAAAAAAAGAAAGAAAAAGAAAAATGACTTTTTTAAAAAAATCTTTTATTTTTGGGACAGTCTCACAAAATAAATAAAAAGAATCTTTTATTCTTTTATTTTTGGGAAAGTTGCCCAGATTGGAGTGCAGTGGCATGATCTCAGCTCATTGCAACCTCCGCTTCCTGGGTTCAAGCAATTTGCGTGCCTCCGCCTCCCAAGTAGCAGGGACTACAGATGCTCACCATCACACCTGGCTAATTTTTGTATTTTTAGTAGAGGCAGGGTTTCGTCATGTTGGCCAAGCTGGTCTCAAACTCCTAGCCTCAAGAGATCCTCCCACTTGGCCTCTCAAAGTGCTGAGGTTACAGGTGTGAGCCACTGTGCCCAGACAAAAAATGACTTTATACAGATGCTCTTCAACTTACAATGGGGTTATATCCCAACAAACTGATCATACGTTAAAAATGTCATAACTAAAAGAGCATTGAATACACATAACCTACCAAACACCAGAGCTTGGCCTCGCCTACCATAAACATGTTCAGAACATTTATATTAGCGTGGCTGGCTGAGAGCTGCAGCTCACCACTTGCTACTACTGCCCAGTACCAGGGGAGAGTATTGTATGGCATATCGCTAGCCTGGGAAACAGCAAAACTCAAAAGCTTAAGTATGGTTTCTACTGAAAGCATATTGCTTTCACACCATCGTACAGTCAAACAATTGTAAGTCCAACCGTCGTTAAGTTGGGACAGTCTGTATATGATATTAACAAACATATACAGATTATTATGCCTTTGGACATAAGGCCAAAGGAAGGATTACACAATAAATGAGGCTAGCATAAATTAGTTAACTACTGGGGAAGGGACAATTTCCTTACATTGCACCATATGCTAAATTAAACTGACAACAATTAAAGCTTGAATAAAGCTTTAAGGAAATATAGGTGAATATCTAAATGATGATTATGCCTTTGGGAATAAGGCAAAAGGAAGGACTATAGAATAAATGAGGCCAGTATAAATTAGTTAACTACTGGGGAAGGGACAATTTCTTCACATTGTACCGTACACTAAATTAAACTGACAATGATGAATAAAGTTTTAATGAAATATAGTTGAATATCTAAATGGTTTTATGATGGAGAAGAAAAGAACAAAAGCAATGGAAGCAATCATGAAAGAAACAGTCAATATATTTGACCACATAAAAAATATTTAAATAATCGAAATAATTATAAACAAATTGAAAGGCAAAGAACAAATTGCGAAAATTATTTCCAAAAACATAATGGACAACAGATTGAGCTCGTTAAAACATAAAGAATTTGTTAAATTAATAAGAAAAACACTAAAACCTCAATGAAAATAAATGGATAAAAGGCACAACAAGACAATTCACCGGAAAAGAGATACAAGTGGATAATATGCATAAGAAAATTGTCCAACTTGATGAATAACCTAAAAAATTATATGACAAAACAATACACCTTTTGCTCATGAAATCAGCAAAGAGAATCACAGTTTGAGCACAATATTATCGAAACGTTCATATAGAGGCTGGGTGGCAATGTCAATTGGTCAAACATTTTTGGAAAAGAATATGTTACTACTCAAGGAGAATACTAAAGAAGTTCATGCACTTTAATCCAAATTAATTAATTTTTTTTTTTTAGAGACAGGATCTCACTTTGTCACCCAAACTGGAGTACAGCAGCAAGATCACAGCCCACCGCAGCCTCTAACTCTTGGCGTCCAACAATCCTCCTGTCTCAACCTCCTGAGTAGCTGAGACTATGGGTTCATGTCACCATGCCCAGCTAATTTTCTTTCTTTTTTTTTTTTAAGATTCAAGGGGTGCATGTGCAGATTTGCTACACGGGTACATTGTGTGATGCTGGTTTGGGCCTCTGTTGATCCTGTCACCCAGTGAACACAGTAGTACCTAATAGGTAGTTTTTCAATCCTTACTTACGTTTCTCCCTAACTCTCCCCTTGGGGAATCCCCAGTGTCTACTATTCCATCTTTATGTCCATGTGTACCCAATGTTCAGCCACCATTTACAAGTAAAAACTTGCAGTATTTGGTTTTCTCTTTCTATGTTAATTCACTTAGGATAATGACCTTCAGCTGCATCCACATTGCTGCTAAGGAAGTAATTGTGATCCTTTTTACAGCTGTGTAGTATTCCACATTTTATATATATATATATACACACACACACATATATACATATATACCAAATTTTCTTTATCCAATCCACTGTTGATGGGCACCTAAGTTGATTCCTTGTCTTTGCTATTATGAATAGTGCTATGATAAAATACATGTGAGTGTAGGTATATTTTTGGTAGAAGAATTTATTTTCCTTGAGTATATACCCAGTAATGGGATTGCTGAGTCAAATTGTAATTCTATTTTTCATTCTTTTAGAAGTCTCCAAACTGCTTTCCATAGGGGTTAAGCTAATTCACAATCCTACCAACAGTGTATAAACATTTCCTTTTCTCCAAAACTTTGCCAACATGTTATTTTTTGCCTTTTTTTTTTTTTTTTTTTTAAAGACAGATTTTCTCTCTTGTTGCCCAGGCTGGAGTACAATGGTGCGATCTTGGCTCACTCCAACCTCCCGCTTATTCCAACCTCCGCCTCCCAGGTTCAAGCCATTCTCCCGCCTCAGCCTCCCAAATAGCTGGGATTACAGGCATGTGCCATTATGCTTGACTAATTTTTTTTTTTTTTTTTTTTTGAGACGGGAGTCTCACTCTGTCGCCCAAGCTGGAGTGCAGTGGCGCGATCCTGGCTCACTGAAAGCTCCGCCTCCTGGGTTCACGCCATTCTCCTGCCTCAGCCTCCCGAGTAGCTGAGACTACAGGCGCCCGCCACCGCGCCCGGCTCATTTTTTGTATTTTTAGTAGAGACGGGGTTTCACCGT
Source organism: Chlorocebus sabaeus (assembly GCF_047675955.1). Classification (NCBI taxonomy): domain Eukaryota; kingdom Metazoa; phylum Chordata; class Mammalia; order Primates; family Cercopithecidae; genus Chlorocebus; species Chlorocebus sabaeus. Next base: position 59,462,038 of record NC_132921.1, on the reverse strand, counting down.
GGTCTTGATCTCCTGACCTTGTGATCCGCCCGCCTCGGCCTCCCAAAGTGCTGGGATTACAGGCGTGAGCCACCGCGCCCGGCCGCTTGGCTAATTTTTTTGTATTTTTAGTAGAGATGGGGTTTCACCATGCTGGTCAGGCTGGTCTTGAATTTCTGACCTCAGGTAATCCATCCACCTTGGCCTCCCAAAGTACTGGGATTACAGGCGTGAGCCACCACACCGGCCATTTTTTGACTTTTTAATAACAGCCATTCTGACTGGTATGAGGTGGTATCTCATTGTGGTTTTGAACTGCATTTCTCTGATGATTTGTGATGTTAAGCATTTTTTCATATGTTGGCCACTTGCACATCTTGTTTTGAGAAGTGTCTATTCGTGGACCTTGCCTACTTTTAAAGGAATTATTTAGTTTTTTTCTTGTTGATTTATTTACGTTCCTTATAGATTGTGGATATTAGTCCTCTGTTGGATACATAGTTTGCAAATATTTTCTCCCATTCTGTAGGCTATCTCTTTACTCTGTTAATAGTTTCTTTTGCTGCTCAGAAAGTCTTTAGTTTAATAAGGTACCAATTGTGAATTTTTGCATTTGTTGCATTTGCTTTTGAGGACTTACCATAAATTATTTGTCTAAGACAATGTCCAGAAAAGTATTCTAGGTTTTCTTCTAGGATTTTTAGAGTTTGAGATCTTACATTTAAGTCTTTAATCCATCCTGAGTTAATTTTTGTATATGGTGAGACATAGGGGTCCAGTTTCATTTTTCTGCATATGGTTAGCCAGTTTTCTTTTTCTTTTTCTTTTTTGTAGACAGCATCTTGCTATGTTGCCCAGACTGGTCTTGAACTCCCAGCCTCATACAATCCTCTTGCCCCAGCCTCCCAAAGTGCTAGGATTCTAGTAATGAGACACCATGCCTAGCCTAACCCAAATTTCTTATGTAGGAATCAATCCCAAAGAAATAGTTGGAAATTTGGCAGACTTGAACACAAAAATATCTAGTAACATTGTTTTCATACCCCCAAAATGGAACATAAATGTCTGTTAATAAAGTGGCTAAATATCTTACAATATGTCTATTTGCCAAAAAAAAAAAAAAATCTATGCAGTTATTAAAACTATTTCAAAGAATGATGTTGGTTGGACATTTCCTAAAAATGTATATAAAGAGCAAAGAAGATACTCACCCTTGGAATAATGTAGGGTAGGTAAATTTCAAGACAGACAGCACATACTGAAAAACAAACACCAAATTATTGGACATTTCAAATGATAGAAAATAGACAAACCATATAATCAAAGACATTTCTATTAAAGAAACATAACCGCATAACCACATAACCTAGGTACATTCAAGTTTTAAAAAGGCCATTATTCTCATCAAAATCACAAACTGGGCAAACAAATGACCTCCTAAGTAATACTAAAGAAATTGAGCCAGCCGGGCACGGTGGCTCACGCCTGTAATCCCAGCACTTTGGGAGGCCGAGGCAGGCGGATCACAAGGTGAGGAGTTCGAGACCAGCCTGGCCAATATGGTGAAACCCCGTCTCTATTAAAAACACAAAAATTAGCCAGGCGTGGTGATGCACACATGTAGTCCCAGGTACTCAGGAGGCTGAGGCAGAACAATCACTTGAACCTAGGAGGCAGAGGTTGCAGTGAGCAGAAATTGTGCCACTGCACTCCAGCCTGGGCAACAAAGTGAGAGTCTATCTCAAAAAAAAAAAAAAAAGAAAAGAAAAAAAGAGATAGAGCCGCTTTTTCCCAGCGCTGCCAGAAGCCTGGCTGTCTTTTAATTGGTGAAATGGAGCTGGCATCATGAGCAAACAAGGAAGCACAGCAGCTGGGTCTGATGTTACAGATGTTGGAACACTCAGCACCTTCCCAGATGCCAGAAATGTCACATTGTAACTGTAGCAGCCCCAGAGTAATTCACACAAGTCCCCGGACACAGTCTGTTTTTTCAGGGTATCCACTTTATCTAAGGTCCAGTTTACCTAAAAATCCAATCCTTTCTTTGTTTCTCTTCAAGCAAAACCACATCCTAGTCTTTCTTTCCTTTGTTGTCCTTCAATTTTTGGAGTTTTGTATGTCTTTTGTATTAAATGATTTTTTTTTCAAACTAATTCTGCATCTTAGGATTTTGTATGTTGTTTGCATTAAATGATTTTTTCAAACTAATTCTGCATAGGAGTCACAGTTTTTGCTGTGTTTTAGGATGTTACGGACTTTTTTTAAACCAACTCAAGGTCAATTTCTATTTCTCTTATGTATATTTATGTATAATAATTGAATTTATAGCACTTTATGAGTGAAGGAATTGTGTTTCATCCTTCTGGGTATCTTTTCCATTTTTTTCCTAATATTGACCACCAAGAATTAATTTTTTTAGTCTAAAACCTTCAAATGGCTTTAAGCAAGGACTCTACTGATCCTTCACATGCTCTAAAAAAATAGAGTGTACTGGTGTTGGGCAAGTTTATATATCTTTTTTTTTCCCAGGAATTAGTCCACACAGAATTCCCCTTGTTTGAGCTCCTAAATGCCACAATTACGGCTAACTGCCTATGCGTTGTTCTACACTTCCTCTTCTTCCTTGAAATCTATTTACTACATAATTCAATATGTTCCTCCCTACTTTTCTGATATTTTTATTCTCATATGGAGAAAAAGAAAGGATTAAGTGAGCATCTGAGTCATGGCCTGAAATACCCTTAACAAACTTCATTACGACAATAAATGTTTCGTTTATTGTGTGCTTAGCTTTGGCCTACATACTGGGCGAAATCAAAGATCCTGAAACTCTTGCCTCACCTTGCTAAAGAACAGAGAAAAAAGAAATCTATGACAAATGGAATCAAGGTCCTAATTGCTGTCCCCTTCTGGCAATTCCTCGCGTCACTGAGAAGTGTTACTCAGACAAAATGCTATCGATTGAATAGCAAAGCCCTAGCAATGAGGTTCTTGAGGAAAGAGAAGGAGCAATTTGGGAGCCATTCACACCTATAATCCCAGCATTTTGGGAGGCCAAGGTGGAAGGATCACTTGAGCCCAGGAGTTGAAGACCAGCCTGGGCAACAGGGTGAGACCCCATCTTGACAAAAAATACAAAAATTAGCCGGACATGGTTGTGCAAGCCTGTAGTCTCAGCTACTTGGGAGGCTGAGGTGAGAGGATCGCTTGAGCCTGGGAGGCAGAGGTTGCAGTGGGCGAAGATCATACCACCGCACTCCAGCCTCGGCAACAGAGCAAGACTCTGTCTCAAAAAAAAAAAAAAATTGGAGCCATTGAAAGGTATGTAAGTAAATTTCTTATGCTTATTATCCACTTGTAACTCTTTTTTTTTGAGATGGAGTCTCACCGTCACCCAGGCTGGAATGTAATGATGCAATCTTGGCTCACTGCAACCTTTGCCTCCCGGTTCAAGCGGTGTTCTTGCCTCAGCCTCCCAAGTAGCCATGACTACAGGTGCGCACCACCACGTCTGGCTAATTTTTGGCTACTCTTGAACTCCTGACCTCAGATGATCCACCTGTCTTGGCCTCTCAAAGTGCTGGGATTACAGGCATGAGCCACCGTGCCCGGTCTTGTATCTCTTTTTTCAGTGAATTGTCTACTTCTGCCATTTACCCATTTATTTTCACTGAGGTTTTACTATTTATTAATTTAATACATTCTTTGTATTTTACAGATGCCAACCACTTGTCCAGATCAGAAATGAACTTTGCCTCTGAGCTGAAGGCTCAATTGCTATGAAGGGAAGAAGGACAGCCGGCTGCCTAGGGCCTGATTACAGCTGGGAACCTCCCAAGGACGGAGGAACATGTCATCAGCCTGGGCCAGCCCAGGACACCAAGCCAGAGCTCAACGATGTGGTGCTTTCTCCTCCCTCCCTACCTAGGGCAGCTTCCTTTGACAGCACACTTGCTGCTTCAAATTTCTAACAAATATCGACCATTCTTTCAAACAATAGAAGGGGTCAGAATGAGCTATATAAGATTTTTTCAAAAGAATTTTCTTTCTACAAATAAATAGAGGAACGGCTGAAGGAGAAAATTACACTAAGAAATATGGAAATAAACTGAAATGGAAGCTTCAAAAAACTAGAAGAGAGCATCCTCTACTTTAGACAAAAAAAAAAAATCTTCACTAATTCAAAAGAAAATTAATGTGGCAGGGAAATTACATGCTGTCTGCCACATTAGAGTAGAATATGCTTATAATAGAATATGCTCATGGTAGAATATACTCATGGTAGAATATGCTTATAGTAGAATGAATACGCTCATGGGGTGTCCACTGCAGATTTCTTCCCAGTTGGCCTCTACTTGGTCCAAGCCGACCCCCCCGAGCCTTGGTTGCCAGAAGGGAACATCACCGTCCTGGTTGAGAAGATAAAACAATGGCCATAAAAGGCTCAAGCTTCTAAGAGATATAAAGTTCCTCACCAGGGTCCCATAATGTACAACCTCCCTGGCTCTCCCATCTCCTCTCCTCCACTCTTGAGCTCACCTCCTCCTCCCTCTGTGGACAATCTCCTTTGTCTCCCCTTCTTTCCTGCCACTAATTTGTCACTAGACAAATTAGACTAGTTAAATTGAAAAAGCCAGAGATTTCACAAATTCACAAATTCCTGAGTAGGTGCTACCAAAAAAAAAAAAAAAATCTTCCTTTAGCTACTTGTCCCATGAGAAGAAAACAAATCTATTAAAAGTTATAAATTACTGTCACAGTATAAACAAAAGCTGTTCTTGACCTACTCTTTCCACTAGTTCTGACACTTCCCAACATCCCCAAGCCAAAGCATTCCAAACCATCGTATTTACATTCTCAGGGCCCGTGGTCAGCTATGATTTTGATTATTGAGACTATATATTCTTCGAACCAAACAATTTGGTTTAATTTAATCTAACACCTAGATGCATTATGCACATGGAAGGTATTTTGTCTTTTTTATTAAATTTGTTGGCTGGGCACGGTGGCTCATACCTGTAAACCCAACATTAGGGAGGCAAAGGCAAAGTGGGCAGATTGCTTGAGCCCAGGAGTTAAAAACTAGCCTGAGCAACATGGAAAAACTTCGTCTCTATTAAAAAAAAAAAAAAAAAAAATTAGCCAGGCATGGTGGCGCATGCCTATAGTCCCAGCTACTGAGGAGGCTGAGGTGTGTGGATCGCTTGAGCCCGGGAGGCAGAGGTTATAGAGAGCCATGATTGCACCACTGCACTCCATCCTGGGTGACAGAAGAAGACCCTGTCTCAAAAAACAGACACAAATTAATAAAATGCCATGGGGCTCCGAAAAATTTTGTAAAAGTACCACAAATGAATATGTACATCCAGGCCAGGCGTGGTGGCTCATGCCTGTAATCCCAGCACTTTGGGAGGCTGAAGTTGGCGGATCATCTGAGGTCAGGAGTTCGAGACCAGTCTGGCCAACATGACGAAACCCCATCTCTACTAAAAATATAAAAATTAGCCCAGCATGGTGGTGCACGCCTGTAGTCCCAGCTGCTCGGGAGGCTAAGGCACTAGAATCACTTGAACCCGGTAGGTGGAGGTTGTGGTGAGCTGAGATTGCACCACTGCACTGCAGCCTGGGTGACAGAGTGAGCTTGTGTCGAAAGAAAAGAAAAGGAAAGAGAGAGAAAGGAAAGAAAGAAAGGAAAGAAAGGAAGAAAGAAAGAAAATGTACATCCAGAGAGGGGCATAAATTTCTATGAATTAAATGCTATTTGTCTGCTTTTTTTTGCTTAGATAAAATGTTTTTTATCTAACCAATGCCATGGCTCATGGGCTTTCATGACAGATGTGTTAATCTACCCCTTCTAATGATTATATGGAAATACAAGAAAGGTTATTTTGTTTTAAAGTAAAATTTTATCATCATATCCATCAGGTTCACTAGACAAATTAGAATAGTTAAATTGAAAAATCCAGAAATTTCACAAATTCCCAAATTCCTGAGTAGGTGCTACAAAAAAAAAAAAAAAAAAAAAAAAAAAAATCTTCCTTTAGTTTAGCTACTTGTCCCATGAGAAGAAAACAAATCTGTTAAAAGTTATTAATTACTGTCACAGTATAAACAAAAGACTGTTCTTTCTTTTCTTCCAGAGTGAGGACCACTTACCTTATAGTTTGCTACAATGGCAAGCACTAGGCCACCTACCTTACAAACATCATTTCTTTTGCTGAGATGAAGTCTCACTCTGTTGCCCACGCTGCAGTGCAGTGGCCTGATCTCTGCTCACTGCAACCTCCGCCTCCCTGGCTCAACTGATTCTCAAGCCTCAGTCTCCCGAGTAGCTGAGAGTACAGGCTCCCGCCACCACGCCCAGCTAATTTTTGTGTTTTTAGTCAAAATGGGGTTTCACCATATTTACCAGGCTGGCCTCAAACTCCCGATCTCAGGTGATCCGCCCACTTCAGCCTCCCAAAGTGCTCGGATTATAGGCCTGAGCCACTGTGCCTGGCCAACATCATTTCCATTAACTCTCACAACAACATTTTCTTTCTTTTTTCTTTTTTTTTTTTTTGAGATGGAGTTTCGCTCTGTTGCCCAGGTTGGAGTCCAAAATCGGCTCACTACAACCTCCGCCTCCCAGGTGCAAATGATTCTCCTGCCTCAGCCACCTGGGTAGCTGGAATTACAGGCGTCTGCCACCACGCCCAGCTAATTTTTGTATTTTTAGTAGAGACGGGGTTTCGCCATGTTGGCCAGGCTGGTTTCGAACTCCTGACCTCAAACAATCCACCCGCCTCAGCCTCCCAAAGTCCTGGGATTGCAGGCGTGAGCCACCGCGCCCAGCCACACCACTTTCAAGAGCACGCTTTGTCCCATCTTAAAGTTAAGAAACTTAGGTTTAGAAAGAGTAAGGTTCCAAACGCCAAGTAAGTGGAGCCAGGAAGTAAAACCCATAACTGCCTCCCAGGAAGGCTGCATTTATGGACCTTCAAAGGCATATCGCCATAACTAAAAATCAACTGGAGGCCGGGCGCAGTGGCTCACACCTGTAATCTCAGCATTTTGGAAGGCTGAGGCAGGCAGATCACCTGAGGTCAGGAGTTCGAGACCAGCCTGGACAACAAGGTGAAACCTCGTCTCTACTAAAAGTACAAAAATTAGCCCTGCGTGGTGGCGCACACTTGTAGCCCCAGCTACTCGGGAGGCTGAGGCAGGAGAATCGCTTGAACCCGGGAAGCGGAGGTTGCAGTGAGCCGAGATCGCATTGCTGCACTCCAGTCTGGGCGACAGAGCGAGACTCTATCTCCAAAAAATGAAATAAAAATAAAAATAAAAATAAACTGGAGAAGGAAAGGGGGTTGGGGAGCATCCTCTTAATATATAAAGACAGCCATTCACCCTAGGATAGGAGGTAGAAGGAAATGCTGTTTGTTGATGGTTCTTTTCCAGAGAGGAAGAGAGGGGAGAGGAAGAGCGGAGCTGGTGGGGAGCCCGCGGTAAGACCCCGCAGTGGGGCCAGGTGGTCCTGCACCCTGTATTCCCACTTTGGCTGGGGCCAGCCCAGAGCCCAGGCCAACAGGTAATGCACCAGCCATGCTCACTCGGTTCTACTGGGTCCAACCCTTCCCAGCGTGGTACCAAACCTAAAGCCAGCTTCCCTGTCCTTGCAAAACAAAACCCCAAGCCTGGCACCACTGCTTCTCTGCCTCCTCGCCAAAAGGTTTTCATGATTTCATGACATCAGTTTAAACCTAAAACTAAATGTACGTTTTATTTTTAAAAATAATTCCATGAAAATCTCCTGAAGTGTTTACAGTGAAGACGTACCAAAAATTGATTCGAGAATCAGCAGTGCGAGGGGGAGACGGCTTAATCTCTTCTATTTAAAGGCTTCTGGAACCTCACGGGGCTCTAGGACAGGGGCGTGTTTAGAAAAAAGGCAGGATGTGTCAGATTTCTTCTGACTCTTCCTCCCCGGGGGAGCAGGAGCCAATTGCTTGCTTGCTCTTAAAATTAGTCCACACAGCCCCACACCAAGTTCCCGGGAAGTGGCTAGCCCAAAAATCCTGTTTCCCTGGAGATGTGCCATGCTTTACAGTGCAGGAAACAGAGACAGTACAAACTGACAAATCCTATTTCGAAAAGAGCATCCCACACGCGGAGGAGGTTCGCTCTCCATCGCCACTAGGAAGAATGAGGTAAAAAGCAGGAGGCGGCTCCGTTTGTCACGGGAAGATTATCCGACTCAAACCTCCCACTTGCAAACTCTGCCTCCCGCGCCCGCCCCCTCACCTTGTTCGTAAGGTAAGAAGCCAGGTAGCAGGTACAAAAGGTGAGGCCGACCAGGGACCTCCTCACGCACATCTGTCGACTCGTCCCCTTCCCGGGGTCCAGCTGTGCCTACCCAAACCCCCTGGCCGCCGCCCGACCCCCGCAGCAGCAACAGCAACAGCAGCAGCCCCGAGACGGCCACGTGGCTCCGAGCTCCGCCAATCAGCGCGGGGACCGCCCCCGCCGTCTGCCTCCTTAAAGGGGCCGCGCCGGCGAAGGCCGGGCAGGCTGGGGACCCGCAGGGAGACACCCAGCCGGCGGTCTGTCTGCAACCATGGCTGGCCCGGGCTGCGACAACCGGTACAGGAAGGTCGGACAGTCATCCTTCTTTTAAAAAGTAGAAAGTGGCAGAAGAGGAAAAAAGCATACCGCAGTTCACAATACCCCATCACTGTTTAAAGAAAAATGTTCATCGCTATCTCTATACCATAAGACCAAAATATTACCCGTGCTTCACTGAATTTTCCCAATTTTCTCCACTGAGTCTGTAGCGCTTTGGCAAATGACACAAAAAAGGTAACAACAATAAATGTTCATTTAAAAGAGGGAAGGTGAAGGAGGAAAGAACTGGAATTTAGTATAGGTTTTTAAAATTTTGTTTGTATTTAAGTAAAGTCATTCCATTTCGTTGACATTTCTATAAAATAAGAATCCTTTGCCAAAGTAGAGTTTCAAGCATAGCTTCTATTGCTATTCCTATTCCTATTCCTATTCCTATTCCTATTCCTATTGCTATTGCTATTCCTATTCCTATTCCTAGTCTCTAGTGTGGAAAATTGGACTCATGAGGCTTCCGGCAAATATTAGTAAACCATGCAAGAAAACCTATTGATGGACTTAGACAGTAGCAAGAAGTGCCAGTGTACTCTGCCTATAGAAACACACAGATTTTCAGAAACACCCACACACAGGGAAACCATCACTCTTAAGCCACAGCAAAAGTCCTCCTGGCCCTCGGTGCTGGAGCAGTGGATGGGAAACGATACACCAGCCTTTATGTAATTTTTCTGTTTTTCAGAGGCATGCCTTTTTTCTCTCTGCTCCCTCCAGCATTGAGGGAGGGCTGACCTCGGCGTGTCCCCTTGAAGCCACTCCCCAGCCACCACTGTCTCATCGCAGTCCTTTGCCTCTGCTCACCTTTCCACAGGTCTCTTCCTGGCCCTACTGGTTGGTCTGCACAGGGGACCGGCATATAGAGATGGAGATGGGCTGGTCACCCCTTCCCTCCCTTTTCTCCCACAGTCTCCTTCAAACCACTTGCACGGATGGATATAGCTTTCTCTACTGAGACTGGATGATATGGTTTGGCTGTACCCCCAAATCTCATCTTGAATTGTAGCTTCTATAATTCCCACATGTTATGGGAAGGACCTGGTGGCAGATAATTGAATCTTGAGGGCAGTTTCCCCTTTACTCTTCTCGTGGTAGTGAATAAGTCTCACGAGATCTGATGGTTTTATAAGAGGAAACCTCTTTCACTTGACTCTCATTTTTTCTCTCTTGCTGCCACCATGTAAGACGTGCCTTTTGCCTTCCACCATGATTATGAAGCCTCCTCAGCCCCGTGGAACTGTGAGTCCATTAAACCTCTTTTTCTTTACAAATTACCAAGTCTTGGGTAAGTCTTTATCAGCAGCGTGAAAACAGACTAGTACACGGGGTTATTAAAAGGAAAAACACAGAACAGGAAGAGAGGAGATGAAGCTTCAAATGCACTAAATTTTCCTCTCCATAGAAATAAAATCATGTAAGAAGTTAACACTTCACAAGGAGGCCCCTTCACAAGACTACACTCAGTTCTCACCCATCGCTCTTGCCCCAGAGTTTGTGTCTCTTTCTCCAAAACACCAATCTTTAATGACAACTTAAAAAGATCGTTGTGCCCGGGCTCGGTGGCTCATGCCTGTAATCCCAGCACTTTGGGAGGCCGAGGCAGGTGGATCACGAGGTCAAGAGATCAAGACCATCCTGGCTAACATGCTGAAACCCCATCTCTACTAAAAAAATACCAAAAAAAGTTAGCCGGGTGTGGTGGCGGGTGCCTGTAGTCCCAGGTACTCGGGATGCTGAGGCAGGAGAATGGCGTGAGCCCAGGAGGCGGAGCTTGCAGTGAGCCAAGATCACACCACTGCACTCCAGCCTGGGAGACAGAGTGAGATTCCGTCTCAAAAAAAAAAAAAAAAAAAAAAAAAAAAATCATTGTAACAAGACCAGTAGAGATTTATAAAAGAAAAATTAGCAAACCAATACCACACTCTTCACCACCACTACCCACATGACGAATATTAACAGGTTGGTGTATCCTTCTACACCTTCCTCAGTATTCATAGATCAACATATACCCATTTATAAGTCGTTGCCTCACAAAAATGGATCTAGCTATTCACATTGCTAAACAACTTACTTTTACAACTACAGGTCAACACATAGAGATTTAATATTTTAAAAAAGCTGCAGGCATTCCGCAGTATGGATATACCATAATGTATTCAAACATTCTGCTGTTGACATAATTATGTTGTTTCTAGTCTTTTGCTACAACAAACAAGGCTATAATAAACATCTTTGTACATATGTCTTTACCTCCTGCTGGTTTAATTTCTGTAGAATAGATTCCCAACAGGAGGATTGCAGAATCACAGTGTGTGTGTATTGTCTTAAATCATTACTTTCCACTTCCCTTTACTTTCTGCCTGTAGGAATCCGACTTAGGTCTAGCTCTTCTCAAGCACTTCAGGCATAACTTATTCTCCTCTCTTTTCCAGTACTACTTTTTAATATGTGTTACAGTAATTAGCACCTTACATTTTTTCCATATTGTGGTTCATGAAGAAAATGAAAGTATTTGTTCAGAACCCCAGGCTAAATTGCCGACACTGCCTAGAGTCTGAAATGCTGTCCAGGCCTCCCTGAAGATGAGGAGGAACTCCTGTAACTCTTGCCCAGCCACACCAGTTAAGAAGCTGTATTAGGCCCAGGGTGGTGGCTCACGCCTGTAATCCCAGCACTTTGGGAGGCTGGGGTGGGTGGATCACCTGAGGTCAGGGGTTCGAGACCAATCTGGCCAACATGGTGAAACCCCATCTCTACTAAAAATACAAAAAATTAGCTGGGCATGGTGGTGTGTGCCTGTAATCCCAGCACTTTGGGATGCCAAGTTGGGCAGATCACCTGTGGTCAGGAGTTCAAGACCAGCCTGGCCAACATGGCAAAACCCCATCTCTATTAAAAATACAAAAGATGCCGGGCGCGGTGGCTCATGCCTGTAATCCTAGCACTTTGGAAGTCCGAAGTGGGTAGATCACGAGATCAGGAGATCGAGACCATCCTGGCTCACATGGTGAAACCCTGTCTCTACTAAAAATACAAAAAATTAGCCGGGCGTGGTGGCAGGCACCTGTAGTCCCAGCTACTCGGGAGGCTGAGGCAGGAAAATGGCGTGAACCCAGGAGGCGGAGCTGGCAGTGAGCCGAGATCACGCCACTGCACTCTAGCCTGGGTGACAGAGCAAGACTCCGTCTCAAAAAAAAAAAAAAAAAAAAAAAGAATAGCTGGGCATGGTGTTGTGCACCTGCAATCCCAGCTACTTGAGAGGCTGAGGCAGGAGAATCACTTGAACCCAGGAGGTGGAGGTTGCAGTGAGCCAAGATCACACCACTGCACTCCAGGCTGGATGACAGAGCAAGACCCTGTCCCCCCCAAAATTAAAACAATAAAAAGAAGCTGTATTAGAGTCAGGGTATTGCATACCCTCTCTCCTCAGCCACATGGCAGCTCTTGGAGAGCATAGGCGCCCCTCTGCTTAGCTTGGTGTCTTACACAAACTAGGTACACTGATAAATGCATGATGAAGGAATCTGTCAACTGAATGACTGCAACAACGAAGTGATGTAGGAATGGGATTTTAAAATGGTAAACAACATGTAACACATGTAATACCAAAAAGGCCTAGAATCCCATAACCCAAAAGACACCTACAGTCACCAACTTGCCACATGAGCATCAAACAACCTCACAGGAGATTGCCTTTAAAGCGATATTGCTGTTAAGAGGATAACAACTACAGCAAATGAGTAACTTAAATTGCATTGGCAGAAACACTTTTGTTGGTAAACTTCTTTGATAGTTGTTATTGCTTTGTTTCACTATTGTGCAGGCTTTGTACGGTGTTGCCTAAAAAGTAATGAGTATGCCAATTCAGTTCCTAATTAAAGGTATTCATACTATATTAAGTTTAATCTCACTTCTGTTATATATTATTACCAAAGAAATCTAATCATTCTTTTTTTCTTTGTCATTTGAGGTGAAGTCTTGCTCTGTCACCCAGGCTGGAGTGCAGTGGTATAATCTTGGCTCACTGCAATCTCTGCCTCCCGGGCTCAAGCTATCCTCCCATCTCAGCCTCCTTAGTAGCTGGACTACAGGTACGTGCTGCCATACCCAACTAATTTTTTGTTTTTTGTAGAGATGAAGTTTTGCCATGTCGCTTAGGCTGGTATCGAACTCCTGGACTCAAGCAGTCTGCCTGCCTTGGCCTCCCAAAGTGCTGCGATTACAGGCATAAGCCACTGTGCCCAGCTGAAATCTAATAATTCTAATATAAGATTGTAATATTTTGTTATTTAATTTTATTTTAAAGTGTCAAAAAATAGGCAGAATGTGAAATTGGTTTCCGATCAAATGCAGAAATGCCAGTTGAGTGGTATGTATAAACATATGTGATGGAAGATTATTAACATTGTCTCCAGACATGTCTGGAAATTCCAATGGTTTCAAAACAGAGGAGAAATTGGAAAGAAGTTGAGAGACTATATTAATTAGGATATTTTATAGTGTAAGTCAGAGAACTCCAAACATATATTGGCTTAAATAATAAGAATACATTGGTTCATGTAACTGAAAAGTCTAGATAGATAAGGCTTCAAGTATAATTTGGTCCAGGTATTCAACAATACATGGGGTATCACCAAGAACTTGGGTGACTATGGATCCTGAATTGCCTAAAACACTTCTGATTTATGCTTTTGTTCTAGAATAATTATTAACAGCACCCCTTTCATTCCTACAAGGGTCTTGGTTTGGATGATAAATGGTCACCAACTAAGAACCTAGTTTCTTCCTACTCTTGGCTCTGCTTTCCAGGGCGCCTGGGTTCTCACATGATTACTGCTGCCAGAGTAACCAGGGTTACTTGTGACTCATTCAGCTTCAGAATAAGAGTGAATTTCTCTTCCCTCATTCAACAAACAACAAGCCTGTGGTTCCTTAAAACTACACCATCCCAGGACAAATGCCTACCCAGAAACAATCATGTGATACCCTACCTTGTTGTAACCTGAGTGACCCTCTCCTAGCAGAGAGAGAGCCGGACAGACTCCATTTTTAGTTTCTTCACTTGCAGCCCCCTTTCACCTCCCTCCCTTAAGGCGTACCTAGTGTAAAACTGACTCAAAGCACGTTCAAGAATGCACCTACTGATAAGATATTGAGGCAAGCTGCACCAGCAGCTCCTGGGGACGCGCTCGGTGGATGGCACCCAAAACCCCTGCATTTATCTCTTTGTGATAGTTTAAGCCCCTGCACCTGGAACTGTTTATTTTTTTGTAACTGCATTTGTAACCAATTAGTTTTTTAACTTTTTGCCAGTTCTGCTTCTGTGAAAATTGCTTCAGCTAAAATCCCCCCTCCCCTATTTAGACCAAGGTGTGAAAACAGAACTAGCCCGGTCCTCAGGGCTGAGAGAATTTTGGGCGTTAGCTGCCTTTCGGTCGCTGGCTAATACAGGACTCTTTAATTTGTCTCAAAGTGTGGCATTTCTCTATAACTCGCTTGGTTACAGCAATCACTGTGTCTAAGATAATTTAGACTTCTTTAGTTACAGGATTAAAGTTTACAAAATTATTTAGAGATTGTATAACCAGCAAATAAAGAACTAATTATTTGTTTTCCCTAAGTAAACTGCTTATCAAACTGTATTATCCAAGCAAACCCGGATGTATAGTCACTACATCAAAGGTAAATGACCTTTTGGAAAAGATAAATACAGCTTAAATCAGATAAATAGCATAAAGCATAAATCAGATAAATAAAGAGTTATTTTTCCTTGAAGTTACTTTCGGAAACTTATTTCAGAGCTAAGTAGTCCTTACAAAGAAAATTTTTGCCCAGTAGAATTTACTTGAAATCAATGGTTGGTATTTACCTGAGATTTCTCTGAGCTCTTTCAGCAGAAGAGCAAATTCAATTTAGGCCTTATTATTTCCTAATCATTGCTTAACTTGTTTTCTTTTACAAATTTTGCATACCAAACGGAAACAACCAGAACAGTGAGTCATGAAAATTGATATTGACATTAGCAGTAAAAGTGCTGAAAGATATTGCCAGAGGTATTGATTTTTCCAAAACCATATTATTCTGTTCCACAGAGACTGAGTTAAAACAAAATCAGCAGATTTTACATTGACAAACCATAGCTGTTAATGTAAGATTGAAGTAAACTTTCTATGCACATGAAAATATGTACTTGTGTTATTAATTGAGATGTTTGAGACCAAAGGGGCATTATCTTTAATTAATTAATTAATTAATTATTTTTTTGAGACGGAGTCTTGCTCTGTCACCAGGCTGGAGTACAATGGCACGATCTTGGCTCACTGAAACCTCCATCTCCCAGGTTCAAGCGATTCTCCTGCCTCAGCCTCCCAAGTAGCTGGGACTACAGGCGCCTGCCACCACACCCAGCTAAACTTTTTTGTATTTTTTAGGAGACGGGGTTTCACCATGTTGGCCAGGATGGTCTCGATCTCCTTTTTTTTTTTTTTTTTTTTTTTGAGATGGAGTCTCACTCTGTGCCCAGGCTGGAGTGCAGTGGCGCAATCTCGGCTCACTGCAAGCTCTGCCTCCCGGGTTCACGCCATTCTCTTGCATCAGCCTCCCGAGTAGCTGGGACTACAGGCACCCGCCATCAAGCCTGGCTAATTCTTTTGTATTTTTTTTAGTAGAGACGAGGTTTCACCGTGTTAGCCAGGATGGTCTCGATCTCCTAACCTCATGATCCACCCTCCTTGGCCTCCCAAAGTACTGGGATTACAGGCGTGAGCCACTGTGCCCCAGCCATTAATTTATTTTTTGATAATATATTCATAAATGCTCAATAAATGTTTATTGAATGAAAAAAGAGGGAAGCTTGGATGAAACAATGACTTGTGGGATTTTTTCCCCCACAAATCTTTTTTTAATAATAAATTTTTACGATAGCACACATGCAGAATTCTCAAAAGATGGCAGAAGCAATAGCATACATTTTGAAACTCCTTAAATCACCCTTAAAAAACAGAGCAAATATAAATATCTCCTGTGAATATAGGTGCAAAAATCCTCAACCAAACACTAGCAGAAGGAATTCAGCAACATGGAAAAGGAATATACAGCTTGACCAAATGGGACTTATCCCAGGAATGCAATGTTTGTTTAACCTACAAAAACCAACTAATACAATACACAATATCTAATAAAGGATAATTTATTATATTGATACCTAGACATAGATAAGGCATTTGACAAAATTCAACACCCCTTCACAATGAAAACATTCAGAAGCTAGAAATAGGAGGGAACTTCCTCAATATCATACAAGGCTTCTATAAAAAACCACAGCTTAACATCATAGCTAATGATGAAAGAGGGTTTTCCTCCCTAAGATCAGAAGCCAGACTAGAATAACCACCTTGTCACTTCTATTCAACATTGTGTTGGAGGCTCTAGCCAGGACAACAAGGCAAGAAAAAAAAAATAAATAAAAGGCATCCAGATTTCAAAAGAAGAAATAAAACTATCTCTAACACAGAAGACAAAATTTCATGTATAGAAAACCATAAAGAATACACTAAAACACTGTTAGGACTAGTAGATGAATCCAGCAAGTTGTAGAATGCAAGATCAATATACAAAAATCGATTATATTTCTATACACTTGCAATGCACAATCTGAAAATAAAACTAAGGAATCAGTTTTATTTAAAATATCATAAAAACAATACTTAGGAAAAATTGGCAAAATGAATGCAAAATTTATTATCTGACAACTATTAAATATTTTTGAAGGGCATTAAAGAAGACCAATTGAATTAACTAATACATAAATAAAATTAAACCGAAAAATATCCCATGCTTATGGATTGGAAGATTGGATATTATTAAGATGACAATAATCCCCAAGTTGATCTACAGATTCAATACAGTCCTAATCAGAATTGTAGCTGGTTTATCTTTCTCTGCAGAAATTAACTGATCCTAAAATTCATACAGAAATTAAAGAGACCCTTTATAGCTAAAAATCTTGAAAGAGAAGAACAAAGTTAAAGGATTCACAGTTCTTAATTTCAGAGATTATTACAAAGCTACACTCAAGACAGTATGGTACTGGCAAAAGGATATACATATAGACCAATAGAATAGAATTGAAATCCCTCACATTTATGGCCAACTGATTTTTGACAAGACAATCCAATGAACAAAGAACAGCACTTTTAAACAGATTATGCTAGAAGCCGGGCACAGTGCTTCACACCTGTAATCTCAGGACTTTGGGAGGCCAAGGCAGGAGGATCACTTGAGCCTAGGAGTTTGAGACCAGCCTTGGCAACATGGTGAAACCCCGTTTCTACAAAATATAAAAATAAAAAAAGTAGCCAGGTGTGGTGGCGCACACCTCCCAGTTACTCAGGAGGCTGAGGCAAGAGAATTACTTGAGCCTAGGAGGTCAAGGCTCTTGTGAGCCATGATTGTGCCACTGCACTCCAACCTGGATGACACAGCAAGACTCTGTCTTAAATAAATAAAAATAAATTCCCTTTTGTTTATCCCTTATAGTCAGATCATTATATATCAATTTTAAAAGATGCTATGCAGTAAAGGGAGCAAAACAAAATCTTTGTTATTAAAAATGGCAATGGGTTAGATAGGCTTAAGAACTGCTGAGTCCCAGCTGACTCTAACTGAACCATATCTGTAACATTTCATCTAGTAATCTTATGAAACTACTCAGTAGTCACTAAATATACTATGAGCTTTCCTGCCCCTATGCCTAGTCTTAGGCTATTCTTCTACCCATACTAGTGTTACAGCTTCTCCCCAACCTTCATGACCTACTTTGGTGCCATGCAGCCTTTCCAGATCTCACTACCCCACGATGAATCCTGAAATCTTTGTGTCTATAGCTGTCATTTGGAAATAAATCATGCACTCTTTGAGACAGAAGTGTTGTACTGTGATTTAATGTTATTGTGTGACTATTTTTCTGTCTCCAGGTGCAATCTCACAGTTCTTAGTCTTTCCCAAAGGACTTTGGGGGCTCCTAGGTAGTTAATAGATAGTTGTTAATTGTCTGAAACAGCTATTTGCAGAATAGACTTATTTCAATATTAAAAACTAAAGAGCCTTATTTCTATTCTCTTTAGAGACCGAAGAATCTACTGGTTCATGTGTTTGGGCAGGGCAGATTCTCGAATAGTTTCATTCCTGCTGAGAACCAGTGAGTTTGGCCGGGCACAGAGGCTCACGCCTATAATCCCAGCACTTTGGGAGGCCAAGGTGGGTGGACCATGAGGTCAGGAGATTGGGACCATCCTGGCTAATACAGTGAAACCCCGTCTGTACTAAAAAAAAAATACAAAAAAAAAATTAGCCGGGCATGGTGGTGGGTGCCTGTAGTCCCAGCTACTCAGGAGGCTGAGGCAGGAGAATGACGTGAACCTGGGAGGCAGAGCTTGCAGTGAGCCGAGACGTGCCACCACACTCCAGCCTGGGCGACAGAGCAAGACTCCGTCTCAAAAAAAAAAAAAAAAAAAAAAAAAGAGAACCAGTGAGTTCATCAGCAGAGAAGACAGGGAGTAGGAGCTGGAGCCAAAGCCTCTAAACATTGTGCTTACTCTGCCTGACAGCAAAATGGCCATTTGTGTAAAATATAATGTACAACTAGTCCAGTTCCCAAACCGATTGTCTGGGTTCACCCCTTATTAGCTTTGCCACTTGTTATGTGTGTGACCTCAACTAAATTACTTTACCTCTCTGTGCCTCAGTTTCAATATCAGTAAAATAGAGATAATGACAGAATTTAGCTCTCAGGGTAATTTTGAGGACTAAAAAGTTCATGAAAGATTTGAAGAGTGCATTGATATACTAAGTGAAATGCAATGCTTAGTTATCTTTTATCTGGTCATTTTATTAGAATCTCTCTACAAAATACAGAATCAAAACTTTCATTATGCAGTCTTATTTTTGTTCACTGTTACGTAACACATTTTACACATTTTCCGCATTCCACGCCCCGCCCCCCAACAACAACCACCACAAACTCCGACCGTCCTCTCCAGGCCTTTTCCCTCTATAAACCTGCCATTTGCTGTCTCCCAAGTCATCCCAGTTCAGAACTGCTCCAGGAAATAATGAATGAACAGAGAGAGCCTAGTTTGTTTATTTACAATCCACCAGTCTAATCTAGTTTAGATCCAGCGGCAGTCTCGGGGTGCCAAGGAGATGGCAGTGCGGGGACAGGGCAGAGCCTGGGCCAAAGGAAGCCAGACCCAGTTCTTGCCATGCCCTGCCCGACATAGGCAACGTGACACCAAGCGACAGCCAGCTGATCCTTGCTTCCCCGAGCCCGGCGGTCAGCGGCCGGAAGTAGCCCGCCCGGGGGCGGGGAAAGGTGCCTTAAGGAGGAGCTAGGGGCGTGTGGCCAATTGCAAGCGACTGTCCCAGCGAAGAGGGCGGAAGAGGAGAGATCCAGTTCCGGACGCGGCCGCCGCCGTCGCCGCCATCTGTCACCTCCGCTCCGGCATCAGCAGCCAGTTGTCCCTGCCCCGCCTGTCTCCTCGGCGGAGCCTGCTTCCCATCTTGCCACCTCTCTGCTCTGTTCTTGTCTCTGCCTTCATCCCAGAATGGATCTGGTAGGAGTGGCATCGCCTGAGCCCGGGCCGGCTGCGGCCTGGGGACCCAGCAAGGTAAGTGGCAGACGAGGCTGGAGTACTTGCCTTGGTCACAAGGGCTGGTTCTCTCGGAAGGCTCGGAAAGGGCGGCTTCGTGGGGGACTCGGCAAGTTCTGGGGCGGGACCCCGCCGACCTTGGCAAGGGGGCACTGGCCGCGGGGGTTCCGGGGTGGGGATGGAGGGAGCGGAAAGAGGGGCGGAGGGCGGCTGGATCTCCCAAATGCCACCTTGAGTGGTTAAGGCTCTCTGTTTCTTCAGCGTACTCTCTGTATCGCCGTAGCATGTATTTGAGCAGGACTGGCTTACACACGCTGATACTGGAGGGGAAACAAGCACAATCTTGTTTTTCACGGGCCAAGTGAGTCAGCCGAATACACAGCTAGCCAGACAGAAAGTTGGTTTAGGGAGCTGTTTACTTAATTTGTCAAGTGTGGTTATCCCAGTTCGGAAATTTCTTGTTTTTGAAGTAGTAAAAGATAAAACCCAGGCGCACCCTCCTCCGTCGACGCTAATATTCATGTGCACCCCACGGACTGTAAAGTGGTTATGAATTTCATGATCTGCCTAAGCTTTGACGTTTAAACTTTTTCATAGAATGGCAAACTAAAGACCTTTATTTCACATTTGCTTTCTGGTTTCCAGGCAGGTCCTTTTCATGATACTTTGATTATATGGATGAAAATACTTTTCTGCCACTTTATGGAGGGTTTGCTTGAGAGCCGAGTGCTTCCATTGGGATTTTTTGTTCCACAAATTAAGGTCGTGAAGGAGTCTAGCTTTTTTAGCTTCATAATTGTTCTTTACATGCTAACACAGAATATTTGTTCCCATTTAAAAGGTCACCTGTGAAACTTATTAGATCTTCAGGCTAGGTCTTAACAGGAAAAGGGTCAATAATTAGCTATTAAGTAAAGGAAAGTTAATTTTATAAAAGTTCTCATACAACTGTTGGAAGAATCTGAGATACTGCATTGACAAATGTGGTTACCCTCCGCATGTTATTTTGCTTATTTTTCGTTAAAGCCTTGTTTACAAGGTCAAGATTAGTAGACATAAAAGGATGAAATCAGTAGACAGACTAGTATTATAAATATATACTTTGTATGTTAAAGTCCTTCAGTTAAGCATTGGTAAAGGCTGGTAAAAATGTCAAATGAGACAAACCGTATTCAGAATACATCCTAATCTCAGAACAAATTTCACTTACGAAACTAATTCAGTAATAAAATATTTAACAGTCATATTTTTATTTAAGTGTACATCGTCAGAACTATACAATTCCATTTTCGTTGTGCAACAAAAATGCTTCTGGAATTTATAGATGCTGTCTATTGGGAGGACAGTGTTTTGAAAGGCAAAACAATTAGAAACAGGCTGAAAGTACTATCATTAATCCTTTTTCACTCTAACCTTTCAGAAAACCAAAGTGACAGAAGCCTACATGGAGGAGGTGAAGATTTTAGGAGGGTTTTGAAAAATGGAAGGATTCTCAAAACTTTTTAGTCAGTACTTTTTTCTTTCTTTCCTTCCTCCTTCTTTCCTTTCCTTCCTTTCTTCTCCTCTCCCCTCCTCTTCCCCCCTCCCCACTCCTCTCCCTTCTCTCTTCCCCTCGCCTCTTTCATTTGAGACGGAGAGGTGCTCTATCACCCAGGCTGGAGTACTGTGGTTTGCTCCCGCTCACTGCAACCTCTAGGCCTCCCGGGTTCAAGCAATTCTTGTGACTCATCCTCCTGAGTAGCTGGAATTACAGGTGCCGGCCACCATACCCAGCTAATTTTTGTATTTTTAGTAGAGACAGGATTTCACCGTATTGGCAAGGCTGGTCTCGAACTCCTGACCTCAAGTGATCCACACGCCTCGGCCTCCCAAACTGCTGGGATTACAGGTGTGAGCCACCGTGCCCGGCCTCTTCCTTTTTCTTTTCTTTTCTTTTTTTTTTTTTTTTTTTTTTTGAGACAGAGTCTTACTCTGTCACCCAGGCTGGAGTGCAGTGTCGTGATCTTGGCTCACTGCAAGCTCCGCCTCCCAAGTTCAAGCTATTCTCCTGCCTCAGCCACCCGAATAGCTGAGATTACAGGCGCCTGCTACCACACCTAGCTAATTTTTTGTATTTTTACTAGAGACGGGTTTCACTGTGTTAGCCAGGATGGTCTCGATCTCCTGACCTTGTGATACGCCTGCCTCGGCCTCTTTCTTTTTTAATTGAGACAGGGTCTCACTCTGTCACCCAGGCTGGAGTGCAGTGGCCTAATCACAGTTCACACTGCGCCTTGACCTGGCAGGCTCAAACAATCCTCCCATCTCGGCTTCCTGATTAGCTGGGACTACAGGCCAGTGCCACCACACCTAGCTAATTTTCGTTTTTTGGTTTTTTTTGAGACAGAGTCTCGCTCTGTCACCAGGCTGGAGAGCAGTGGTGTGATCTTGGCTCACTGGAACCTCCACCTCCTGGGTTCAAGCGATTCTCCTGCCTCAGCTTCCCGAGTAGCTGGGACTACAGGTGCATGCCACCATGCCCAATTAATTTTTGCATTTTTAGTAGAGATGGGGTTTCACATGTTGGCCAGGATGGTCTCGATCTCTTGACCTTGTGATCTTCCCGCCTTGGCCTCCCAAAGTGCTGGGATTACAGGTGTGAGCCACTGCGCACGGCCAATTTTTGTGTTTTTTTGTAGAGCTCGGATTTCACCATGTTGCCTAGGCTGGTCTTGAACTCCTGGGCTCAAGCAGTACCCCACCCCCTTCCGCCTGGCCTCTCAAAATGTTAGGATTACAGGTGTGAGCCACCATGCCTGGCCCGGGCTTCTTTATACCCTTAAAAATTGAGGACCCCAAATGTCTTTTGTTTACATTGATAATATCAATTGATATTTATCATATCTGAAATTAAAACTGAGAAATAGAAAAATTTTAAGTCATTTAAAAGTCATGCTAGTCTGATGGTAGTGGGTTATCAGAACTTATTAACATTAGTGTCACTAAAGTTGATATAGAACCTTCCCACTGCTAAATTTAGCTGGCTTAAAAAAAAGGTCATATGTTAACATAAATAACATTTTTATATTTAAAGAAAACTTAGAAAAATAGATTAGAACATGTGAGAAAAGTAGAAAAAGAAAACAAATAAAAAAATAGAGTTGAGATCTTACTGTGTTGCTCAGGCTGGTCTGGAATTTGTGGCCTCAAGCAATCTTCCCACCTTGGCCTCCCAAAGTGCTAGAATTACAGGTGTGAACCACCACACCTGGCCAAAAGAAAACTATATCTGAAAACAAAAATTAGTGAACAGTATTTTATATGTTTGCAAATCTCTAACATCTGGATTCTTCTGTCTTCTTTTTTCATTCAGCCTGTTGTGAGGTTGAAGTATTTGAAGAAAATCCATCCTCACAGCTAAGTAGATTGTAGCAGGTATCAGTGAAGATGGGTAACAAGAGCATAGTAGAAATACTGAGAACAAACTGGGTTAATCTCTAAAAATGCAATTATATCTTAAATCTACTCTTTAGAAAATTTTAGAAAACACCAGAATACCAAGCACACATTCCATTAGCCATCAGTGATGATGTCATCACATCTGATGTAGACTCTGGAAAACTCCACACTCTTGGGGGAATGAGAGTTAAAAAGACAAATAATGTATTATTACTATTATGAAAATTTTGACATCATAGACCCTCTGAATGGCTCTTGGGGATCCTTCTCTCAGAGTACCAGGGTGCAAGTTACAAAATGCCCAACTACTATTGTGGACAAAGAATTTTAGGGGATATTCCAAGAAGGGAGGATTGGCAAACTGTAAGCAAAAGTGAGCAAGTGTGTAGCTCTGTTGATAGAGAGTTGTAAAAAATAAATAAATAAATAAAAATTAGCAGTACACCTCAAAACTGTCAAAGTTATCAAAAACAAGGAAAGTCTGAGAAACTCAACAGCCTAAGAGGCGCTTAAGGAGACGTGGCAACTAAATGTAATGTGGTATTCTGAATGGGATCCTGGAACAGAAAAAGGATGTTAGAGAAAAACTAAGGAAATCTGAGTAGAGTATGGACTTTAGTTAATAATAAAAAGTATCAATATTGGTTCACGAATTGTGACAAATGTAGAATACTAATAAGGTGTTAATAGGATAAACTACTGAGTATAGGATTTGGGAACTCTGTACTGTCTTGGCAGTTTTTTTCTGTTAAAGTAAGACTATTCTAAAAAAATTTTTAAAAATGGATTAGTGTTGTTACGTAGTCCCAGATTATTTTTTTCAGACACTTGTCTTGAGTTGAAAAATTACTTACTTAGCCGGGCGCGGTGGCTCAAGCCTGTAATCCCAGCACTTTGGGAGGCCGAGACGGGCGGATCACGAGGTCAGGAGATCGAGACCATCCTGGCTAACACAGTGAAACCCCGTCTCTACTAAAAAATACAAAACACCAGCCGGGCGAGGTGGCGGCGCCTGTAGTCCCAGCTACTCGGGAGGCTGAGACAGGAGAATGGCGGGAACCCGGGAGGCAGAGCTTGCAGTGAGCTGAGATCCGGCCACTGCACTCCAGCCTGGGCGGCAGAGCAAGACTCCGTCTCAAAAAAAAAAAAAAAAAAAAAAAGAAAAATTACTTAAATTATGTCTTCTAGCTGTATGATTAGAGAGGGGACCTTCCTGTAGGTTACATTTCTCTTGACTTGCTTCCAGTAGAGGACTGAATTTTTGTTACTGTGTGCCTCTTTCATGTTTGCTGGGTTTCTTTTATTTATTTATTTATTTTGGAGACAGAGTCTCACTCTGCCGCCCAGGCTGGAGTGCAGTGGCGCAATCTTGGCTCACTGCAACCTCCGCCCCTGGGCTCAGGCAATTCTCGTGCCTCAGTCTCCAGAGTAGCTGAGACTGCAAGTGTTCATCACCATGTCTGGCTAATTTTTTTTTTGTATTTTAGTAGAAACGGAGTTTCACTATGTTGCCCAGGCTAGTCTCGAACTCCTGAGCTCAAGCAATCCGCCCGCCTCAGCCTCCCAAAGTGTTAGTATTATAGGCGCGAAACACTGCGCCCAGCTGCCGTTTTTAATTTTACTTGATTCTTTACCCATAATTGTCTGCAGGAAACCTTTAAAAAAAACAATGATACAAGCAGCGAAAGTCATATCTTAGGAAGTGGAAGGAAAGAGAAATGATTCCCCACTAATGTGCAGCTTGCCAGGTGGGGGAGCATGCGGTAGTAGTGAAGAACCCCAAGGAACAGAGTTCAGTGGTGGCGGTTTTGCAAAGGAGAGGAAAACAGGGTGGGTCTTAGGGTTATTTAGCAATAGGAAAGAAGGAACCAAGAGGCTGGTGAAAGCTTGATGGATGTCCTTTGAAGAAGAATTGCTGACTGGAAAGGATTGTATGAGGCATCCCATCAGATTGTGACACTATAGGGAGTTTGTGTTGATGAGTGGAATAGTAGGAAATGACTTTGGATAGCTAGGACGGAGCAAGATGATGGAGGACGTTTCCCCCATCTCGTTAGCTTTTTTACAAAGAGCGGCTTACTGAAGAGTCACAGATGACAGAGGATTCCCTTACATACCACCTATGGTACCTGTTCATAGGAGGAGCCTGCAGCAAATTTTCTGAGCACTTGGGATAGCAAACTTCTTGTGCCTATAGGGAAAACCCAGGGGGTCTTCTCCCGCCCCCAGAAGCTGTCCCTCTCACAGCCTGGAAAAAGTGTATGGAGGGCTTTTAATTGTTGGCTTGAGGAGTTTGGGTTTGATTTCAAAGTATGGGAGTGGCAGCCTATCTGAAATCTTTACTTATTTACCTCACCCAAGGGAGTTGCCTCAGTGTGAGGTGGACCGCTTGAGCTGGTACAGGGTAGTATAGTCTCTAGAGTCTAGGGTCAGTAGGAGTGGACAGCGAGGATGCTTTGGTGCTGTTTGAGGTCTCTACACGTTTCCCTTTCTGATTCAGGGTATCTGTGAGTAGGTCAATCTCTGCCTCAAAATAACAAAAGTCCTGCCTGTCATTTTTGCCTCTTCTGACAGATCGTCAGCTAATACTTTAATACCTTAGCAGACAGATGGCAACAGACTTGAAGCCTCTGAAGTGGGCAGGCAAAAGGGCAGACTTTCCAAGATGGGGGAAAGGACATTAGATTAGTAGGGATGTAGAAAGACATCAGACCTCTGCAGCCAATCACTCCAGTGTTTTCTTTTGGCACATACTGCTTAGGAAATACTGGAATGCCTCTTTATATCCAAAGCTCTATGCTGGGCTCTGAGGGTGGATAAGAAGTCTCTACCGTTCAAGGCGCTCATGCTCCATTGTGGCTAATGCATGAACTCTAATACAGTGATGAGTTCGGCATTAACAGTGTTTGCATACTGCTGTGGGAACACAAAGGAAAGGGTCCAACTTTGGTAACACTGAGACGGCCTTATAGAGGAGGCGACATTTAATTGGTGTAAATAAAGAAGGAAGAAGAACCAATGGTAGAGAAAGGAATGTGTGAAGGCATGCAGTGGGGAAAGTATGCCATCTTTTTTGTTTGTTTTTGAGACACGCTCGCTCTGTCACCCAGGCTGGAGTGAAGTGGCGGGATCTCAGCTTGCTGCAACCTCTGCCTCCTGGGTTCAAGTGATTTTCCTGCCTCAGCCTCCTGAGTAACTGGAACTATGGGCACCCGCCACCATGCCTGTAGTGTAAATTAGGTTAAAAAATACTAATTTTTATATTTTTAGTAGAGATGGGGTTTCTCCATGTTGACCAGACTTGTCTCGAACTCCTGACCTCAGGTGATTCGCCTGCCATGGCCTCTCAAAGTGCTGGGATTACAGGCGTGAGCCACTGCACATGGCCTAAGTATGCCATCTTTGGCATATAATTAGTGTCACTAGAGTGTAGGATAGAAGAGGGTTGAGATTGGACAGATAAATCAGGGCAAGTTGGGCATCCCTTGCTGAGGAATTTGGATTTTATTTATTTAGAGACAGGGTCTTACTCTGTCACCCAGGCTGGAGTGCAGTGGCACAATCATAGGACTCAAATGATCCTCCTCCTACTTCAGCCTCCTGAGTAGCTGTGGGACTGCAGGCATTTGCCACTGTGCCCGGCAGGTTTAAAATTTTTTTGTAGAGATGATATCTTGCCGTGTTGCCTAGGGTGGGGAATTTGGATTTTGTATTGCAGACAGTAGGGCAGTTTGCTTCACACATTCCAGGGTGAGGGGATAGGGAAGCTGTATAGCAAAATGCTAAGAGTGCAGCCTGGCATCGCCTTGGTTCAGAGCTTGGTACTTCCATCTATGATGTTATCTTGGGTTAAAAGAAAAGCCTTTATGTATCTCAGTTTTAAAATCCATAAAATGGGGATGAATTGCAACTACTCAATTGTTGTGTGATTTAAGTAATCTATGTAAGTTATGTGTATTTAACCAAATTATTTAAATATAGTGAATATTCAGATATTGTTTGTTATGCAACTGGTAGTCATAGCCAAATGTGATTGAAAATTCTGAGTTAGACAGTCACCTGCCTTTTGGAGCCTGGACTTTGAAACTGATCAGATGAAACATTTCTAGGCTAAACAGCATTGTATCTTCTACCTAGAGGATACAGAAGGAACTCAGCAGAGTCATGAGGCCAAAAAATTAGCTATGTTCTCCAGATGATAGAAAACTTCAAGATTCTAGACCTTAAAATCCTTACCAAGAGGGTTCTCCACTCAATTACAGGGTGAATGAAAGTCACAGCAGACCTTCAGGAAGCCTCTTCTCTCCCAAGTCTGGCCTTACAGAAGGCCGGAACGGTTCTGTGACAGTGTATGGCAGGTACGTGCTAGGTGCCACTTGTATTTCCTCAATCTCAGGGTGAGACTAGATACAACTTGATTCTCATTCACTCAGGCATAAATATAGTTATCGTTTGTCACCCTTAGGTGCTCCACCCAAATAGCCTGAGCTAAGTAAATTCCTGAATGTCAGTACTGTGGAACCTGAACAAAGGTCACTTGCCCAGTTGTCTCTGAGTGTCATGCAGCAGGCCTTTAGACCAACTAGAGGGCCTACACTGGCTGAACCTGATCATATAATTTTGTGGCTAAAACAGATATCATTTTATGCTATCTTCTAAATTAGACACTCAGTAGTAGTTAAGGAATAAGTTTGGACTTTATCCTAAAAGCAATGGGAAATAATAAAAGAGATTTTGAGTAAGGAGATGGAACCCATCACATCTGCATTTTAGAACAATTACTGTATTACAGTGTGGAGAATGGAAACTACCAAGACTGAGAGCAGAAAGATTCGTTAGGATGCACTGAAAGTAACCCAGCGAATGGGATACCTTGGAGTAGAGTTATAGAAGAGGGATGGAAAGAGCTGGGCAAGTTCAGGAGATGCTTAGGCGTCTTACTCAATATTAAAGGTCTTAATCAGTAGGCTATAAAATGTAATCATTTGCTGCTGCTAAGTAAAGCATCTTGCCCCTTCAAAAATTATGAATTTGAAATAAAACCTGCAGTTTGATTTCAAGAAGGCTGAGGCAGGAGTATGTCACTGAGGAATGTCAACTGGGTCTGACAGAATATTACTGTGTGTATTGGTATTATTTTAAGAGCCTGTTTGTTAGCTTCTAAAGTTCAGAAATAAAATTTTGGGGCTAGGCTTGGTGACTCACACCTATAATCCCAGCACTTTGGGAGGCTGAGGCGGGCAGATCACCTGAGGTTAGGAGTTCGAGACCAGCCTGGACAACGTGGCAAAACCCTATCTCTACTAAAAATACAAAAGTTAGCTGGGCATGGTGGCTCACGCCTGTAAACCCAGCTACTCAGAAGGCTGAGGCAGGAGAATCGCTTGAACCCAGGGAGGTGGAGGTTGCAGTGAGCCGAGATCATGCCACTGCACTCCAGCCTGGGCGACAGAGGAAACTGTCTCCAAAAAAAAAAAAAAAAAAAAGAAATAAAATAAAAAATAAAATTTTTGTTGTTTGTTCTTGCTTTTTGTGTGTGTGTGTGTGTGGCATGGGGTCTCATTCTGTTGCCTAGGCTGGAGTGCAGTGGTGTCATCTCTACTCACTACAACCTCAACCTCCCGGGTTCAAGCAATTCTCCTGCCTCAGCCTCCTGAATAGCTGGGACTACAGGCATGCACCACCACACCCCACTAATTGTCTTTTTGGTAGAGATGGGGTTTCACCATGTTGGCCAGGCTGGTCTCGAACTCCTGACCTCAGGTTATCCACCCACCTTGGCCTGCCAAAGTGCTAGGATTACAGGCATGAACCACCGCACTTGGCCTGTTCTTGTTTCTGTTTTAGTATGTCCTAAGATGTTTTGAGAGGGGCTGACATAATTTGTACACTTAGATGACTCGATGCTTAAATTAGAATGAGATATAACTTTCCATTAGGCTTCAAATTGTGCTAGTTGGTATAGTCTGCTCCTATAGGAAAATCTACTTGAGAAATCAGATTATAAGCAGAAAGTAGCTTGGTGAGCAAGGATCGGAACAAGAGGAATCACATGAACTCATGCGCTAGTCGGGGGATGCCAGTGGGCCTGAGGCTTCCCCTCAGCTTTAAGGATATACCTACTTAGCAGGCTAAAAAGTGCTTTTGGCTGTTTTAGTTTAGATACATCCTTGACTAAATTTGACCTGGGAGATATTTTTACTTTTGAGATGATATCTGCAAATAGCTAGTTATTCATTTCTGGTTTTTAACTACATAGTTTAATTCTCAAAGTATAAGATTATTTGTAAAATGGGAGGTGCTTTATTTCATTATGATGAGTTGAGCTGTTCTTTTTTCTTTTTTGGTAGTGTCCATGGGCTATCCCTCAGAATACAATATCTTGTTCGTTGGCTGATGTAATGAGTGAACAGCTGGCCAAAGAATTGCAGTTAGAAGAAGAAGCTGCCGTTTTTCCTGAAGTTGCGTAAGTAAAATTCACAAAGTACTTTATCTAGCAACTTATAGCAGAGTTTTAGGATTTGATGAGTAATTGTCATGACAAGTGGTTTGGAAAAAGCAGGGCAGAAGAAAGCACCATGTTGAGAGTCCACTGATATTTGAATGTTGGTCCTGATTTTGCATTGGTTTTCATTATTATCTTGGACAAACCACTGTTTCTGTGAGTTTTAGTTACATCATGTTAATGTTGCAGTTGAACTAGATGAGGTACAGTTTTGATCAAGTGTTTTGAGTTTATCTTTTCATGAATATTTACCTGTTCTTTCATTATGGATGAATGAAACATCCAGACTTTCTTTTTTTTTTTTTTTTTTTTGGAAATGGAGTTTCGCTCTTGTTGCCCAGGCTGGAGTGCAATGGCACAATCTCGGCTCACCACAACCTCTGTCTCCTGGGTTCAAGCGATTCTCCTGCCTCTTGAGTAACTGGGATTACAGGCATGTGCCACCACACCTGGCTAATTTTGTATTTTTAGTAGAGATGGAGTTTCTCCATGTTGGTCAGGCTGGTCTCGAACTCCCAACCTCAGTTGATCCACCAGCCTCAGCCTCCCAAACTACTGGGGTTACAGGCATGAGCCACTGCGCCCAGCCTCAGACTTGCATTCAGAACAAATGAATTCTAGGTCTCAGTTTGGATTTTATTATAGAATCTTTAGCTTTCTCTCCTAGCTCTCTTAACCCTAGTTGGTACTCCCACAGGTGCATGCCATTGGTCTTAAGGCTAGCTGTGCAGGAGAAGGTGAATGGTTTGATAGAGTTCTTTGAATTTTAACATGGAAAAGGCACCTCCTACTCTGATAATTGGCAATTGAATTTTAACATGGAAAAGGCACCTCCTACTCTGTTTACTTAAGTACATTATATTAGTTTATATTGCCTTATTTTGAATAGCGTTGCTGAAGGACCGTTTATTACTGGAGAAAACATTGATACGTCCAGTGACCTTATGCTGGCTCAGATGCTACAGATGGAATATGACAGAGAATATGATGCACAGCTTAGGCGTGAAGAAAAAAAATTCAATGGAGATAGCAAAGGTACTATAACCTTATTGTGACAACTCCATTGAGTGGTAGAAAACACTCATAATGTGCTCCTAAGTAAATCTTCAACTATTTTTGCTTTTTAAGTTTCCATTTCCTTTGAAAATTATCGAAAAGTGCATCCTTATGAAGACAGCGATAGCTCTGAAGATGAAGTTGACTGGCAGGATACTCGTGATGATCCCTACAGACCAGGTACCAAAACTTTTACTTTCTGGGGGCAGCAGAATAGAGGTATAGGAAGACTAATCTTTTCAATTAACTCTTACTTTTATATTTTACTTTGAATCTCATTTGGTAATTTACTCTTAGATTCAAATGTCTTTTCAGACAACGTTGAATGCAGCAATGTAGTCTTTGCTATTTTTATATACCTGGCTTGTTTCAATTGCTTTAGCAAAACCGGTTCCCACTCCTAAAAAGGGCTTTATTGGAAAAGGAAAAGATATCACCACCAAACATGATGAAGTAGTATGTGGGAGAAAGAACACAGCAAGAATGGAAAATGTAAGTTACAGAAAGTATCTATCTCTGAATTTAGAGTTTTGCTTGAATACCTTTTAAAATGTAATATCTTAGATTTCTAAAAATATCTTTCTTTCTAAAGATGTTTTTAGATAACACTATAGCAATATCATGAAAAGTGACACATTAATGAAAATATAAAGTACCTCAGAATAAAATTCCATAACAGTGTTGAAAAACTATTTTGACTCACATTGATTCTAAAATTAATAAATAGTTATTATGAAAATAACATTTATTCTTCATCATATTTGTATAAAATAGCATCCCTACCCAAACAACAGATAATGGTGGTGATTGGGGAATACGAATGGGAGGGAGAAATACTTTTCACCATATACTCTTTTGTGCATTTTGAATTTGTCTTGTGCCTGAACTACCTGTGTAAAATCAGAAGTAAAGTGTAATTTTAAAACATAGCATTCTAGGCCGGGCATGGAGGCTCACTCCTGTAAGCCCAGCACTTTGGGATGCCGAGGTGGGCAGATCACCTAAGGTTGGGAGTTCGAGACCAGCCTGACCAACATGGAAAAACTCCATCTCTACTAAAAATACAAAATTAGCCGGGTGTGGTGGCACACACCTGTAATCCTAGTTACTCGGGAGGCTGAGGCAGGAGAATCGCTTGAACCCGGGAGGCGGAGGTTGCAGTGAGCCGAGATCGTGCCACTTCACTCCAGCCTGGGCAATAAGAGTGAAACTCCGTCTCAAAAAAAGAAAAAAAAAAGGCATTCTAAATCCTTCATAAATATTATAGTTAATATAATACATTAAACATTTAGATTTTAAAGCACAAATGCCTGTTAAGTAAACATATTCAATTATATCATTTCTAGAAATATTCCAGATCTGATTCTAGAAGAGTTCTGTCCAATAGAACTTTCTGTGGTAATGGAAATGTTCTATATGTGTGCTGTTCAATATGGTAGCCACATTTGCTGTTGAGCACTTGAAATTTGGGTGCCATAATAGAGGAACTGAATTTTTAATTTAATTTTAATTAACTTAAATATCCAAGTGTGGCTAGTGGTTACCTAACTGAATTGCACAGTTCTAGAGCATAATTGTCATGGTGTGATCATAGTCTGCTGTAACAACCCACTCTCCACAAGTAATTACAAAATTGTATTTCTTTGGTAAGATTTGGTGTAGCCTTCACAGTTCAAT
Source organism: Chlorocebus sabaeus (assembly GCF_047675955.1). Classification (NCBI taxonomy): domain Eukaryota; kingdom Metazoa; phylum Chordata; class Mammalia; order Primates; family Cercopithecidae; genus Chlorocebus; species Chlorocebus sabaeus. Next base: position 59,430,079 of record NC_132921.1, on the reverse strand, counting down.
ATTGTGTCCTTTGGCTAAAAGCAAAGTACAACGCACATGCTGAAAGACCTTAGTTTTGGATGTGATGAGATGTTTTCTATGCCTGGAATAAATGCCTTCCTTTGGGCTGTAATTTCTTAAATAGTATTGCTCTTCTTTCTGTGAGTCACTTAATTTTTTTCTCTGTAGTAGCTATGAGTTCTGGTTTTCTAGTGTGATCATCTATTGAGTAAGACATTAAAGATTAATCTTCTCGTTTGGTTGTTGTTGTTGTTTTTTTTTTTTTTAACTGTCCCTATTTTAAAATATTTAGATGCTAATTCTTCTTTTTGGCAGTTTGCACCTGAGTTTCAGGTAGGAGATGGAATTGGAATGGATTTAAAACTATCAAACCATGTTTTCAATGCTTTAAAACAACATGCCTACTCAGAAGAACGTCGAAGTGCCCGCCTGCATGAGAAGAAGGAACATTCTACAGCAGTAAGGATTTATAGAGTTTTTTTCTTTTTTACTGGAAAGATTCATATTAGAAAACTTTGGGTGAATAAAAAAACCTTCATGTTTGATATTTTTTCATGAGATTGGCTTTTCAGATCAAAGATGTAAATAGATCTAGCCACTGTGGTGCCCGCCTGTAATCCCAGTACTTTGGGACAGGAGGATTACTTGAGCCTAGGAGTGCAAGAACAGCCCGGGCAACATAATGACCCCCAGCTCTGCAAAAATAATTAGCTGGACATCGTGGCACATGCCTGTGGTCCCATCTACCCCGGGGGGCTGAGGTGGGAGGATTGGTTGAGCCCAAGAAGTTAAGGCTGCAGTGAACCATGATTGTGCCACTGTACTGCAGCCTGGGTGACAGATTGAGACCCTGCTTTAAAAAAGAAAAAAAAGAGAGAGAGAGAGAGATGTAAATAAGCCAGGTGGGGTGGCTCCCAGCACCTTGGGAGGTCAAGGTGGAAGGATTGCTTGAGCCCAGGAGTTCGAGACCAGCCTGGGCAACATAGGGAGACCCTGGGAGACCATGTCTCAGCAAAAAGTTTTTAAAAATTAGCCGGACATGTTGGTGTGCACCTTTAGTGGCAGTTGCTCAGGAGGCTGAGGTGGGAGGATCACTTGAGCCCAAGAATTCGAGGCTGTAGTGAGCCATAATCATGTCACTGCATTCCATCCTGGACAACAGAGTGAGACCCTGTCTCTCTCTCTCTCTCTCTCTCTAAAAAAAAAGATATTAGGCCAGGTGTGGTGGCTCAAGCCTATAATCCCAGCACTTTGGGAGGCCAAGGCGGGTGGATCATGAGGTCAGGAGTTTGAGACCAGCCTGGCCAACATGGTGAAACCCCATCTCTAGTAAAAATGCAAAAATTAGCCATGTGTGGTGGTGGGCGCCTGTAATCCTAGCTACTCGGGAGGCTGAGGCAGGAGAATCACTTGAAAGCGGGCGGCGGAGGTTGCAGTGATCAGAGATGGTGCCATTGCACTCTAGCCTGGGTGACAAAAGCAAGACTCCGTCTCAAAGGAAAAGAAAAAGTTATTAGAAGTGGCTCAGAAAATATTTTGTGATTAGCAGTCATTTTCACTTACAGTGCTTTATCTCTTGCAGGAAAAAGCAGTTGATCCTAAGACACGTTTACTTATGTATAAAATGGTCAACTCTGGAATGTTGGAGACAATCACTGGCTGTATTAGTACAGGAAAGGAATCTGTTGTCTTTCATGCATATGGAGGGAGGTAAATGAGCAAAATATGATACCATCATGTGAAAACTTAGTCTCTTCTCCCCAAGATTAATGGATTTACACAGAATCAAAGATAATGCTGCATGGCAAGCAGCGTAATTTTTAAAGTGTTACTGTAGAAAGTCCAGGCAGTATAGGAATGTATAATACCACCACCCAGAGATCATCATTATAATTTTAGGTAGACTCCTCCAGTTTTTTTCAGTGCGTATATTATTTTCTTTTTTTGAGATGGAGTTTCAGTATTGTTGCCCAGGCTGGAGTGCAGTGGCGTGATCTCGGCTCACTGCAATCTCTGCCTCCTGGGTTCAAGTGATTCTCCTGTCCCAGACTCCAGAGTAGCTGGGATTACGGGCGCATGCCGCCACGCCCGGCTAATTTTTGTATTTTCAGTAGAGACAGAGTTTCGCCATGTTGGCCAGGCTGGCCTCGAACTCCTGACCTCAGGTGATCCACCCGTCTCGGCCTCCCAAAATGCTGGGATTATAGGCGTGAGCCACTGCTTCCGGCCTTCCTCATCTTTATCAATGTTTAGTACTGTCAAATCTAATGCTTTTTGTCAGTGTGAAAGATGAAAAGTAGTATCTTGGTATTTTGGTATGCATTTATTTAATTATGATTAAGTTGTACATTTTTTTCGAGTGCTTTATTGGCCATTTGTATTTCTTTTTCTTGTCTTCTCTCTTGTTTATCCTTTGTCCATTTTCTGTTATACTTAATATACTCTTTTTTTTTTTTGAGATGGAGTTTTGCTCTTGTTGCCCAGGGTGGAGTAGAATGGCACAATCTCGGCTCACTGCAACCTCCGCCTCCTGGGTTCAAGCGATTCTCCTGTCTCAGCCTCCCAAGTAGCTGGGATTACAGGCACGCACCACCACGCCTGGCTAATTTGTGTGTTTTTAGTAGAGACGGGGTTTCACCATGTTGGCTAGGCTGGTCTCAAACTCCTGACATCAGGTGATCCACCCGTCTTGGCCTCCCAAAGTGCCAAGATTACAGGCATGAGCCCCTGTGCCTGGCCTGTCATACTTAATATACTCTAATAAAATAAGTGATAAGTCTTTCTGGTGGAATTGGTGTCATAGTCTGTACTTTAACATTTCTAAGTTAGCAAAACTAGAGAACATTCAGTTTTATACAGCTAAAAGTAAATGCTTTTAAAAGTTTGTTAGTTTTCTGTGGTACATAACAAATTGCCACAGACTTAGCAGCCTAAAACAGCATCCATTTATTGTCTCGTAGTTTGTGTTGACAGAATCCAGGCACGGCTTAACTAGGTTCTGTGTTCAGGGTTTCACAAGCCTGCAGTCTAGGTGTTGGCCAGGCTGTGTTCCTTTCTGGAGCTTGGTGTCCTCTTCCCTTGGCCACCTTTCAGTTCCTTGCAGCCGTAGGACTGAGGTCCCACTTTCTTGTTGGTTGTCAGCAGTGGGCTGCTCTCAACTCCTTGAGGCCCCTGCAGCCATGGGGCCATCTCACAGGCCCCTTCACACACTAGCTCACACCTTCAAAGCCAGCAGGAAAATCTCTCCAGTCTGCTAAGACTGAGACTTAGTGGGATGTTATCATGGGAATGACTAGACCATCACCTTTGCCACATGACCTAACCAGGGAGTGGTTATCCCACACATGCTGAAGGGAAGTAGATATTATATGGGGTGTGCACACCAAGGGGGCTGCGAGTTTTTGGAGTCATCTTAGAATTCTGCTTTTCACAAAGCTCTGGTTGATTGGTTTATTTCCTTCCTTCCTTCCTTCCTTCCTTCCTTCCTTCCTTCCTTCCGTCCGTCCGTCCATCCGTCCGTCCATCCGTCCTTCTTTTTTTTTTTTTTGAGATGGAGTCTTGCTCTGTCACCCAGGCTGGAGTGCAGTGGCACAATCTTGGCTCACAGCAACCTCTACCTCCCGGGTTCAAGTGATTCTCCTGCTTCAGCCTCCCCAGTAGCTGGGATTACAGGTGCACACCACCATGCCAGGCTAATTTTTGTATTTTTAAGTAGAGATGGGGTTTCACTGTGTTGGCCAGGCTGGTGTCAAATACCTGACCTTGTGATCCACCCACCTCAGCCTCCCAAAGTGTTAGGATTACAGGCATGAGCCACTGTGCCTGGGTCAAAGCTCTGGTTTCTGTCACTCTCAGGTTGGTCAGGCAATCAACAATTATTCAAGCAGTAATTTGTCCTAGATTACTCAGGGAATAAAATATAAGACATATTTTTTACTCTCAAAGAGCTTAAGCTTTAGCTAAAAAGAGAACATTACAGTAAGAACCATTATGGTCAATGAAAGATAATTACATAATAGAGTACCCAGTTATGCAAATGAGACCTTATATGGGATAGGAATAGCGAATAGAACAAGATCATCGCCAGGCACATTCAGGGAAGATATCATAATGAAGTTGGATCTCAATCTGGATTTTAAAAATAGGTTAACAAAAAAAAATCCATTGGGAGGCTGAGGCAGGCGGATCATGAGGTCAGGAGATCGAGACCATCCTGGCTAACACAGTGAAACTCCGTCTCTACTAAAAAATACAAAAAAGTTAGCTGGGCATGGTGGCGGGTGTCTGTACTCCCAGCTACTTGGGAGGCTGAGGCAGGAGAATGGTGTGAACCTGGGAGCGGAGCTTGCAGTTAGCCGAGATCACGCCACTGCACTCCAGCCTGGGTGACAGAGCGAGACTTGGTCTCAAAAACAAAAACAAAACAAAACAAAATCCAATATTGAGTATAAAGGGTAGTTGCAGAATATATATACAGTATATCATCTATTTAAATTTTTTAAATCATACAGAAAATTACAGAGATGTTTATAGATGCTTGTGGATACTTATTAAAAGAGACTAGAAATACAGCATTTATGATAGTTGTTGCCTCTGGTGAGTTAAGATGGGGAATGGTAATCAGAGGGCACTTCAGCATCATCTGTGATGTTTAATTCTTTAAGAAAAAGGCTAAGGGTGGGAGGGTTAAAGTTTAGGTACTGAGAGGATTAGGAAGGTATGTGCTTAGAGGTAGTAGGAAGTAAAGTGGTGTAAGCAAATTGGAAATTGGTAAGGAGGACCTTAAAAGCTAGGCAGACGGATGTGTCATTTGCTAAGAAACAGGATCTTTTTGTAGTAGGACAATGACAAGGCAAATCTTATAAATTGGACTCGATCCTAGAGACCTTCCAAGTAAGGGATCTCTTGTATGGCATTTTTGCTAGGGCCTTACCTACTGTGTGGTTAAACTAGTCCAATGAAAGGAGCTTCTTATCTCAAAATCTAGCGTATTCTGTCATAATGTCTTTTAAGTTATTAGAGATTTCTTCTCTGAATAGAGTCTCTAATCTGTCTCCCTGAAAATTGTGTCATCTGTTTACCAAATAGTTGAGCAACTGTCATGTACTCTTCCAGGTACTAGGGATACGGCAATGAATGGTACAAGGAAGGTCTCTGGTCCAATGGAATGTGCTTCCCCCGTCCTCAACCCCTCTCCATGACAATAATAAACAAAAAATATCAGATATGTGCTATGTGGATAGTTAAAATAGGATGATGTCGTAGTGACAGGCTGACTAGCTTTATTAGTAGGACAGGGAACGCTTCTCCAGTGAAGTGACATGTGAGTGACACATCTAGGATACATCAAAGATCAGGTGGATGCACATTCTGGACTAGAGAATAGCTAGTGCTAATGCCTTAGGACAGGTACAAAGTTAGTATCTTTGAGGGAGCATAAGAAACCCAGTCTCCCTGGAGCATAGGATGTGAATGGGAGAGGGGGCTAGAGGAGTAAGCAGGGGCTGGACCAGGTAGGATTTTGTAGGCCAGGGTAAGGAATCTGCTCTTTAACTGCTCTGGGAACCAAAGCTATGAGTTGATTCTTCTTTTCAAAAGATTGCTATGTGGAAAATGAATTATAGGAGGAGAAGAGAAGAAGCAGTAAGGTCGGTTAAAAACATTGTAGTAGTTGAAGTGAGAAATGGTGAAGGGTTGGACTAAGGAGGGCAGTAGTGGAAGTGAAGAGTAGGAGAGTGTTGGCATGTGTTTTAGAGGTAGAGTGAACAGCACATGCTGTTGGATTGGATGTGGGTGTGGGAGGACAGATTCTGGGCTAGAGCAGCTGATGGTGCCATTTGATGAGGTGAGAGCCTGGGGAAGGGTAGGGTGAGGACTCAGTTAGCATGAGTTTTGTTTTGGGCATGTTAAATTTGAGATGCCTGTTAGACTTCTAAGTGATGTCATGTAGGAGTTGGATAAATGGGCCTGAAGTTCTAGGGAAAGTCAGGACTGGGATAGAAATGTGGGAGTTATCGGCCAGGCACTGTGGCTCACGCCTGTAATCCCAGCACTTTCAGAGGCTGAGTTGGGTGGATCATCTGAGGTCAGGAGTTTGAGACCAGCCTGGCCAACATGGCGAAACCCCATCTTCTACTAAAAATACAAAAATTAGTCGGGCGTGGTGGCGCGTGCCTGTAATCCCAGCTACTCAGGAGGCTGAGGCAGGAGAATAGCTTGAACCTGGGAGACGGAGGTTGCAGTGAGCCAGGATCGTACCACTGTACTCCAGCCTGGGTGACAGAGTGAGACTCTGTCTCAAAAAAAAAAAAAAAAAAAAAAAAAATGTAGGAGTTATCTATATAGAGATGATATTTAGAGCCATGGGGCTAAGTGAAATTGCCTGGGAAGAGAAGGGAGGTTTCTTAGAACCAGGTGAAGGACTTTAACCTTTTGAGACTAAATGGAAGAGGAGTCAGCTGGGAGAATATGGTACAGAAGGAGGTTTGATTCAGATTCTGTCCTTTGGAAATACAGTTCCTTTCTGTCCCAGATTAACATCCTATCAGATATTTAAAGGTAAATATTAATATTGTTTCTCCTTACTTCCACCTTTTCACTCCCACTGCCACCATCATGACTGAAGCTCACTATTGGGGGACTATTGCAGTAGCATCCTGAGTCGCCTCACACCTCTAGCCTGTCCCTGTGCCCTCTCATGCTGATAGTATTGTCCACTAGATCATCATGAAGGACGCATTTGAGAGTGCCATACACAGAAACCCTCGCATTTCCCCATCACCTCTAGGAATTTGTCCAGGCTCTTCACAGATGTGCCTCTGTCCTGTCCTTTAGCTCCAATTTATTTTCATTATCTCTCCAGCCAAGTCTTAACTCTAGTGTTTGTTGTTCCTCAGACATGTCCTGTGGTTTCCTGCCTCTGCTTTTGTTTATGCTGTTCAGATCCTACCCATTGTCCTGTTTCTGTTTCAGATGGCACTTGTGCCATGAAGTCTTGCCTGACCTTTCCAATGGAAAGAGGCCTTTCCTATTCATGTGCTGCTTTTATTCTCTGCTGCCACTTCTCGCAGACTTGTGGGGCAGGAACCATTTCATTCACCTTTATGTCTGCTAGGAGTGAAAGAGTGATTTTTTAAAAAACTGTTTTATTTGTTGCTTTTATTGAATTTTGCTCCTGAACCATATTGGGAAGACTGTAGCCTATTTTCAAGTGCATATGTCTTCATTGTATTTCAAGCTTGATTCCATAGTCATTAAGTGAAGAACATTATGTGACAGATGGTTGAAAACTGGTTGACAATTTATTTGAAAGTATGTTTTATTTAAAAAATCAAACCAAAACCTAAGGCTTTATTAAGATCCAAAACCTAAAGGCTTAAAAAACAAGACTTGACACTGAGAGAGGGCAGATCTAATTTAGTGTTATAGAATCTTTGTTTTGAAATTGTTGTACTTGTGAGCTGGCAACTTGTACTGACTTGAGTTTTTTTCTTCCACTTAGCATGGAAGATGAAAAGGAAGATAGTAAAGTTATACCTACAGAATGTGCCATCAAGGTATTTAAAACAACCCTTAATGAGTTTAAGAATCGTGACAAATATATTAAAGATGATTTCAGGTTTAAAGATCGCTTCAGTAAACTAAATCCACGTAAGATCATCCGCATGTGGGCAGAAAAAGAAATGCACAATCTTGCAAGGTAAAGAAAATATTGTGCTAGATGTAATCTTGGGTAAATATCTTTTTGCGTTAGGATAAAAAAATCCATGCTTTCTTTTAAATTCATTTATAGAAATAATGAAAGGCCAGGTGTACAACCTCGATTCATACTTTTAGGATGAAAAAGCCATTTTCTTTTTTCTTTCCTCAATGAAACTTGAGGGAAATCTGGTCTTTTTCTGCCTTAGACACTTTATCATATATCTAAATGCCATTTTTAAATTGCTTTTATCAAGAAGTAAAACTTCCAGCATCCAATTAGGCTTAGCATAAAAAAATGGTTTCTTTTTTGTTTCAGAAAATGTTTGTTACATTTAATTTGTTAATTTTGTGGGAGTAAGTTCTTACCAATCAAATTACATTTTGTTTAAATTTTTATACTTGTATCTGAATTTTCTAAGCAATTTATTTTCTATCAAGGAATTTGTTTTATCAACCAAGAAATTCAGTAATAATCCTTCTCATTAAAAACCTTTCCATTACCTTAATCTATTAAAAGCTTAATTTTAGTTTGTTATTTTCTAAAGATATTTGCTTTCAAAAGTAATTATTCATATATCTCAGTTACAAAATTCTTCTACTGAGAGTTCCCCACCAAAATAAGCCGGGCATGGTGTGCACGTGCACTTCCAGCTACTTGGGAGGCTGAGATGGGAGGATTGCTTGAACCTAGGAGTTCAAAACCAACCCGGAAGCATTAGACTCCCGAGACCTCGTCTCAAAAAAAAAAAATTGTTTTCAATTAATTAATTCCAGGTAGAATAATTTTCTAGAAGGTCTTGCTGTCCTCCAGTCTCTCTTCTGTACTCCTGAAATTCCTGCCTTTCTTAAAAAACAGTGTTCCATAGTGGAGCTTGCCTGTCTCTGCAGCCTCAGCCCACATTGCCCTTCCTCCTACTCACAGATCTAAGTTGATTGATATACATTCCCCAAACGGACTATGCTCTTGAACACCTCCCTGCATTCCCTTGCACTGTCTTCATCTGGCTAATTCCTGTTCCCTACCTCTTCTTCTAATAAGCCATCCTTGGTGCTGTGTGCTTCTGTAGCTCCTATCCATACCTCTGCCAGTGTGTACGTCACGCTGCATTGTAATTGTCTCTTTACTTGTCTGTCATTTCCATCAGTCCCTGAGCTCCCTACGAGTAGAGGCGGTGTTTTATTGTCTTTGTATTCCCACGTCACCAGGGTAGAACATAGTGCCAGCTCATTGTAGGCCCTTATTAATATTTATTGAATAAATGACATTTTTTTCTCCTTCTGATCTGTATATTCTGAATCATTTGTTTCTGTATAGAATGCAGAGAGCTGGAATTCCTTGTCCAACAGTTGTACTACTGAAGAAACACATTTTAGTTATGTCTTTTATTGGCCATGATCAAGTTCCAGCCCCTAAATTAAAAGAAGTAAAGCTCAATAGTGAAGAAATGAAAGAAGCCTACTATCAAACTCTTCATGTAAGTTGTGCTTTTAAAAGCATTCACACACTGCCTTTAAAACATATTTCCTCTAGACTTTAAAATAATGTCCTTAAAGAAGCCAGGCATGGTGGCTGACACTTGTAATCTAGAACTTTGGGAGGCTGAGGCAGGAGGATCACTTGAGCCCAGGAGTTTGAGACTAGCCTGGGCAACATGGTGAAACCCTGTCTCTACTAAAAATACAAAAAAATTAGCCGGGCATGTGCCTGTAATCCCAGCTACTCGGGAGGCTGAGGCAGGGGAATTGCTTGAACCAGGGAGGTGGAGGTTGCAGTGAACCGAGATTGTGCCACTGCACTCCAGCCTGGGTGACAGAGCAAGACTCTGTCTCAAAAAAAAAAAAAAAAAAATTAAAAATTAGCTGGGCATGGTGGCACACACCTGTAGTCTAGCTACTTGGGAGTCTAAGGTGGGAGGATCACTTGTGCCCAGGAACTTAAGGCAGCAGTGAGCTATGATTGTGCCACTGCACTCCAGCCTGGGCAAGAGATAGAGCAAGACCCTATCTCTTAAAAAACAAACAAACAAAAAAACCCAAGTTCCTTAAACAGTGCTATTTGAAGGTGCTATAATAAAGACAAGTTGAAGTTTGTGAAAGAATGTTAACACGGAAGAGTTGTTTTTCTATCAATATGTGTGTGTCTTAAATAGTTTTAGAAAACTTACAGACTTAACCAGGGAAGTCTTCATTGCTAGGATTAGTGATATATTACATGAAGCTGTTTTTCACAAAACTTCATTAAATGAAATTTGCTGTTACTACATTTAGCAGATAAAGTGCCTCATTAGTTTGTGTGCTTTATTGAATGTTATAGTTTTTTGGGGCTTTTTTTTTTTCCAAATAAGAGACGGGGTCTCACTATGTTGCCCAGGCTGGTCTTGAACTCCTGGGCTCAAATGATCCTCTTGCCTCAGCATCCCAAAGTGCTGGGATTACTGGTGTGAGCCACCACACCCAGCCATTGAACGTTACAACTTTAACAGTGAAGGAAAGGAAGCAGGTTTGGTCTCATCATAAGAGAGTGATGATGAAAACTGAAAATAGTAGGGAGTGCAGGTGTTAAGTTGGAAGGCACATGTCGGGAATCTCAAGGAAACTACGTGCTTTGAAATAGCAACTGAATTCAGTCTGAGGGCCTTTCTAGGTTGAGAAAATGCTCCTAATACTGCCATTATCCCTCTGTAGTTTTAATTGAACACTGGAGAAACTTAATGTGCTACTTGATGCAATCTCTGCATGAAGCTGTCATGTAGTGCAGCCATTGATCTAAATATGGAAATGTTAGTCCTAATTAATTTTAAAGACACAGCTAGAAAGGTGATCCACCTTTCTCTGCTTCCAAAGGAAAACATTGAAAGGAAAATCAAGTATGTTTTTCTGGCGTCTTTGGGAGGTGAGGTGCCTAGGGAAGAGATTAAATAGTGATGAAACTTTCCTATTTAATTCTATTAAGGCTGGCAAACAAATGCATTAATGTTGATTTCTACTATAAGACTTTAGGGGGGCCGGGCGCGGTGGCTCACGCCCGTAATCCCAGCACTTTGGGAGTCTGAGGCGAGCGGACCACGAGGTCAGGAGATCGAGACCATCCTGGCTAACACAGTGAAACCCCATCTCTACTAAGAAAATACAATAAATTAGCCGGGCGTGGTGGCGGGTGCCTATAGTCCCAGCTACTCAGGAGGCTGAGGCAGGAGAATGGCGTGAACCCAGGACCGGAGTAAGCTGAGATTGCACCACTGCATTCCAACCTGGGCAACAGAGCGAGACTCCATCTCAAAAAAAAAAAAAAAGACTTGGGGGGGGTGTCATCATCAATAATATACTATATAATCCCACTTAATTTATTCATTTCCTAATGTGTACCTTCCCTCTTCACAGTTGATGCGGCAGTTATATCATGAATGTAGGCTTGTCCATGCTGACCTCAGTGAGTATAACATGCTGTGGCATGCTGGAAAGGTGAGGAGAACCTTTTGTTGACATTCAGATTTAATTACTTTAAGTAAAATTTAAAATGTAAATACATCAGTCTGTGTTCTGTATTGAAATAGGTCTGGTTGATCGATGTCAGTCAGTCAGTAGAACCTACCCATCCTCATGGCCTGGAGTTCTTGTTCCGGGACTGCAGGAATGTCTCGCAGGTAGACGTGTAAACCAATATACCTTTTTTGTTGGATGTAACAGCTGTAGGTATTTTTCTCACTCCTAAGTAAGAGGACCATATTCTTAGAAATTGAAGGAAGGGATACTGGCTGCTTTCAGGACAAGGATATAAAGATCAATTTGTCATATTTCATTTTGCAAGAATTTGATTTCATGTTTCATAGTTGGGTAAAATGTTCAAGGGGTGCCAGGTGCGGTGGCTCACGCCTGTAATCCCAGCACTTTGGGAGACCGAGGTGGGTGGATCACTTGATGTCAGAGGTTCAAGACCAGCCTGGCCAACATGGTGAAACCCCGTCTCTACTAAAAATACAAAATTAGCCGGGTGTGGTGGCAGGTGCCTGTAATCCCAGCTACTCAGGAGGCTGAGGCAGGAGACTCACTTGAACCTGGGAGGCAGAGGTTGCAGTGAGCCAAGAACGTGCCACTGTACTCCACCCAGCCTGGGCAACAGAGCGAGGCTCCATCTCAAAAAAAAAAAAAATGTTGAAGGGAATGAGTGTTTTGGCTTCTATAAGCAGTTGAGTAGACATTTAATGTGTGCATAGTGCTTAAACAGAAGCTGGCATATGGTGTGCCTGCATGCTTGCTGCCATTATTACCATTAAAAGAGAGACAGTCTCCATTGTGGGACAGTGTCTGATCACTGTCACTGTGAAGCAGGGAAAAAAGATTAGGTGGCTGGGCATGGTGGTTCATGCCTATAATCTCAAAACTTTGGGAAGCCAGGGAGGGAGGATTGCTTGAGCCCAGGAGTTTGAGACCAGCCCGGGCAATATAGTGAGACTCCTATCTCTCCAAAAAAATTTAAAAAGTAGCTGGGTGTGGTGGAACATGTCTGTAGTCTTAGCGGCTTTAACTGGGAGGCTGTTTTACTAGGGAGGCTGAGGCAAGAGGATTGTTTGAGTCCAGAAGTTCAAGATTAGAGTGAGCTGTGGTTGTGCTACTGCACTTCAGCCTGGGTGACAGTGCTAGGCCCTGTCTCTTAAAAAAACAAAACATATATATACATAAGGTAAAATTCAGTAAGCACAGGGTTGGGTCATACTTGTTTGGCGTTTCTAAGGGAAATGAATTGTTGGCAGTAGATTCAGATAGGCATGATCTTTCTAAAGGATAGAATAACTTCATATTGGACATAACCTCTGAGTCTGCTTGAAATTTTTAATTTCTGGGGTTTAGTGAAAGTATTTCCTTTACATATTCAAAGCAATGCCAAGTGGTTTTATATATAGCACTCACTTTTATAGCTATAGGAGGTGCAGTGGGATGAGCTAAATCCAGAAGGCAGAATGGATGTGTGAGAGGATGAAAAGCAACTAGAACCTGAGCATAGTCCAGCTTGGAAGTAGGAAAATCGATGGTTGAGAAATGAGGGAAGGAATGTAGTGGTGTCTTTTTATAAATGTGCTGCTCCCTGTTCTTAGTTTATTAGAGAACCTTGCTAATACTTCTTACTGACTTTCTTGTATTTCCTTTCTAGTTTTTCCAGAAAGGAGGAGTCAAGGAAGCCCTTAGTGAACGAGAACTCTTCAGTGCTGTTTCAGGCTTAAACATCTCAGCAGATAATGAAGCTGATTTTTTAGCTGAGGTATGTGATAAACAGCTGTTTTTCACCTTACTGGTCATACAGAACTGCATAGAGGAGATAACTAAAACCCAGAGCTAGTTTTATCCTCCCTTTCCCCCAAAAACAAAATTAATTTGAGATTTTTCTTTTCTTCAGATGTTTTTGGTTTTTTCTTTTTCATTTCTTTTTTTTTTTTTTTTTTTTGAGATGGAGTCTTGGTTTGTCACTCAGGCTGGAATGCAATGGCTTGATCTCAGCTCACTGCAACCTCTGCCTCTTGGGTTCAAGCGATTCTCCTGCCTCAGCCTCCCAAGTAGCTGGGATTACAGGTGTGTGCCACCATGCTTGGCTAATTTTTGTATTTTTGGTAGAGACGGGGTTTCGCCATGTTGGCCAGGCTGGTCTTGAACTCCTGGCCTCAAGTGATCCGCCCTCCTTGGCCTCCCAAAGTGCTGAGATTACAAGTATGAGCCACTGTGCTTGGCCTGTTTTTTTCTATGCTTGAAATTCAGAATACGCACACAGCAAAGCATTTCTTCACAGAGGGCACCATTTGGTTAAGATGGGCAAACTGCACATTTTCAGTAGACTCGTATTTCCCCTATTTAATGAATGCAGAAGTTGATGGATACTCTGAGTGATACAAAAAGCAGTAACATGTGGTCCCTGCCCTTTACTAAACTTAGAAAGTTAGAAGTGCCCATCTTTGGAAATACCCCGTTATTATAATATCAGATCTAGAGAACCATGAAAAAGCTTCCTCCAGAGAAAATCTCTTAAAATTGAACAAAATCTAAAAGGTGAAATAACAGTTAATTATTCCCAAGATTATACCAAAGCAGAGAGTGATTACTGAGTGTTCCAGAACTCCCCAGGGTGACTTGAGTTTGGGTAAGCTGTGCCTAGCCTAAGGCTAGAGAGAAATAACAGAAAGAGTAAATTCAGCTTCCAGCACAATACAGTTGCTCAGTAAGTAAGTGATACTGTTGTTTGATGAATGGTAGAATTCTCTTTTTCCTGTTTCTGGAATGTTTTATAGAATACATTTCAAAACATAGATGATTCCAATTGCTAGCTGGATAAAGTTAGTAAATATTGACCCTTGTAATCAAGTTAAAAAAATACATGTATGTATGACTATCTCTGTACACTTGGACACATGCACGCAGGCGTGCACACACACACACACACATAGTAATTTCAACTCAAAGGCAGAATCATTAGGAATAACCTAGTTTTTAAGAGAGTAAAAATTACTGGCTCAGCCAGGCATGGTGGCTCACTCCTGTTATTCCTGTAATCCCAGCACTTTGGGAGGCCAAGGAGGGAGGATCTCTTGAGCCCAGGAGTTTGAGACCAGCCTGAGCAACATAAACTCCATTAAAAAATAAAAAAATTGGCCGGTCACGGTGGCTCACGCCTGTAATCCTAGCACTCTGAGAGGCCAAGGTGGGTGGAACATCTGAGGTCAGGAGTTCAAGACCAGCCTGGACAACATAGTAAAACCCCGTCTTTACTAAAAATACAAAAATTAGCTGGGTGTGGTGGCACATGTGTCCCAGCTACTAGGGAGGCTAAGGCAGGAGAATTGCTTGAACCCAGGAGGCAGAGGTTGCAGTGAGCCAAGATTGCACCACTGCATTCCAGCCTGGGTGACAGAGTGAGATTCCATTTCAAAAAAAGAAAAAAATTACTAGCACAGTCTAAAATATGGTTTCTGTGAAAAGTAGGATTTTGACAAATGGATTCAATGTATTATTTTTGTAGATAGAAGCTTTGGAGAAAATGAATGAAGATCACGTTCAGAAGAATGGAAGGAAAGCTGCTTCCTTTTTGAAAGATGATGGAGACCCACCAGTACTATATGATGAATAGCACTGATACCCACTGCTTCAGTGTTAACACAGCAGTGAGTGTCAGCTGCCAATAGCAAATGAAGTTGTGGGCGACTCGAAATGCCAGAACACGGGGAGTGGGCAATGGTGCTTCTCTGCTTCCCCCCTTGTAACCCATGTGCCAGATGTGTGGAATCTTTAGCTCAGCATTGAGAGAATAAAATGTCACTACCTCTCATCTTATGAACAGGATAATATAATTCTTTAACAGCTATAGGTTATCTGGCTGAAGTAGACCTAATTTTACATGACTTGTAGTGTAAAATGTCTTGATGATAATTTTTAAAACTTAGGCAACATTTCCAAATATGGGAGGAAAGGACAGATGTGTTTACAAGGGAGGGTTTCATTACAACGTATTTGCTTTATTCACCTCCCTGTTTTGTGTTGCATCTTTCCTTGAATATTTTATTGGCCCAGAGTTAGCCTTTCTCAATTATGTTTCCAGACATTGGCCGTGATTCTAAAGGAAAATGTGTGCTCTTTAATGGGTAGAACAAATGGAAATTTGGTTTCAGAATGGCTGACAGAAATAGACATAAGCCATGTAATTTTTGTTGATATATCATGAAAATGAACAGAATTCTTTTTCCATACTTACATCTAAGAAAAGGCATCATAGGTTTCTGAGAGAGATAAATATATAACAGCTTTTTAACTATCCAGTCAACTTTCAGCTTTTCTACATTTAGGTAAAATGGTTAGGATATAACTCATATAGTGTGGCTAATCTACATTTATCAATAAAATG
Organism: Chlorocebus sabaeus; assembly: GCF_047675955.1. NCBI lineage: Eukaryota > Metazoa > Chordata > Mammalia > Primates > Cercopithecidae > Chlorocebus > Chlorocebus sabaeus. The sequence goes on along the minus strand of NC_132921.1, from coordinate 59,414,496 downwards.
TAAATTATCTGACAGGACAGAATATAAGATTGAACCATGTTTGACGTATTTTAATTTAGTTAATGAAGCAAAATTCCGTTTACATGTCACTAAAACTGTGTACTTGATTGACTTTCAGAGAAATATCACAAATTAGAAATATTAAATCAAAGGATAAAAGGTATATATAAAACAATTTGGGGGCCAGGTGCCGTTCAAGCAATTCAAACAGGAAAATCGCTTGAACCTGGGAGGCGGAGGTTGCAGTGAGCTGAGATCATGCCACTGCACTCCAGCCTGGGCGACAGAGTGAGACTCTGTCTCCAGGAAAAAAAAAAAACCAAACCCAATTTAGATACCAAATTAATAAACTAATTTGAGCTATCTGGCCTTACTCTTAGTAGTTTTTAGTACGTGCTGGACACCACTTTGAAAAAGCAATCACTGTGCTAGAAAAGTATATTGGCTTTGTTAGGATTGAAGTTCATTAACTTCAATGTAATCATTCCTCCTATTACTGAAGTCAGATTGGAACCACTAAAGATCCAAACCTTCTGTCTGGTAATAGAAAGTAAGAATCTAGACATCATTTACATTTGAGAAAGCTGTTTTTAACATTATTTAAAAATGCCAAATATGTTCTTTCTAGAAAAATATTTATTTTTGTTTTTGTTGGATAGCTTTTAATTGCATTTCAGAGAAGTGTGATTTTGGGTAGATGCTAATTACATTTTTGAAAGATTTACTGTTCCAAAATAAAGATTTAGATGACTGGTGATACTGACTTTACAGAAATTTCAGAGAACTAATTTTTAAAACATTTAAAACTTTTTTTGTTTTGTTTTCTGACATATTCTGACAAAGAGAGCAACCCACTGCTGTGTGGCATTCTTGGAGTGTGCTGTGAATGTGCTTTTTAAGAAATTAAAAAGAGATCCTTTTAAAATTGGTTCTTTGTGTGGTATCTTCCTGTTCCTTATATTAACTTATGTCCTGGTACCAAGTTGCCATTTCTGTATAAAGTAGAAGCGATACTGTTTTAAGTAGATTATTCCCCCTCAACTTCTCTTTGTTAGATTTCAATCTCAAATGGCCTACTTCACATTACAAATAGGTTTTCACCCCCACCCCCCTTGTAGATCAGAGAGTAGATTTTTTCCCATAGTAGAAAAAGAAAGTGAAAAATACTGGTTTGCTAAGTAAATAAAAAATCAAATACAGGCTGGGCATGGTGGCTCACACCTGTAATCCCAATACTTTGGGATGCTGAGGCAGGATGATCACTTGAGCCTAGGAGTTTGAGATCTGCCTGAGCAGCAGAGCAGACCTCATCTCTACAAAACATTAGGTGGGTGGCACGCATCTCTGGTCCCAGCTACTGGGGAAGCTGAGGCAGGAGGATTCTTTGAGCTCAGGAGATCAAGCCTGCAGTGAGCTATGATCACACGACTACACTCCAGCCTGGGTGACAGATAAAGACTTGGTCTCAAAATAAATAAATTAATAAAAAGAAAATATATAAAATACGGAAATTGGGATATTTTATCTCACATTAAGTTATCAAAATAAGGATGACTAGATAACTTTTATTTCAATACAATAATTACCAGTTTTCTTTTCATAAAAATTAGTTTTTCTTGCTTACAAAAGTAAGTCATTTATTTGAATGTAAATATTGTAGGAATTTAGAAATGTTCAAGTAAAAGTCCCTCGGCCAGGCGCAGTGGCTCAGGCCTGTAATCCCAGCACTTTGGGAGGCTGAGGCGGGCAGCTCACCTGAGGTCAGGAGTTTGAGACCAGCCGGCCAACATGGTGAATCCCTGTCTCTACTAAAAATACAAAAATTAGCTGGGCGTGATGGCACATGCCTGTAATCCCAGCTACTTGGGAGGCTGAGGCAGGAGAATCACTTTGAGCCCAGGAGGCAGAGGTTGCAGGGAGCTGAGATGGTGCCGCTGCACTCCAGCCTGGACAACAGAGCGAGACTCTGTCTCAAAAAAAAAAGTAAAAGTCCTTCATATTCCAGAGACCATTGTTTATAGTGTGGCATGCATCCCTGCAACTTTTCCCCTCAGCGTATGGTATTTTCTTTTTTAAAAAACCTTTGAACAAAAAGCAGGATGAAGTGAGGCAGCTGATGGGGAGATGTTGAGCATGGGAGACTCTAAGGAAGATGAAGACAATAGGCCCTAAGATGTGTTAGGAGTACCTTTCTTACTGCTCATTTGGGCTCTGGGCATCAGAAGACATTGTTTTCTGCACCTTTTGAAATTCCAAGAACTATAGGGACAGAGAAAAGCTCATCTGATTGTATTTTCAAACCTTGATCCTTAGGTTTTTGAAGACAATATTTTTCTATTTTTGTCAGGATTACATAAAAATAAGTTATCAAAATGTGTTTTATACTTGGAGACATCAGTTTACTAATTTGAAAGCCTCTTGTTTTTATTCTTTTCCAATTTGTTTCCAGTATAAAAATAATACAAGGTTGCATTTGGAACAGCCTTCCTTTTACCATCCTAAGCTTTCTAGCTTTCTCTAAGCTTTTTCATCTAAGCTTTCTAGCTTTCTCCCAGACTTGGCTAGCTTTTTGAGGAGTTAAGATCAAATTCGGTAGATAAGAAAGTGGCAGATGGAGGGGTGGGGAATGTGGGGTATTCTTTACAGAATACATGAGGGAGCTACTACAGATAGCTCTATAAACTTGAGGGAAAAAATGTCTGCGCCACAGGTCTCGGCAGCTTGGGTGGTGGGAGGAGGAGCAGCAGCTGGTGAGCCCAGCTTCCAGAAGGCTCTGGTTTCGCCACTGCCCATAGGCACCCGGCAGGCCCCCTCCCCACCACCAACATGCCCAAGACAAAGGTCAGCTCAGCCAGGGGGGCCGTGAAGGAAAAGCCCAGGAGGAGAGTGGCACAGTTGTCCGCTAACCCTGCTCCTGCAAAAGTAGAAACGAAGCCAAAAAAGAAAAAAAAAAAAGGCAACAGGAAAGGATAAACCTTCAGACCTAAAAGTGCACACAAAAGGGAAAGGGGGAGCAAAGGGAAAACAGGCTGAAGCTTGAGTCCCTGCCCACCTCCATTCCTATCTGGTCTAGAACATTTAACTGGCAATGTTTTTTTGACTCAGTCTCTTGGTCATAGGGGCCCCACTAGGGGACATGACAGACGCAGGGCCTGTAGCACACCACCCTGGCCTCGATATGGGCCAGAATGAAAGCTTGGCCATCAACACTGCCTCTGGGATACGTTGACAAAAAAAAGAGAAAAAAAACCAAACAAATAGAAGCCCCCATCAGAATGGATCTCCCTCTTGGCCAAAGGGAATCGAAACAACAACAGCAGCCGCAACAGCCTGAAAACCTAGGTCAGTCAGCCACGCCTCACCACACTCTCCCTCGCTTTGGAATCCAGGCACAACTGACCAAGCAAAAGGGCTTCATACCTTTGGAAAGGAACACCTTTTGGCTGATTCCGTAAGGAATGCGTTAAGGCTGCTCTTTCTGTTACCTGGTTTTACCACTTTTAGGCCCATTAATGGGGATCTTATTGTTAGTATTTGACACATTAGGCCAAGCACGGTGGCTCATGCCTGTAATCCCAGCACTTTGGGAGGCTAAGGCGGGCAGATCATGAGGTCAAGAGATTGAGACCATCCTGGCCAACGTGGTGAAACCCTGTCTCCACTAAAAATACAAAAATTGACTGGGGGTGGCGGTGCACGCCTGTAGTCCCAGGTACTCAGGAGGCTGAGGCAGGAGAATTGCTTGAGCCTGAGAGGCGGGGGTTGCGGTGAGCCGACATCACGCCACTGAACTCCAGCCTGGTGACACAGCAAGACTCTGTCTCAAAAAATAAATACAATAACAATAATAAAAATATTTGGCCCACACATATTCAACTTCCTTATAAAGTTTATATCTTCTAGGTTATAGCAGCTCCATGTAAAGATGATGGTGATGCAAGGATTCCAGCTAATTCCTGTCTCAGCTTGGGACTCTCCTGCTAATGCACCCTGGGGACCCTTAGACCAGGCAGCCAGAGATTTCCAATCTTTTGGTAGGCAGGGCCAGCGCCCTGAAATCAGCAAGAAAACACAGAAGACTGACCTCCTCCCTCATCAACCCACACAGAAGACTGACCTCCTCCCTCATCAACCCTTAAGAATAAGGGATGGAAATCTCCGAAGGGGGAATGAGATAGGAAGATCACTGGGTGCTTGCAGGAGGATGGAAGAATCCAAACAAGAGCTAAAACAAGAGCTAGGCAAAGAAACTGGGGGATAACAGAAAACCCTAAATAAGGGGGAGAAGGCTGGGTTTGGTGGCTCACGACTGTGATCCCAGCACTGTGGGAGGCTGAGGAGGGCAGATCACCTGAGGTCAGGAGTTTGAGACCAGCCTCTGCAATATGATGAAACCCCTTCTCTACCAAAAATACACAAAAAAACAGCTGGGCAGGGTGGCATACGCTTGTAGTCCAGCTACTTGGGAGGATCATTTGAACCCAGGAGACAGAGGTTGCAGTGAGCCGAGATCACACCACTGCACCCCAGCCTGGGCAACACAGACAGGGTGACATGTCCATGACTCTTCAGGGCAAACCCAAATCAGGGAGAAAGGGGGTGGTACCTGGGGGTACAGGACAGAGGGGGGTCCCTGAAATACCCCCTCTTCCAGAATACCTAATGATTATTTCACTCCCTAATTAAAGAAACACCCATACAATTAGAAACCCAAACTCCCTGTGTGACACTTATTCTAACAAGCATGCCTGCACTTCTCTCTTCAGTGCATACTGCCACTTTGCAATAAAAGCTTTTTGCCTTTCCCTGCATTCTGACTTGACCCTGAATTCTTTCTCGAAAAGGTGTCAAGAACCTGGAAACCAACTGGGGCGGGGGTCTCACTGGCATCTGGAGACCCTCCGGAATCTTCTGGCAACAGTAGGGGAAAAAAAGCAGAAATTATCCACAGTACAAGGCAATCACCATATACATTACTCCTGACACTTGTTATATGCATATGTACATGCAAATATAGAGAGAAACATGCATTCAGGTCTGACACAGTGGCTCACGCCTGTAATCCCAGCACTTTGGGAGGCCAAGGTGTGTGGATCGCCTGAGGTCAAAAGTTCAAGCCCAGCCTGGCCAACATGGCGAAACCCCGTCTCTACTAAAAATACAAAAATTAGCCGGGCGTGGTGGCAGGCTCCTGTAATCCCAGCTACTCGGGAGGTTGAGGCAGGAGAATCACTTGAACCCGGGGACCGGATGTTGCAGTGAGCCGAGATCACGCCACTGCACTCCAGCCTGGGCCACAGAGTGAAATTCCGTCAAAAAAAAAAAAAGAAGAAGAAAGAAAAAGAGAGAGAGAGAGAAAGAAAGGAAGGAAGGAAAAGAAAGAAGGAAGAAAAAGAAAGAGAAAAAGAAAGAAAGGAAAGAAAGAAAGAAAGGAAAGAAAGAAAGAAAGAAAGAAAGAAAGAAAGAAAGAAAGAAAGAAAGAAAGAAAGAAAGGAAAGAAAGAAAGAAAAGAGAGAAAGAAAAGAGAGAAAGAAAGAAAGAGAAAGAAAGAAAAGGAAGAAAAGGGAGGGAGGGAGGGAGGAAGGAAGGAAGGAAGGAAGGAAGGAAGGAAGGAAGATAAAATACTTCTGAAATGAAAAAGCAGGTTCCAAACCAGTGATACATAGTCAAGATTTGCCAGTAAATACATACTTTAGAAATAGCTCCTCTTCGTAAATATTATTCATCCTCATTTTTAAACAAAAAGGACTTTAGAAAGTTTAAAGACAAAGACTTTGTTAAAGACAAAGTAAAAGTCACCTGAAAACATGCCAAGCAGTGAGAACCACTATACAAATTTTACTACATATGCCTTCAGACATCTGTCATAGAGTCTAGCAAAGACTATAAAACAAAAATTCAAGCAAACAAAACTCAGCAAAACAGAAAAGCAGAACTTAAAATAAAAATGAGAATAAAAATAAACAGAAAAGCCTATGTGTTGTTTTAGGTTTTAGAAAGTGTCAGACGCACATTTTAAGCTGCTATAAAAGGAAAACAAGCATGTCAAGTGCTTATCTTAAATACCCGGAGTTATATTGAGCTTTTGGTGGCTCTGGAAACACTGGTTCATAGTAAACTAAGAAAGGAGAAGAAAAACAAACTAATGAACTCAGTGCTGATTCAGTAACCCTAGCGGTGGGCAGGGCAGCCAAGGGATTAATAACCAGAACATGTAAGAAGCTCAAACAACTTCAATAGGAAAAAAATTCCAGTAATCTGATTTTAAAAATGGGCAAAAGATTTGAACAGACATTTCTCAAAAGAAGACATACAAATAGCAAACAGGCATATGAAAACATGCTAAACATCACTGATCATTAGAGAGATGTAAATCAAAATGACAATAAGATATCATCTCACCCCAGTTAAAATGACTTATACCCAAAAGACAGGCTGGCAAGGACATGGAGAAAAGGGAACCTTTTTTTTTTTGAGATGGAGTTTCGCTTTTGTAGCCCAGGCTGGAGTGCAATGGCGGGATCTGGGCTCACCGCAACCTCCATCTCTTGGGTTCAAGGGATTCTCCTGCCTCAGCCTCTTGAGCAGCTGGGATTACAGGCATGTGCCACCATGCCCAGCTAATATTGTATTTTTAGTAGAGATGGGGTTCTCCATGTTGGTCAGGCTGGTCTTGATCTCCTGACCTCAGGTGAGCCACCTGCCTCGGCCTCCCAAAGTGCTGGGATTACAGGCGTGAGCCACCGCGCCCGGCGGAAAAGGGAACGCTTGTATGCTGTTGGTATGAATGCAAATTAGTACAACCATTATGGAGAACAGTTTGAAGATTCCTCAAAAAAACTAAAAAAAGAGGGCTATACCTGTAATCCCAGCACTTTGGGAGACTGAGGTAGGAAGACTGCTTGAGCCCAGGAGTTCGAGACCAGCCTGGACAACATAGTGAGACCCCCCTCCCATCTCTCTCTATTTTTTTTAAGTTAAAAAAAAAGAGGAAAAACTGAAAAAAGAGCTACCATATGATGCAGCAATCTCACTACCGGGTATATACCCCAAAGTACCCAAAAGAAAGGAAATCAGTATATTGAAGAGGTATCTGCACTCCTATGTTTGTTGTAGCACTGTTGACAACAGCCAAAATTTGGAAACAACCTAAGTGTCCATCAGCAGATGAATGGATAGAGAAAATGTGGTGCATAGGCCGGGCGCGGGGGCTCACGCCTATAATCCAAGCACTTTGGGAGGCCGAGGTGGGCAGATCACTTGAGACCATGAGATTGAGACTATCCTGGCCAACATGGTGGAACCCTGTCTCTACTAAAAATACAAAAATTAGCTGGGCGACAGAGCTAGACTCTGTCTCAAAAAAATACGGTGCATATACACAATGGAGTGCTATTCAGCCATAAAAAGAATGAGATCTGGCCAGACATGGTGGCTCATGCTGTTTCCTACTCCTAGATGGGATGGCAGAACTGATTGGGCCAGATTACTGGTCTGGATGGTGTCAGCTGATCCATCCAGTGTAGGGTCTACAAAATATCTCATGCACTGATCTGAGGGGTTACAATAGTGATGTTATCCCCAGAAGCAATTTGGGGAGGTTCAGACTCTTGGAGCCAGAGGCTGCATGATCCCTAAACTATAATTTCTAATCTTGTAGCTAACTTTTTAGTCCTGCAAAGGCAGACTGGCCCCCAGGCAAGAAGGGAGTTTTTTTGGGAAAGGGCTATTATTAATTTTGTTTCAGAGCCAAACTATGAACTGAATTCCTTCCCAAATGCCCAGGAATGAACAAGGACAGCTGAAAGGTTAGAAGCAAGATGGAGTCGGTTAGGTCTGATCTCTTTCACTGTTATAATTTCCTCAGTTATAATTTTTGCAAAGGCAGTTTCAAAGACACAGCAGAAACATCTATTACACAAACAACAGAAATGAGGAAGAAAGTATCTGACTCAGTAGCAAAGGAAATCCACAGAAAGAATGTTCTGAGACCGGAAGCAATGATCAGGCCAGGTGGGGATCTGATAGAAAGAAAATTCTCATTTAATTCAAATTCTGGCCAGTCCTTTTGGTGATTTCCATACTGATAGTAGGCACTTTAAAATGTGAGTTCTGGTAACACACGGAACCTCATAGTAGAAATGTCTGTTGTCCATTTTTAAAAGACTATTTGCAGAGTTTTGATGTTTATCAATGAAAAGGGTTTTTTTTTTTTTTTTTTTTTTTTAATTTATGAAGAATAGGGAATCCTATATGGGCATGGGGCAAATAATCGAACTGTTTTAATGCAGAAGAAAATTTGCAACAGAAAGAGATAGCTCATGGAAGCATAAAGACTTTATTCTGGACCCTCTAGATTCTGTGGGGCCTGCAGTGGCTTTAAGAAGCCCCAGCATCTCCTGCGCCCACACCCCCTGTCAAGATCACTGTGGTCAGGGCCTCTTGCCCATGGCCAGTGTATTAATCTGCTTGGGCTGCCACAACAAAATACCACAGACTGGGGGTGAAAACATTATTTTCTCACAGTTTTGGAGGCTTGGAAGTCCTAGATCAAGGTGCTAACTGCGTTGCTTCCTCTGAGGCAGCTCTTCTTGGCCTGTAGGTGGCGCCTTCTTGCTGTGTCTTCACATGGGTGGCCCCTCAAGCTGCGTGTCTAGGTCCTAACCTTCTCTTATAAAGACAACAGTCATACTGGATTAAGGTACATCATTTCACCTTAACGGTCTATTTAAAGGCCTTGTCTCCAAATACAGATGCATTTTGAAGTACTAAAGGTTAGTACCTCAACATCTAAATTCTGGGGGGACACACTTCAGCCCCTATCATGCGGGCAGACCTCAGTGCTGCCTGCAGACCCCAGGCGAACTGCACAACAATTTAGGACAAAAACATCTGCCGGAGTCAACCGCACCGAATTCTCTGGGAAGGACGAGATGCCCGGTGTCACAAAAAGACCATGGTCTTTTCTAAGTGTGATGCATGCACACACAGGCACACACAGGCGCGCGCGCACACACACACACACACACACACACACACTGGATGGCTGCTCTCTCCTTGGCAAATGTTCCTGTGGTGTCATGTTCGAAATATGCACTTCTGTGGAGTAGCTTTGGGTTTTCTTAGAAGTCTCTTTCTCTAAATTTCTACTTAAGCTGATGGCCTGTCCCTGCTTGGGCATGAAGGGTAGGAGTGGGGATGGGTCAAGACTGACTCCTGTTCACCGTGAAGTAGAGGAAGGCAGTGATAGCCAGACAGGGACGTGTGTTTTAGGGAAGTCCTCTGTGTTTTCAGTTCTGTTTTTGTTTTGTTTTTATGATGGGAGAAATGAGCGAATATAAAGGCTGCTTCTAGGAGCAGGATTTGAGGAGAGGTAGTTTATACGAGAGAAACAGGGGATGGTCAATACTGTAGGCTTTTTTGAGAAGGTGAAAGATGGAATTCATTTTTTAAAATTTTTTACTTTTTTTTTTTTGAGACAGAGTCTTGCTCTGTCGCCCAGTTTGGAGCGCAGTGGTATGATCTCTGCTCATTGCAGCTTCTGCCTCCTGTTTATATAAACAGGCCAAACCCTGTGTTTGTTTGTTTATTTATTTATTTATTTATTTTTTATTTAATTTTGAGATGGAGTTTTGCTCTTGTTCCTCTTGTTGGCCAGGCTGGAGTCCAATGGCATGATCCTGGCTCACTGCAACCTCCACCTCCTGGGTTCAAGTGATTCTCCTGCCTCAGCCTCCTGAGTAGCTGGGATTACAGGCACTTGCCACCACTCCCAGCTAATATTTTTGTATTTTTAGTAGAGACAGGGTTTCACTATGTTGGCCAGGCTGGTCTCGAACTCTTGACCTCAGGTGATCCACCTGCCTCGGCTTCCCAAAGTGCTAGGATTACAGGTGTGAGCCACTGCACCCGGCTGAAAGATGGAATTCAAAGAAGTGCTGGTAAGTCACTGTGGTATTTATGAAAATAGAAAAATAAAGAGGGTTTGGGCTAGGCGCAGTGGCTTACGCCTGTAATCCCAGCACTTTGGGAGGCTGAGGCGAGTGGATCACTTGAGGTCGGGAGTTCGAGACCAACCTGACCAACATGGAGAAACCCCGTCTCTACTGAAAATACAAAATTAGCCAGGCGTGGTGGTGCATGCCTGTAATCCCAGCTACTCAGGAGGCTGAGGCAGGAGAATCACTTGAACCCGGGATGTGGAGGCTGCAGTGAGCCAAGATCGTGCCATTGCACTCCAGCCTGGGCAGCAAGAGGAACAAGAGCAAAACTCCATCTCAAAAGTAAATAAATAAATAAATAAATAAATAAATAAATAAATAAACAGGGTTTGGCCTTGGGCAAGATGGACCGTTTTCTAAAGGGGCAGCCATGGTGGGCTGCGCAACTGGTATGAAGCCCGGTTTCCATCTGAAGGCCTCTATGTTCATGGAAATAGGGGCAAGACAGTCTGAAGAGTGTGGAGAAGGCCTGAAAATGTCCTTGCAGAGAACAGGAGAGACAATGATGGGGATAGCCAGGCAGGGCTGAAGACCCATTTGAATTTCCAGCAGTGCCCTCTGTCCTGTTGTGTGGCCCTCCAGTAGTAGGTACTGGGAAAGCAGGTGGCTGAGTTCATCCAGGGTGGAGGCTCTGCCAGATAAGTGTGACAAGAACAGCGCAGCAAGGATGTTAAAGGCAATGGCAAAAACTGGCAAAAAAAAAATGGCAAAAAACTGGAATGCAGAGAAATGAAACCAAAGCTGATGAGGAGGGAAAGGAAGAGAGGAGAGGACGGATAGACTGGGGTAGAGAGGACAGAACAATGACAGGGCGTCCTGGTGATGTTGAGGAAAAGTCACAGGAAACAGCTAAACAGGCCAGCGGCACGGATGGCACAGTGTGGCTGGAGAGCAGTGTTCTGGAGTTACTGGGTTTTCCATGTGTGGCATGGGCCTGGGTGGGTGAGGCTGAGTGGAGGAGTCTTACATTTCCGGTCTTGTCATTTCTCTGATGAGTTTCAGACCAATATATCCATCTGCCTAGATTTCATTTCTCCTTGGATTCACATGCTCCAAACCGAACTCTTGGACTCAGACATCAAAACCACTCAAAAATGGCTCTCTGAGAAATAGAACTACCATATGATCCAGTAATCCAACTTTTGGGTATAGACCCAAAAGAATTAAAAACAGAATATTGAACATATATTTGCATAGCTTTATTTACAACAGCCAAAGGTGGAAACAACTCACATGCCCATCAACAGATGAATGGATAAACAAAACGTGCTATATACATAAAATGGAATATTATTCAGCCTTCATGAGGGAAGGAAATCCTGACACGTGCTACCTGGATGAACCTTCAGGATATTTTGCTAAGCAAAAGAAGCCAGACACTAATGGACAAATACTATAAAATCCACTTATATGAGATACTTAGATTAGTCAAATTTAGGGACAGAAATCAGATTTGCAAGATAAAAAATTTCTGGAAATGTATTTCACAATAACGTGAATATGCCTGATACTACTGAAAACCTCAAAAAGGATTAACATGGGGCCGGACGCAGTGGCTCATGCCTGTAATGTCATCACTTTGGGAGGCCAAGGTGGGCAGATCACCTGAGGTTAGGAGTTGGAGACTAGCCTGGCCAACGTGGTGAAACCTGGTCTCTGCTAAAAATACACACAAAAAAATTAGCTGGGCATGGTGGCAAGTGCCTGTAATCCCAGCTACTTGGGAGGCTGAGGCAGAATTGCTTGAACCTGGGAGGTGGAGGTTGCAGTGAACCGAGACAGGGCCATTGCACTCCAGCCTGGGCAACAAGAACGAAACTCCATCTCAAAATAAAATAAAATAAAATAAAAAATAATAAAAAAAGGGTTAACATGGGGGCTGAGCACTGTCAGTGGGTGAATGACTTGAGGCCAGGAGTTTGAGACCAGCCTGGGCAACAGAGAACTCTGTCTCTACAAAACATAATAATAAAAAAACGAGCCAAGTGTGGTAGCATGCACCTGCGGTCCCAGCTACTTGGAAGGCTGAGATGGGAGATTGAGGTTGCAGTGAGCCGTGATCGCACCACTGCACTCCAACATGGGCAGAGAGAGACTCTGCCTCTGAAACAAAGAAAAGGGGCTTACATGGTAAATTTCATGTTTCTTATCAAGTAAAAAGGCTTGCTGAGCCACAATCTAAATTAGGTTTCCCTGTTACTAGGAAGGAGTAAGGATGTGCTATCCCAAAATATGTCCAAAATTTGATATATTATTTTGAGCTAAAAACACTGGAGAAATTGTAGTTTCAGAAAAGGCTAGATGACCTGTCATTTCCTACAGGGAACAAACAGTAAAGATTCCTCTGGGAGTGGTACCCTCTCTGTACCCGGGCCAGAAAATAGCCCTTATCACCAGAGACTGGGAGTTGGGGCTGCAATGGACCTGAATAAATGAACTTCCCAAGTAGTACTTATCTTCCACTAGTTTTACACCCCCCAAGATTTTTCCTAGTGACTCCCTTAGAAATGTATCGCTCCTAACCAGATGCCTTTTGTGCTTTCTTCTCAAATGCATCATTCTTTGTCTAAAAAGTATAAAAGCATCTTGCTTTGGCCACTTCTTCAGACCTCACTCTCTTTTGAAGGTCCCCATGAAAAACTTATAAAGTGTGTATGCTTTTCTCTTGTCAATTCGGTTTCTGGCTCCAGCGGAAGAGCCCGCAGAAGCGCTGAGGCGGTTGGAGACGGTCTCTGGCGCCCCTGCACCTGCTCAGCGAGCCTTCAGCCCCTTCTTCCTGGCGAAGCTCCCAGAGGCTGGAACTCTGGCGCAGGAGGCGCTTGGGAAATCCTCCCGAAAGCAAGGAGGAGCCTTTCCTAGACCAGGAACGGTCCTACGCCAGGGGACACGCCGGGGCAGGGGCGACCGAGCCGCGCGCAGGAACCTGCAGCAGGGTAGGGTTGGCGGCCCCGCCGCCCTCGGTTCGCGGGGAACCGCACGGGCTTCCGGGTCATGCCGCCGCGTTCCTCCCGCCCTCGGGGAGAGGGGAGGAGCCTCCAGCACCGGGTGGGGCGTGGTTACAGCCGGTGGGCCCCACCGCAGCCAGACACTGCCCGTTTAAGCGCAGAGGACCGCGGGTCACGTGGTGGGCGGGGGTGGGGGCGTGGCACCAGGAAGCGGCGTCCGCGCCGGGCCCAGAGCAGCAATTGCAGCCGCAGCCACTACCACAGTCCGGGCCGGGCTCCACCGCGAGCCCCGCTCCACGCTGGCTGCCGCCCTCGGGGTCCCCACCGCGGTCGCGGCGCCCGCCATGGGCGAGGAGGACTACTACCTGGAGCTGTGCGAGCGGCCGGTGCAGTTCGAGAAGGCGAACCCTGTCAACTGCGTCTTCTTCGATGAGGCCAACAAGCAGGTCCGGCGGCCCGCGCCTTCCTCCCCCGCGCGGCCCTGCCGGGGTCGTGGGCGCACCAAGGCCGGTCCCGCGCGACCAGGCCGGAGCGTCCCCTCCTGTCCGGTCCTGTCCTGTCCCAGCGCGGGAGGCGGCGCACGCTCCTTCCCTGTTGGGTGGGCTCAGCCGCGGCCAGGTGTCCTCGCAGGTGACCCCGGGGCTGGACCCCCGAACCAGCTGCGCGGACGCAGTGTCCTCGTGGCCGGTGTCTCAACTGTCGGCTCGCCCGTCTTTTCTAGGCTTCTTTTGTTGTCTTTGTCATTAGTTACACTCTCAGTCAAGGTTTTAGACGTCGAAATTTTTATCTTCCTTGGAATTTTGTAAAGGGGGAAAAGGCTACTTCAAGCGCATCAGCAGCGCCGATGCGCGAACCGGCCTTGGAACTTGGAGCCTCGGGGACCCGACCCAGTGTGGCACAGTGGGCCACACTTGGAGTGGCATCCTTTTCGCTCTCTGCTCTTGGTTTTTAAAATTCGCATGAGCAGCCAAACATCTGTACCTTGATATGTGTTACTTTAGTTGAACCCAGGGTAGTGTATAACAGAAATAATCGCTTGCGGGTCGGCTTATGAGTTTAGATCCTTTCAGAGTTCAGGCTATTAACCTTGCTGCTTTTGCCTCTCAGGTTTTTGCTGTTCGATCTGGTGGAGCTACTGGTGTGGTAGTTAAAGGCCCAGATGATAGGAATCCCATCTCATTTAGGTAATGGCATAGACACTTTAAGATCATTTAATCATGTAAATAGAATGGCGTTTTTCTAATTCAAAAGGTTTTTTATAATTTTGTCATTTGGCCTGCCCTAAGAGGCCTGAAGTGTGTGTGCGCACATGGAATCCCTGTCTGTAGGGAGGGTCTTAGTGGCACTTACTAGCACCTCTTGTCAGAGTGGAATATCTGGAGCATTTCATTTGGGAGCCAAATACTTCAAAAGTGGGCACCCACTTCCTAGCACTGGAAATTAACAAGTCAGCGTGATGATGTGCCCATTTCCGGTTTGTTGACAGAGGAGGGCCTTCGTTTCTTTAGCCCAGGTATTTCCAGAGTGGCAGGTGAAGGAGATTCATTGTTTCTCATGTAATAATATAAGAAAATCATGACTGCCACTTAAGGTGACTGCATGGTCACAGTTTGCACTGTTGAACAGCCCCTTTCACTTTCAGAAGTGGCTCGAGTTGGATGATAAGCTATCTGGCCACATTAACACTGGTGCTTACAGAAGGTGAAAGTTTAATGTAGGCCCTCAATTCAGTAGTGACTTAATTTTACTGTTGGCCTGTGTTAATGAGAAACTGTCTTTTTTTTTTTTTTTTTTTTTTTTTGAGATAGGGCGCCTCCTTCTGTGCCCAGCTGGAGTGCATTGGTGAGATCTTGGCTGACTGCAACCTCTGCCTCCCAGGTTCAGGCGATTCTCCTGCTTCAGCCTCCCAAGTAGCTGGGATTACAGGTGCCCGCCCCCACGCCTGGCTAATATTTTTGTATTTTCAGTAGAGATGGGGTTTCACCACGTTGGCCAGGCTGGTTTCAAACTCCTGACCTCAAGCGATCCACCTTGGCCTCCCACAGTGCTAGGATTACAGGCATGAGCTACTGCACCCAGCCTAAGCAAAGTTTTTTAAAGTATGGATGGGGTTTTAAAGTGTGGATGGGGTTCGAGCATGGTGTTTTGGGGAACTCCGGGTCTGTGTAACTGAAGGTTACACAGGGTGTGTCTACAGGGAAGGGAAATGGTGGTGCTGTGGCCACTGGCAGGGGTCAGCTTGAAACTTACATATTCTCGTATGGAATTAGAGCTTTATCTTATTGACACATGTCAGGTGGCGTGTGGCATGATCGTGTCAGTGTTTGGAAAGATCATGCTGTTCACAGCACAAGGCTGGCTTAGTTGGGAGCCTGTCAGAGTTAGGGATACCATGGAGAGTAGCAATCAGCCGAGCCAGGTGTGGTGAAGAGCAGTGCTCTGGCGATGTAGAGTGGCACTGCATAGGCAGTCAAGGGATACTTAGGAAGATGGGTCTCTGGTAAGACTCGGGGGGTTGGTTGGGTGTGGAAAACAAGAGTGAGCCCATGATAATCTAGATTGAGGACTCTGAGAAGTTTGTTGGGGGGAAGGTACTGAATTTAACTTAAAAAGAGTTTTTAGACTGGGCACAGTGGCTCACATCTGTAATGCCAGCACTTTGGGAGGCCGAGGTGGGTGGATCACTTGAGATCAGGAGTTCGAGACCAGCTTGGCCAACATGGTGACACCCCATCTCTACTAAAAATACAAAAAATTAGCCGAGTGTGGTGGTGCGAACCTGAAATTCCAGCTACTCAGGACGCTGAGGCAGGAGAATCACGTGAACCTGAGAGGCAGAGGTTACAGTGAGCCAAGATTGTGCCACTGCATTGTAGCCTGGGCGACAGAGCAAGACTCCATTGCAAAAAAAAAAAAAAAAAAAAAAAAAAATTTAAAAGCAGCTTTATTGAGACATAGTTGGCACACAATAAACTGTACACACTTAATATTATACAATATGTGAGTTTTGACATGTATATACCTATGAAACCATCACCACAGTCAGGGCAATGAACATATTCAGACCCTGAAAAGTCTCCTTGAGCCCCTCTGTAATCCATCCCTTGAGTTTGCTTTTTTAAAATGAATTTTTAATTTAAAAAAGTATGTATTTGAATAGAGGCAGGTCTTGAACTCCTGTGATCCTCCTCCATCCTCTCACAGTGCTGGGATTACAGGTGTAGGCCACTGTGCCCAGCTAAGTTCACTTTTTAACTTCTGTCTGAGGCGGTCATGAGACACTTTAGTGGAGCCATCTGGTGCATCGCGGGTTTGCATAATGAATGCGCTGTGAGATGCACAAGTAAGTAGTTCTTTCCGGAAGCTTTGCTGTGAGCGAGAAACAGCAGTCATGGAGAAGGCTCCTGTGCGGGTCTATAGTTATTTATGTTGCGAACAATTCTCAGGTGATATGTGTGTGTGATCTCAATTCTTCAATCACTTGTTTTCCCAGCAAGTTGTTTCCAGTTGGATTTGGTAGTTTGAAAGAGGTCCTACTGATGGCTTCCGAAACATAACTTTAATTTTAGACTAGAATTTGCTGCCTCCTGAATATAGGTTGTGTCTTTAGCCTTTTCAATAAATGATAGTAGCTAGAATTAGATTATTTAACTACTAACACATTCTTTCTTCTTAAAGAATGGATGACAAAGGAGAAGTGAAGTGCATTAAGTTTTCCTTAGAAAATAAGATACTGGCTGTTCAGAGGACGTCAAAGACTGTGGTAAGACTTATCTTTAAAATATAGCATTAAAGGGCATTAGAAATGCATTTGGAAGAGAAGGAATTGCAAATTTTCAGTGTTAAAGGAAACATTATCTTACTATTGTGAAAGGTGTAGTTATGTTGCATTGTATTAGAGCCTTCAAAAATGAAAAAGACATTCGCGTGGGTTAAAAAAAAATGACCTTAGTTTGATTTTTAAATTACATTAAACATTTTTTTTGAGCCAGTCTTCCTTTGTTGCCCAGGCTGGAGTGCCGTGATGTGATCTCGGCTCACTGCAGCCTCGATCTCTCAGGCTCAAGTGATTCTCCTACCTCAGCCTCCCTTAAAAATTGTTAAAAAGTAATTTGGAACTTTGTGTGTCTTTTGTATTGCTTGATAGCTAGCAGCATAGACTGTGTGAGGTATATTTTTGGCTACTTTGTGAATTAACCTTCTCATCTCTCATTTCTGAGTGCTAGATCTGATAGGAGCAGATATTCCAAGTCGAAACAGCCTGCAAGCACTTTAGCCCTTGTAAATGTTCACCATTGCCGTTTGTAGAGTAGAGGGAAGGCTGTTCCAAACAGGCAGGATCCTCTCGTGGTTTCTTCCATCAGTTTTAAGTGTTAAAGTCTTGGGGAAGCCTCTTAGTAAGTGCAGCAACACATTTCTCTGACATCAGCTGCTTGAGGAATGAATTTGGAAAGGAGTTACTAAACTGTAACTGAGTATTTGTATTAACTTAAAAAAAAATTGAATCGTAAACTTGCTGCTATTGAGACAGATGATCCGAATTGGTCTTTTTATCTTTCCTGTGTTTGGGTTGTCTTCAGTTATTTTCTGGTCACTTTTTAAGTTAATATTTATCTTTTTCTTGTAGTATGCCAACATAGGTTGGCAGTATGCTGCCTAATCCAAATCTGTGTGTGTGTGTGTTTTTCCTTTCAGGATTTTTGTAATTTTATCCCTGATAATTCCCAGCTGGAATACACACAGGAGTGCAAGGTATGACCCCAGGCCCTTTCTCAGCTGCTGGCATCAGTGGTGTTGAGCTGGGTTATGTTGTGGAGAGTGGGGCATCGGGGCCACAGGGAGCACAGACTTGAAGTCAGACCGTCCCTCATGTTGATTCCAAAACCAGAGTCAGGCGGGGTGTTTGCTTTGTGACATTGAACAGTTTTCTGAGTTTGAAAGCTTGTTCCTTTGGAGCGGGGAGGGTTCAATGGATGACGCGTGGTGAACACCCAGTGGTGCCAGCCCTTGGGGGCTGTCGTCTGTCTTGCCCTTTTTCTCCTCACTGGGCTGACAGCACATCTGGGTCTGGGCCCTGGGATCCCTCACAGCCACATGGAGCGGAGGTTTCTGGTGAGGAGTTTCTTTTTCTCTTTCCTGAAGTTTCCTTTCCTCAATTTGTTGTCTTTGTCTTCTTACTTTCTTTCTTGCTTCCCCCAGGTGTTGATTCTAATCCACATTAATGAGATTTGCTGGGTGTCGTAAACTAGGCTAGAGGGAGCTGAGCTAAAAGTGGCAGTGTGGCACCCTGGGCGCTGACAGAGGCTGCTAGTGGTTGGGGTAGGGCTTTCTGCATCTTTGTGGCTGTTTTGCTCAGTGGAGTTCAGGGTGGACTATTCAATGAGGAGAGATGCGTCCCCACCGCTGTCCTCCCTGCCCTGTGGTGGCCCCGTGTGAGGAGGCCCTCAGCCCAGCCCTGCTCAGCCCTGTCTGCCCTTGAGCCAGTAGGGCGTGTGTCTGAGGGTCCTCAGCCCATTTTGGTCAACACTCGCTAAAGACCCTTAGGCCTTTGTACATTTATAATAACAGTTTTTGTAACATGGGTGACTAAGAATGTCGGCAGTACGGTGATTCCTGCAGGTAGAAGCTGCTGTCTGTGGGCTCTGGTTGGTTGCCTTTCTACAAAACACAGACTTCCCCTGTTCTGTTTAGCAGAAGGAATTAGGATTCAGGTTCTTGAATGAAGAGTTATGGGCAAAAATCAGGGAACATAGTATTTAAAATAAAATTTGTTTTGTTAATTAGTAAACATTCCGAGGAACTTTCATTAAAGAATGACAAACTGCAGAGATTGTTAAGCTTTTGAAGAGAGTTATATATATTCTTATTAATTAAAAATATTTTTAAAAAATTTTTCTTAGACTAAGAATGCCAACATTCTAGGATTCTGCTGGACTAGTTCTACTGAAATTGTCTTCATAACAGATCAAGGAATCGAATTTTACCAGGTATTATGTTTATCATTTATGTTTGTTGGTAAAAGTTCAGTGATAGCATTCTGGCAGCCTTTTGAATTCAGTACTGAAGAGAATTTTTTTTTTTTTTTTAACATTTTTTTAGAGATGGAATCTTGCTCTGTTGCCCAGGCTGCAGTGCAGTGGCATCATCATGGCTCACTGTAATCTCAAACTCCTGGGCTCAAGCAATCCTCCTGCCTCAGCCTCCTGAGTAGGTAGGACTACATGCATGTACCATCATGCCTGGCTAATTTTTATTTTTATTATTTTATTTTATTTATTTATTTTTTTGAGATGGAGTTTTGCTCTTACTGCCCAGGCTGGAGTGCGATGGCATGCTCTCAGCTCACCACAACCTCCACCTCCCAGGTTCAAGTGACTCTCCTGCCTCAGCCTCGTGAGTAGCTGGGATTACAGGCATGCGCCACCATGCCTGGCTAATTTTGTATTTTTAGTAGAGACGGGATTTCACCCTGTTGAGGCAGGTCTCAAACTCCTGACCTCAGGTGATCCGCCCGCCTCGGCCTCCCAGAGTGCTGTGATTACAGGTGTGAGCCACCGCACCCAGCCCTGGCTAATTTTTAAATTTTTTTGTAGAGATGAAGTCTTGATATGTTGCCCAGGCTGGTGTCAGACTCCTAACCTCGACTCCTGCCTTGGCCTCCCAAAGTGCCAGGATTACAGGCATGAGCTGTAGCACTCAGCTTTAGTCTCTTGCTGGGGATTTTATTCTTTTTTTTTTTCTAATTGCAAGTAATACCTTAAAAAAAAAAAAAAAAAAAGAAAAAAAAAAGCTGGGGGGAGGGCTTGGTGTCCCATGCCTGTAATTCCAGCTCTTTGGAAGGCCAAGATGGGCGGATGGCTTGAGTCCAGGAGTTTGAGACCAGCCAGGCCAACATGATGAAATCCCATCTCTATAAAAAATACAAAATGTTAGTCAGGCGTGGTGGGGTGCGCCTGTAGTCCCAGCTACCTGGGAGGCTGAAGTGGGAGGACTGCCTGAACCCAGGAGGCGGGAGGTTGCAGTGAGCCAAGATCACACCACTGCACTCCAGCCTGGATGATAGTGAGACCCCATCTCAAAAAAACAAACAAACAAAAAAACTTCATTAAAAAGTGGGCAAAGGCCAGGCGCAGTGGCTCACACCTGTAATCCCAGCACTTTGGGAGGCCGAGGCGTGCAGATCACCTGAGGTCAGGAGTTCAAGACCAGCGTGGCCAACATGACGAAACCCCATCTCTATTAAAAATACAAAAATTAGCTAGGTGTGGTGGCAGGTACCTGTAATCCCAGCTGCTAGGGAAGCTGAGGCCGGAGAATTGCTTGAACCTGGGAGGCGGAGGTTGCAGTGAGCTGAGATGGTACCACTGCACTCCAGCCTGGGCAACAGAGCAAGACTTCATCTTAAAAAAAAGTGGACAAGGGACATGAGCAGACACTTTTTAAAAGAAGACATACATGCGACCAACAAACATAAAAAAGCTCAACATCACTGATCATTAGAGAAATGCAAATCAAAACCACAATGAGATACTATCTCACACTAGTCAGCATAGCTATTATAAAAAAGTCAAAGAATAACAGATGTTGGCAAGGTTGTGGAGAAAAGGGAACCCTTATGCACTGTTGCTGGGAGTGTAAATTAGTTCAACCTTTGTGGAAAACAGTATGGCGGTTCCTCAAAGAGCTAAAAGCAGAGCTCCCGTTTGACCTGGCAGCCCCGTTACTGGGTGTATATGCAGAGGAATGTAAATTATTCTACCGTAAAGGCCCATGCATGTGAATGTTCACTGAAGCACTGTTCACAGTAGCAAACACATGGAATCAACCTAAATGCCCATCAGTGACAGATTGGATAAAGAAAATGTGGTACATATATACCATGGAATACTGTGCAGCCATGAAAATGAACAAGATCATGTCTTTTGTGGGAACATGGGTGGAGATGGAGGCCATCATCCTTAGCAAATTAACACAGGAACAGAAAACCAAATACCACATGTTCTCACTTCCAAGTGGGAGCTAAATGATAAGTTATGAATGCAAAGAAGGAAACAACAAACACGGGGGTCTACTTGAGCAGGGGAGGGTGGGAGGAGGGAGAGGAGCAGAAAAGATAACTTTTGGGGACTGGACTTAATACCTGGGTAATGAAATAATCTGTACCACAAACCCTCGTGACATGAGTTTACCTGTGTAACAAACTTTCACATCTATCCCCGAACCTAAAAGTTAAAACAACATTCGAACATTGCAAGATACATAATATGGAAAGCAAATGTTCCCTATAATCCCAATAAATTATTATGAATAGTTTGGTGCATATTCCTCCATTTTTAAAAATAAATACATACAAACTTCTTTTTAACAGAAAGGGGAATGTTGTATATAAACTTGCAGCTAGCCTTTTTTTTTTTTTCTTCTTCCAAAGTGTATCTTGGACATCATTCTGTATTTTATTCTGACTGGGTAGTATTCCACTGTATGGATGGACTGCAGCTTAACCAATTTTTTGTTGTTGGACATTGGCTGGTTTTCCATTTTTTTGTGATTACAAATAACCCTTCAGTAACATTCTTGTACACATTTCTTTATGTTAGAGGGAGAGTTGCAGTATAGGTATGAACATCTGAAAAGCTGAACCGGTATCACCAAATTTCTTTTAGACATGTGCATTTTCACTAGCAATATAGGAACTTCTGCTTTTCATACCTTTAGGAGAACTGGATATTATCAGTCCATAGACGTTAGTTAACCTGAGAGGCAGAAAGAGTTCTTTTTTTTTGAGACAGCCTCACTCTGTCGCCCAGGCTGGAATGCAGTGGCACTATCTCAGCTCCTCCGCCCCTTGGGTTCAAGCAATTCTCCTGTCTCAGCCTCCCAAGTGGCTGGGTCTACAGGTGCCCACCACCACGCCAGGCTAATTTTTGTATTTTTAGTAGGGGTGGGGTTTCACCACGTTGGCCAGGCTGTTCTTGAACCCCTGGCCTTAAATAATCCACCTATCTCGGCCCCCTAAAGTGCTGGGATTACAGGTGTGAGCCACCACGCCTGGCTGAAAGACATTTTAATTTGCATTTTACATTACTAGAGAAGTAAGCATCTTTTCATTTGTATATTGTCCATTTGTATTTTGCTAACTGCCTCTTAAAGTTTTTTTATTTTGTGATAATTATTTTGAGACAGGATCTCTGTCACCCAGGCTGGAGTACAGTGGCACAATCACGGCTCACTGCAGCCTGGACCTCCTAGCCTCACGTAGTCCTCCCACCTCAGCTTCCCGAGTAGCTGGAACTACAGGTGTGTGCCAGCACGCCCAACTAATTTTTTTTCCTTTTTTTTTTTTTTTGTAGAGATGAGGTCTTGCCATGTTGCCTAGACTGGTCTTGAACTCCTAGGCTCAAGCCGTTCTCCTGCCTTGGCGTCCCAGGTGCTGGGATTTATGGGCACGAGCCACTGTGTGTGGCCAAAAAAATTTGTTTTTACTGTGGTAAAAAACATACAACATTTATCATCTTAACTGTTTTTAAGTGTTCAGTTCAGTAGTGTTAAGTATATTCATTCCCATTGTTTGTTATGAAATAGCACCAGAACTTCTTTCATCTTGTGAAACCAAAACTGTATCCAGTAAACAACTCCCCTTATCCCTTCCTTGCAGCCCCAACAATCTCTATTTTACTTTCTGTTTCTATGAATTTGACTCCTTTTTTTTTTGAGATGGAGTCTCGCTCTGTCGCCCAGGCTGGAGTGCAGTGGCGTGATCTCAGCTCACTGCAACCTCTGCCTTCTGGGTTCAGGCGATTCTCCCGTCTCAGCCTCCCGAATAGCTGGGATTACAGGTGTGTGCCACCACGCCTGGCTAATTTTTGTATTTTTGGTAGAGATGGGATTTCACCCTGTTGGCCAAGCTGATCTTGGACTCCTGACTTCAGGTGATCCACTCACCTCAGCTTTCCAAAGTGCTGGGATTACAGGCATGAGCCACTGTGTCCGGCCAGATTTGATTACCTTTTATGCTTCATATAAGTAAAATTATACAGTATTTGTCCCTTTGTGACTGGCTTATTTCATCTACCATAATATCCTAAAGGTTCCCCCATGCCATAGCACGTGATAGGGTTTCCTTTTTAAGACTGATAGTATCGCATTGAGTGTGTACACCACATTTTGCTTATCCGTTCATCTGTTGAGGGACATTTGGGTTGCGTCCACCTCTTGGCCATTGTGAATAGTGCTGCTGTCAGTACAGGTATGCAGATACCTCTTCAAGATCCTGTTTTCAGTTCTTTTAGATTTATACCCAGAGTGAGATTGCTGGAGCAGATGATAGTTCTGTTTCTTAATGTTGTGGGGAACTGCTATACTGTTTTCCATAGCAGTTATACCATTTTGCAATCCCTCCAAGTGTACAAGGGTCCCAGTTTCTCCGTATCCTCACCAACGCTTGCTGTATTTTTTTTTTTTTTTTTGTAAGAGCCATCTTAATTGTGGTTTTGATTTGTGCTCTTTGTTGATTAGTGATGTTGAGCACTTGTGTGTGTGTGTTGGCCACTTTGTGTATCATCTTTGGAGAAATGACTAATTCGGGTCATTGTGCCTATTTTAAAAATCGAATTATTATTATTGAATTGTAGTTCTTTATATATTCTGATAGTAACACCTTCTTAGAGATACAATTTGCAAGTATTTTCTCCGAATCCGGAGGTCACCTTTCCACTCTGTGGATCGTGTCCTTTGATGTACTTGCCTGTTTCTTTTCATCTGTTCCAGCTTCCTGACCTATTGAGCATGCTTCTGAGATCTCTAAGTGGAACTAATTCAGAGGGTGTTAAGAGTTCTTTCAGGTTTTGATTTTATTGACCTAATGAAAGCAGTGTAATTTAGAATGTATGGATACAGAAAATACACCTGTGCGTTAATGCCATGGTGTAAGGCTATCATCAAAATCTTAGTAATGACTGGCTGGGCACGGTGGCTCATGCCTGTAATCCTAGCACTTTGGGAGGCCAACATGGGTGATCACCTGAGGTCAGGAGTTCGAGACCAGCCTGGCCACCACGGTGAAGCCCCGTCTCTATTAAACCCCATTTCTACTAAGCGTTGTCTCTACTGTCTCAAAATAAAAATACAAAAATTAGCTGGGTGTGGTGGCGGGCGCCTATAATCCCAGCTACTTGGGAGGCTGAGGCAGGAGAATCCCTTGAACCTGGGAGGCGGAGGTTGCAGTGAGCTGAGACTTTGCCATTGCACTCCAGCCTGGGCAGCAAGAGCTAAACTCCATCTCCCCTTCCCCCCCACAAAAAAATTGTAATGACCAATAGGAGAACTTTAAACAAACTTTAGATAAATTCCATACACATAGAAATAGAATTTTGTACATATGATTGCATGGGAAGGGTGGCTTGCTTTATGGAGGAGTTCCCTGTGGTAATCATTTAAAGGTCTTTCTGTTCTCTGCAGTGGGAAAGTATACCTTAAGGTTACCTAGATGGCTTCAGGTCTTCAAGAAAAAAGTTAAAAAGAAAGAAGACTCTAGCACATCCTAGTTACTATAGTTATTAAGAAGCTTCTGGCTCCTGCCTCTGACGTGCACAGCAGTTCTTCAGTGCAGTGTACCATGAGCATTTATGTCTTGGGGGCTCTATACAGTGTTCCGTAATAGCAGAATATTTACGGTACATTTAAAATGTGCCTGGATTATGAAGTACCGCATTTGTATGCAGTCTTTTTTTTTTTTTTTTTTTTTTTTTTTTGAGACGGAGTCTCGCTCTGCCGCCCAGGCTGGAGTGCAGTGGCCGGATCTCAGCTCACTGCAAGCTCCGCCTCCCAGGTTCACGCCATTCTCCTGCCTCCGCCTCCCGAGTAGCTGGGACTACAGGCGCCCGCCACCTCGCCCGGCTAGTTTTTTGTATTTTTTAGTAGAGACGGGGTTTCACCATGTTAACCAGGATGGTCTCGATCTCCTGACCTCGTGATCCGCCCGTCTCGGCCTCCCAAAGTGCTGGGATTACAGGCTTGAGCCACCGCGCCCGGCCCTTGTATGCAGTCTTATGAACACATCTGCTAGAAGAAGGGAGCTCCTCCCAGGCCCAGTGTAGACTGGAGTCGAGATGGAGGCCAAGTAGAAGGCAGATCTGCCATGGCCTGGGAGGTGGCCGAGTTAATACATGGGGCCCTGGAGGTGTCAGTTTCTTTTGGTCATTTCCTGGATGAGGAGAATTTCGTTGTAAATTGCTCTTAGGTGTATCCATGTGCTCCACATGCCCAAGCATGTAAAGCACCAAGCACAGGGCTGGTGAAGTAGTAGCTGTAATAAGTACAAGAAAGAATGTTCATTTCACTTAGTGGGTTTCTTCTGCTTTTTATTCTCAGAGTGCACTGTAAGAATCTTCTGACAGTTTGCTGTTATTGATTGATTTATTTATTGAGACTGAGTCTTGCTGTCATTCACGCTGGAGTGTGATGGTGCAATCTTGACTCATTGCAACCTCCGCCTCCCAGGTTCATTCAAGCAATTCTTGTGCCTCCGCCTCCCGAGTAGCTGGGATTACAGGCATGCGCCACCACGTCCGGCTGATTTTTGTATTTTTAGTAGAGACAGGGTTTCACCATTTTGTCCAGGCTGGTTTAGAACTCCTGACCTCAGGTGATCTGCCCACCTCGGCCTCCCAAAGTGCTGGGATTAGTTTGCTGTTTTTTAAATGAAGATCCTGGTTCTTAAACTCTGCTTCAGGTATTACCAGAGAAACGGAGCCTGAAACTCTTGAAGAGCCACAATCTCAATGTGAATTGGTACATGTACTGCCCCGAGAGCGCCGTGATCTTGCTGTCTACCACGGTCCTGGAGAATGTCCTGCAGCCTTTTCACTTCAGGGTAAGAGGAAGCCTCCCCTGAAAACAGCACATTTCCCCAGTTGTCCCCTGTTGCTGTAGCATCCTAATGTGTCAGGCACATTAGGGACAGGTTCCTCCAGCCGTAATGTCACGCTCTGACCACTAGAGGGCACTCTGTGTACCCGTCAGCTCCTGGAGCCATTCATTTTATGCTGGGCAGACAGGCCGTGAGGGGACACGGGGGACGGTGGAAAGGATCCAAAGTCTATGTTTATCCTTGTTGGTTTTACGTAGGGAATGGTGAAACATCAAAAGGGTTTAATAAGTTTTTCCTAAAACTTTTTTCCCCCTAAACAGGCTGGCACTATGTCAAAGCTGCCCAAGTTTGAGATTGAATTACCAGCTGCACCTAAGTCAACTAAACCCAGCCTTTCCGAAAGAGACATCGCAATGGCTACCGTGTATGTCTGTGTCAGAGAGAACTCCATCCTGTGATTGCTTTCAGTAATATAAATAATAGGAGGAGTGTGGTACAAGCACCACATGATGCCCTGACCCCTAGAACACATAAGGAGGACTCCCCTTGTCCTGGGTATTCAGTGTCTAGATCCTCTGAACATAGAAAACCTGCAGCGTTTTTGGCATTCCTTTTTGATTTTTATCAGCTTTGTGATGCTAAGGAATTCCTTTGCCTTTCTAGCCTGATAAAACAAGAACTTTGAACCAATTTATTTCTTAGTGTTTTTGTTTTATAATTTCTTCTTTTTTTTTTTCAAGACAGAATCTTTGTTCTGTCACCTAGGCTGGAGTGCAGTGGTGCAATGTCGGCTCACTGCAGCCTCCGCCTCCCAGGCTCAAGTGATTCTTCTGCTTCAGCCTCCCAAGTAGCTGGGATTACAAGTATGTGTCACCTCGCCTGGCTAATCTTTGTATTTTTGGTAGAGACAGGGTTTCACCATGTTGACCGGGCTGGTCTTGAACTCCTGACCTCAAGTGATCCACCTGCCTTGGCCTCCCAAAGTGCTGGGATTACGGGTGTGAGCCACTGTGCCTGGCCAATTTTTTTTTTTTTTTTTTTTTTTAAAGCTAAGTTATCGTTCTAAATAAGAAAATACATTAAGATTTTTATGTAACAAACGTGGAACTCAATTACTTATATATGGAGGTATATTTTCTTTTTCTGTTTTTTTTTTTTTTTTAAGATGGAGTCTTGCTCTGTTGCCAGGCTGGAGTGCAGTGGTATGATCTTGGCTCACTGCAACCTCTGCCTCCCAGGTTCAAGCAATTCTCCTTCCTCAGCCTCCCAAGTAGCTGAGACTACAGCCACGTGCCACCATGCCCAACTAATTTTTGTATTTTTAGTAGAGACAGGGTTTCACCATGTTGGCCAGGATGGTCTCAGTCTCTTGACCTGGTGATCTGCCTGCCTCAGCCTCCCAAAGTGTTGGGATTACAGGTGTGAGCCACTGTGCCCGGCAGTACGAAGGTATATTTTCATTTGAAAAAGTGGATATCTCAGTTTTTAAATTTGTAATGAAAATTTTAAACACACAGTAGAGATTAATAAAAACCCTAAACTTTCAAACTTTTTGGTAGTATAATGTTCTTTTCTTTATTTCTTCTTCCTTTTTTTTTTTTTTTTTTGGTACTTTTCTGTGGCTTTCCTGTTTATTTTTAAATTTTTTTTGGAGAGTCTCACTCTGTTGCCCAGGCTGGAGTGCAGTGTTACGATCTCGGCTCACTGCAGCCTCCGCCTCCTAGGTTCAAGTGATTGTCCTGCCACAGTCTCCCGAGTACCTGGGACTACAGGTGCATGCCACCACATCTGGATAATTTTTATATTTTCTGAAGAGATGGAGTTTCACCATGTTGCCCAGGCTGGCCTTGAACTCCTGGGCTCAGGTGATCCTCCCGCCTCGGCCTCCCAAAGTGCTGGGTTTATAGGCGTGAGCCACCGTGCCCAGCCAGCATTCCTGTTTGGACAATAGATAAAGCGCAAGCAGTCCTGGTGGAAGTGGAGGTGGGGACTGTTCCCTCCCACCTTGGTCTCCTTGTCCCTGGGCAGGCCCAGCGCAGAGTTTACCGCTGGACTGGAATATGCATTCAGGAACTGTTCACAGCAACACTTATTAGATGGCACTTAAATAGAAGAGGCTGAGCATGGTGGCGCACGCCTGTAATACCAGTGACTGGGGAGGCCAAGGCAGGAGGAGTGCCTTGAGGCCAGGAGTTCAAGACCAGCCTGCGCAACATAGTGAGACCCTGTTTCTACAAAAATATTTAAAACTTAGCCAGGCACGGTGGCATGTGCATATAGTCCTAGCTACTGGGGAGGCTGAGGTGAGGGAAGATCACCGAAGCCTAGGAGTTGGAGGTTGCAGTGAGCTGTGGTTGCACGTGACAGAGGGAGACCCTGTCTGTGAAAAATGAAAAAAAAAAAAGTGATTATATTTTTCTGTTATTAAGGAATATACATTCATTATACAAAACTTGGAAAACAGAAAGAGAAGAAAATGAACTTATTAGCATATCACTCAAGTATAACTATTAACATGTGTTTCATTTTAGACTCTATGCTTAGGTTTGGGGTTTTCTTTTAAAAGATTATGATCAAGCTGTATTTGGTGTGTGTTCTCTTTTCCACTTAACTTTATAATAGGCTTTGAGTAACTGCATGTTTCTTTGTAAACATTTTTGTTGGCAGCAAAATAGTCCATTAAGTGAATATCTCATAATTTACTTAACCGTGATACCATTTAGAGCAAAGGAATTTTGAATGGCCAGATGTGATTTTTGTCTCTTTGTTCCCTAATTAGATACGGGCAGCTGTATGTTCTCTTCTTGAGGCATCATTCTCGGACCTCCAACAGCACAGGAGCGGAGGTGGTCCTCTATCATCTGCCACGGTAGATTTCATGCTTGTTTCCCCTCTCTCGGTGATTTTAAAATGTGAGCTGCAGCTTGTTGATCTATTTTTTGCTTTCTATCCGACAGAGAAGGTGCCTGTAAAAAGATGCACATATTGAAGTTAAATAGGACGGGAAAGTTTGCCCTGAACGTGGTGGACAACCTGGTGGTCGTGCATCATCAGGACACAGAGGTACAAGCTGTCTGCGTTTCTACCAAAGTTCAGGTTGCTTAAAAGCCTTGTGAAAATTGGCGGCTGGGTGCAGTGGATCACGCCTGTAATCCCAACACTTTGGGAGGCCAAGGCGGACAGACTGGTTGAGCCCAGGAGCTTGAGACCAGCCTGGGCAACATGGCAAAACCCCACCTATATAAAAAATAAAAAACTTAGCCGGGTGTGGTAGCGCATGCCTATAGTCCCAGCTACTTGTGGGGCTAGGGCTGGAGGATGGTGTGAACCCGGCAGGTCGGGGCTTCAGTGAGTTGAGATTGTGCCCCTGCACCCAGCCTGGGTGATGGAGCAAGATCCTGTCTCCGAAAAAAAAAGAAAAGAAAAAAAAGAAAAGAAAATTGGCAAAATGTCTGAGTAAGATTAGAAAGTGCATTTTTATTTTTTATGCTAAGAGTTTTCATCTTCCAGATGGAAATGGGTTAAGTAGTTTAGAAAAAAGTGATTGTGTCAGTTGATTAAAGATAATTGAAAACTGTTTCAGAAAGTAACACTTGAGATTTGACCTTGGAAGGAGGTGGGAATCCGCTCCATTCCACGAGTACATGAACTCTCTATTGCAATTGTGAGCATGGATGATAGTGCTAGGGGATAATGGTTTTGAGGCCGTGTGGACCAGGACAACTAGAATGGGTCCTGTGGGCTGGGCCTCTGGTATAAAGAAGCCACTTCCCTCCTCTACCCTCCCAGAGGGTGGTGACGCTAACTCTCTGACACATGAAGATGTTTCCAGTGGAAATGACAGAGATCTTAGGTCACTTTGAGCTTGTCAAAGGTAGCATGTCATACATGCAGGAAATACTTGTGAGAGGAGATAAAGATATTAAAAGAGAGTTGTAATGTTAATGACAAATTCCTCAAGTAAGAACTAGCCTATAGGGAGGAGATGCAAACAAAGGCTTTTAAACTGATTTAAACAGCAAGATGGGATGGAATGAAAGGGACTGGGCAAACTGTGATTCATTTTGGCCTCAGTTTTGTTTTCTCCCCCATAGACGTCAGTAATATTTGATATCAAGTTACGGGGAGAGTTTGATGGCTCCGTTACCTTCCACCACCCGGTGCTTCCCGCGCGATCGATCCAGCCCTATCAGATCCCCATCGCAGGTAACGGGTTCTGTAGAGGAGTCTGTGCTGCCGTTTTACCACGTGGCTGTGTTCTCACCATGATCTTGGGGAGTCACATTAAAAGTGGAGTGAGGAGTAAACAGAGATTTCCAGATCTGTCTGATTTTGCCAGGGGCCATTTGTTCCAGTTCTGTCGTTTAAAGAGGGAGTCTCACGCACTCGCCCAGGCTGGTATGTAGTGGTGTGATCCTGGCTCACTACAACCTCCACCTCCTGGGTTCAAGTGATTATCCTGCCTCAGTCTCCCAAGTAGCTGGGATTACAGGTATGCGCCACCGTGCCCAGCTAATTTTTATATTTTTTTAAATTTATTTTTTTGACCGAGCCTCAATCTATTGCCCAGGCTGGAGTGCAGTGGCTTGATCTTGGCTCACTGCAACCTCTGCCACTCACAAGATTCAAGGTTGTGAAGTATTCAAGCAATTGAACCAAGTATTCAGTTGCTTAAATACTTGTGAGGGGAGATAAGGTTCAAGTGATTCTCCTGCCTCAGCCTCCTAAGTAGCTGGGATTACAGGCATGCGCCACCACGCCCAGCTAATTTTTTTGTATTTTTAGTAGAGATGGGGTTTCACCATGTTGGCCAGGCTGGTCTTGAACTTCTGGTCTCAAGTGATCTGCCCGCTTTGGCCTCTCAAAGTGCTGGAATTACAGGCATGAGCCACCACGCCTGGCCCAAATTTTTTTATGTTTGATAGAGATGGGGTTTTACCATGTTGGCTAGACTAGTCTTGAACTCCTGACCTCAGATGATCCGCCTGCGTCAGTCTCCCAAAGTGCTAGGATTACAAGTGTGAGCCACCGTGACCAGCCTGTTCTAATTTTTTAAAAAATGCAACTACTACTGATCGTATAAGCTAAAGTTATGTTGTGAAAAAAGCATTTTCTAAGATAGATGAATCTCCCTTGGGAGGAAATAATTTATCTTACCTGAGCTGTAGAATGGATAGTTTTGATTACTCATTGATGGTGAAAGATGTTTTAATACTGAATATGTCCATAACGTTTTCTGTTTGCCTGAGCTCTGTAACGCTGAAATTAACTTTGGCTGTATGCTTGTTACTTTAACCTGGGATCACTTTTCTCTTGCTCACATTCCGTGTGACAGTGATGATGAATATTGCATTCTTTGGGACTGACAGTCACAGTAAGTGCTTTGGCTGTGGCTTTTAGGCTTACCCAAATCAGTCCTCCTGCCTGGAGAGGAGGTGGGGTTGGGAAGTCAGAAGAGTGGAGGCCAGGAATTCAGGAAAAGGGAAAGTCATTTATTTGCTTCATTTTGCCTTTTCCCAGTGTAATTGATTTTAACACAGAACTGAAAGAATATTCAACTCTCTCTCTCTCTCTTTTTTTTTTCCTAAAATAGAACGTTATTTTCTCTCAGTTCTGGTGGCTGGAAGTTCAAGATGTCTGCGGGTTTGCTTTCTTCTGGGGCCTCCCTGCTTGCAGGCCTCCTTGCAGATGGCCGCCTTCTCACTGCGTTCCCACAGGGTCTGTCTGCTGTGCCTGTCCCTCCCAGCAGTCTCCCGGCTCTCTTTTGAAGGAGATTGGAGTGCAGAGTTGGCTAGTCTGAGGTTTCAGTGTACAAGACGTAGTCAGGTGCTCACACTTGGAACCCTGGTACTAATATTTTATTCTTTGTCAGACAGCATCGGGCGGTTGACCCAGCCTGCAGTCAGGATTTCCTTGTACCTTTCACCCAGGAGATTCAGAATTGGGCTCTGGCTGAAAGTTTAGCAAGAGCAGCATCGTCAGCCTGACTGCCCTGTCTTGCTGGATCAGCCAAAAGCTAAGTTACTTTCTGGCACAGTTGGAGGAAGGAGCTGGTTCTTAACAGACATTTGGTGAGGTCTTTTGGTCTCCTGTGTTCTCTCGAGCTGCTTCCTCTTCCTCTGTACATAATGTTAGCGTTGAAAGAACAGACTTTGCCAAGTGATTGTCTTGTGTCTGCTGCCCACTTGGCATGAACGTAACTGCCGGTGAATTGGGGAAAAAACTAAACATTTAGAACAAGCCTGTCCAACCCATGGCCTGTGGGCCACATGCAGCCCAGGACAGCTTTGAGTGCAGCCCAACACAAATTCTTCAACTTTCTTAAAACATTATGAAGTTTTTTAATGATTTTCTTTTAAGTTTATCAGCTACGTTAGTTATGTTAGTGTATTTTATGTGTGGCCTAAGACCATTCTTCTTCTTCCTAATGTGGCCCAGGGAAGCCAAAACATTGGACACCCCTGGCTTAGAACCTTTAGCTCTGTTCCAGTGGTACAGGACCAGTTAGGAGGCATCAGGTTCCAACCATCTGGTTATAATGGAACAGATGCGAGGCCGGGTCACAGTAATAGCCAGTGCAGAGATCAATAGGAGGAAGTCAGGAATCCACCGAGGGTCTGGGGATCTAGGTAGTTTGGGCTGCAGAGCATTTTCAGAGGTTAGTGACTTTCATTTCCTGCTGGGCTGTGAACCCTGGCAGGTTGATGCATCCGTGTGTCTTGCCCACTGTGCTGCCACTGGGTGGGCGTGCTCAGGAATTGAATGGGCCTGTTTAGACAGATATAAGCAGCACTTCTGGGAAGAGTCAGCCACCCTTTTTCTTTTTGTTTTGGGCCTATTAGAACAGTGGGTCTCAATCTGACTACATATTAGGATCATCTGGGGGGCCTTGGAAACGAAAGCTCTCACCTGACAGTGTGCAGGTCAGCCACACAAAGATGAGGGCTGTGCACTCGGTGCAGACCTTGACCCTTAGGTCCAAAGTGCGAGTGTTCTTCGCCAAAGCTTCTCTGCCTGGGCTTTTTCCTGGCCTTGGGCGGTCTGT
Source organism: Chlorocebus sabaeus (assembly GCF_047675955.1). Lineage (NCBI taxonomy): Eukaryota > Metazoa > Chordata > Mammalia > Primates > Cercopithecidae > Chlorocebus > Chlorocebus sabaeus. Next base: position 59,381,637 of record NC_132921.1, on the reverse strand, counting down.
TCACAATGACCTTTTCTCTGACCAGCTGATTGAAACCTGCCTTGATTGCACCTGGGTAATTGGAACAGAACCAGGAGTCATGGTTAGCTTGTGGGGCTGCCTAACTGGTTGCTAAGGGTTCCCGCCATGTGAGGTTTTGGGGGTCTGCTTCCCAGACGAGTTCACTGTGCCTGGACCTACTCTAAGCAATGGATAATCAAGCTAATTATTTAGATAATTAAGTGGCTGGGCGCAGTGGCTCATGCCTATAATCCCAGCACATCGGGAGGCTGAGGTGGCCAGATCACTTAAGCCCAGGACTTTGAGACCAGCCTGGGCAACATAGAGAGACCTTGTCTTTCCAAAAAAAAAAAAGAAAAGAAAAAAGTTAGCAGCTCTGTTCCAGTGGTCACGTGCCTTTAGTCCTAGCTACTCTGAAGGCTGAGGCAGGAGGATCACTTGAGCCAAGGAGTTCGAGGTTGTAGTGGGCTATGATCAACTACTGCACTCAAGCCTGGACAGCAGAGCAACACCCTATCTGTCTTTAAAAAAAAAAAGGCCGGGCACGGTGGCTCACGCCTATAATCCCAGGACTTTGGGAGGCCAAGGTGGATGGATCACTTGAGGTCAGAAATTCAAGACCAGCCTGGCCAACATGGTGAAACCCCATCTCTACTAAGAACACAAAAAAGTTAGCTGGGTGTGGTGGCACATGCCTGTAATCTCAGCTACTTGGGAGGCTGAGGAAGGAGAATCTCTTGAACCTGGGAGGCGGAGGTTGCAGTGAGCCAAGATCGCACCAGTGCACTCCAACCTGGGCGATAGAACGAGTCTCCACCTCAAAAAAAAAAAAAAGATAATTAAGCTGCGGTAAGCTACAAGCCACATTTATTTGAAACATTCTCCGTGGATGATCTGGGTATTTGATTTTGAATCCTCCACGTAAATTTCTCAGTTCCTTAATGTGCATCTGTAAATGATCATGAGTCATCTTTGGTTATTTAAAAAAACCCAAACCACAGTGATTGAAGCCTTGATGTGCTTTCTTTTTCTTGGTGAGATTTTCCTGGATTGTTTTCAACTCCTTCCCCCTTCCTCCCCGTATGTGCTATCAGTGAGATGGAACAGTTCATTTCTTCCTTAACTACAGCTGAATGAACATTTTGTCACGACATTAAAAGGTACTGACTTTTGCGTCGTAAGCACCAGCATTCGCAGCGCTTTCTGGCTGCATCGCACTTACGTCTTCTCAATTTGTAGGTCCTGCTGCCGTGACCAGCCAGTCTCCTGTTCCGTGTAAACTCTGTATCCTTTACTAAGGCGTTGGCACCGTGCACAACAGGGCAAGTGGTCACCCTTACAGAGTGGTCCTGAAGCCCTCCTCTGGGCAGCTGTGAATAACGCTCTGGGAGCCACCCCGCAGCCAGCTTCCCTGACTGTCCAGGGGCCCCGTGTTTAGCGTGGACTCAGCACATGGGGGGCAGGGGCGTGTGCTAATGGAAACTGGTTTTGCCTTTTGTTTTCGTCTTTTCCTGGTTTAGAATTTCCTATAACATGTGGATTCTTCATCCTGGATTGTCTTTCAACCTGACATCATTATCAGTGCAAGCCAAGGTAGGTCAGCGGGACAGTTGTCGTGTTAGAACATGGTGCTTGTTGACTTTGGATCCCAGTTGTAGCCAGGGACATTTTCAAGGTGAATCTCTGAGAAATGACCCCTCCTTTCAACCTTGGGAATGTGATTTTTTTTTTCACTTTATACTGTTTTCTACTCCTTTCAACCTTGGGAATGTGATTTTTTTTTTCACTTTATACTGTTTTCTACTATATGTGCATTTTATCAAGAACATATACTACTTTTAATAAAGCAACAACTAAGAATGCCATTCTCGTGCTTAAGCCCATTCTGGAAAGCCAGACTCCACCCCAGCCTGTCTCCCTTCGTTTCTCCCATCGACCTTCCCTCCGGTGTCCATGCCCTTTTCTGTTCTGCACGAGCCCAGGTGTGCTCCTCTTCCTGGCCTTGCTGACGAAGCCTCCTCAGCCTATTGGTTGTCTCTTCCTGGGTAATCTGTTTATTAGAGAAATCTTACTTTTTTAAGGCAGGGTCTTGCTCTGTCACCCAGCCTGGAGCGCAGTAGTGCTATCTCAGCTTACTGCAGCCTTGAGCTCCTGGGCTCAGGCGATCCTCCTACTTTAGCCTCCCGAGTAGCTGGGCCTACAGGCGCACACCATCACACCCAGTTAATTTATTATAATAATAATAATTTTGAGACAAAAACTCGCTTTGTCGCCAGGCTGGAGTGCAGTGGCACCGTCTTGGCTCACTGCAACCTCTGACTCCTGGGTTCAAACGATTCTCCTGCTTCAGCCTCCCCAGTAGCTGGGATTACAGGCATGCACTACCACACCCAGCTAATTTTTGTATTTTTAATAGGTAAGGGGTTTCACCATGTTGGCTAGGATGGTATCGATCTCCTGACCTCGTGATCTGCCCACCTTAGCTTCCCAAAGTGCTGGGATTACAGGTGTGAGCCACCATGGCCGGCCTATAATTTTTTTTTTTTTTTAGAAATAGGGTCTTGCCATGTTGCCCTAACCTGTGTCTCTAATACCTTGCCAGGCTGGTATTAGAGAATTTCCTATGTTACTCTTTAATCCTCTGTGTATTTTCGTGCCTTTCCTCTGGAATTCCTAAGAATTCTTGAGGAGAGAATTAGCCCTGATGCTCTAAGCATCCACTGTATGTAATGAAGTCATTTCTGTCCTGTGCATCTTGCTGGTGTTTTCCTGTACAGCTGCTCTGCACCTGCCTTGGGACAACTGAAAAAGGGATCACCCAGATGATTTTTTATGTGGCACTTCATTCTGCAGAACTCCAGTTGGGAAAGGCCACACCAGATGCTGGCAGTGTGGGTGGTCAGTACATTTATGGGTCGATGAATGGATGAATGATGTTCCATTGAGAGCCTCTGGAGTTACATTTTAAACTAATGAGTCGTTGTAGAGAAACCAAAGCACAGGACTGAAGTTGATGCCACATTGTTGACATCTTTTTCTATTTTAAACATTAAAAGAGGGACTAGGTCTAGGGAAGGCCCTGTTTGGCATTAAGGACTAGGGAGCTACACCACTGATGTGCCCCTGAATGCAGAGGTTACTTGGAAAGAATCAGCCAAGTGTGCAGTAGTTCGGCCATCAGTCCTTCTGTTGTAGACATGTTCTTGAATGGCTTGGCTCTGCTTTGGTTAGGAAGAAAAAGCTACATTTATCGCCACCTGCCCTGTAGATGTTTAGGGGAACCACTTTTGGGCTTTTGTTATGGTTTGCATCATACTGTTCTATTTGCTGCCTCTTTAAAATCCAGGTTACCTCTGGAACCTCCAAGTGAAACTTGAGCCCATAGTAAATCTCTTACCAGACAAAGGAAGATTGATGGACTTTCTCCTCCAGAGAAAAGAATGCAAGATGGTCATCCTGTCTGTCTGTTCACAGAGTAAGTTGAATCCTTCCCCCTTCGTCTGGTTCTGGTATGAGGCCTGTGCTGCCCAACACTTTTTATCGGGATGTGGGCCAGATTGTTGTGCCTTGTCTGTAATCCATAGCCTCATTCTTTGTGTGAGGGGTGGCTATGTGACCCCCTAGGAAAGGCTGCTAAATGGAAAGATGACTTGTAGAGATACTTGTAGAGAAAAGAACAATAAATGGGATGGTTCTGAATGAAAGTGGGCACACAGGAGGGGAGTGGGCCACCGCCCCTGGCCTTCACACACACCTCTTTCAAAATCCAAGCCACGTCACTGCATGTGTCTTCTTTAAGCATCCCCTACTGAGGCCAGGCATGGTGGCTCATGCTTATAATCCCAGCACTCTGGGAGCATGAGGCAGAAGGATTGCCTGAGCCTAGGAGTTCGAGACCAGCCTGGACAACAGGACAAAACCCTGTCTCTATTTAAAAAAAAAAAAAAAAAAAAATTAGCTGAATTTGGTGGTATACACCTGTGGCCCCAGCTACTCCAGAGGCTGCAGAGGGAGGATTGCTTGAGGCCGGGAGGACAAGGCTGCAGTGAGCCGTCTGTGCCAGTATACCTCCAGCCTGGGCAACAGAGCAATACCCTGTCTCAAAAAAAAAAAAAGCCAGAGAAAAAAAGAATCCCCTACCAATATGTGCTATTGGTGTTTGTTTTGTTTTGGTAGAGATGGGGTCTTGCCTTGTTGCCTAGGCTGGTCTCAAACTCCCAGCGTTAAGTGATCCTTCTGCCTTGGCCTCCCCAAAGTGCTGGGATTAGAGGCATGAGCCACTGAGCCTGGCCTGCTATAGCTTTTTTTTTTTTTTAACTGTAACCAGAAAGGGGTTGCGAATGACGTCTAGGTATCAGGTCTTTAAAGTACTGCATTTCTTGGAGTGTCCTTTAAAGGTACTTTTGCGTTGGTAACCTTTTGAGATCAGTTTTTATCGTAGCAATGTGTGGAAATTCTGAAGCTGACATGAAGTTGGTTTGATCGTGTGAACCTTGTGCCTTTCCAGTGTTAAGTGAGTCAGACAGAGCGTCGCTGCCCGTGATAGCCACTGTTTTTGATAAACTCAACCATGAGTATAAAAAGTACTTGGATGCCGAGCAGAGTTACGCGATGGTGAGTTACATGGAGTGTGACAAAGGGTCCCCCTCCCCCACCCCCTCCCTGGTATTTTCTAAGTCATTATGATGCAAAATTGTTTCCTACAGATTAGAATAACGTCACTGAGATTTGCTGCCTGCCACAGGGCAAGGTGGCGATAGTGGGGGAGAGTGGGGAAGTAGGACATTCAGGGGCCCTGCATCCCATGAGCTGGAGGCCACACCTCACTTCATACCTTCACTGTTTTTGTTTTTCCCCCATCTGTGTTTGATCTTGCCTGTAGATCCTTGGCCTACTGTTATATATAGATGAGAAAAATCAGTCTCTGCTTTGCAATATTTTGTATATTTTTCTGTTTTGCCAGAGTGAGGACTTAGTAAATTAGATTCGAAGTATTTCTGTTTGCCACACCTTTCTTTCCTGTTGAGATAGCGTCCTGTTGAGATAGTGACGATTCAGTGTTAGCACTTAGCAGGCATGTTTGTGGTGAAGGTAGTAACCATGGCTTATCGCCACCAATTTCCACTGTATTACTCGTACATCATACCTCCTGAAGCCAGAAAGAAGAAAAGTTTAGGACAAGGAGAATGACTTACTTCACTTCCAGGATCTGATTAGTCCTAGGCTGAACATGGTTTTAAACCAACAAAAGCCCCGGAACTGCACTCCCCTTCAGCTGTTCGTGGAAGGGTAAGAGGTCTGAGACAGGCACTGAAGAGGGCCGGTTGCCTGGACAGTGTCCATTTCCACCCTGTCAGATATGAGGGATGGCTGAGTCCTTTTGAACCCTATTGCCGTGGGTGTTCTGGGCTGTGGGAATCAGCAGGTCTGATCCCAAATGGCAGTTTCTGTGCTGTCCCGCACTGTCTACTGGGCTCCATAAACAACATGACTCAGCAGTGGGGGCCAATGACCAGCCACGTGAGCAGCATCTGGAGTTTCTTGGAAATGCAGGTTCTCAGACTACACCCCACAGCTATTGCATAATCTGCATGGATCTGAACTATTTTTTTTTTTGAGACGGAGTTTTGCTCTTGTTGCCCAGGCTGGAGTGCAATGGCGAGATCTTGGCTCACCACAACCTCCTCCTCCTGGGTTCAAGTGATTCTCCTGCCTCAGCCTCCCCCGAGTAGCTGGGATTACAGGCATGTGCCACCACGCCTGGCTAATTTTGAATTTTTTTTTTTTTAAGTAGAGACGGGGTTTCTCCATATTAGTCAGGCTGATCTGGAACTCCTGACCTCAGGTGATCCACCCGCCTTGGCCTCCCAAAGTGCAGGGATTACAGGCATGAGCCACCGCGCCCAGCCGGAACTGCTTTCAAACGTCAGGTGAGGTCGTCAAGGTCTCAGAGCTTTCCTATTCGGGACTTGTGGTGCTCTGGCTTCCCACTTCAAAATCCCTGGAGACTCCATGCAGGAGCTCCTCACTTATTGTAGGATCAGGGCTTCATAAAGCAGGGATGCAGCAGGCCATTTCATTTTTGCCAGATAACAAATGCCCGTGGTCCAGGATTAAGAAGCTTAGACAGGAAGTTAAAAAATCGCAAGAGGCTAAGTATGATGTGTCTTAAGAGAAAACTCTGACACATGCTTTTTCCGTTTCATCTACCATGAACATCGGAGTGTTTTCAAGATGACCCATTCTGACTTCCTAGACCCTCCCCAAGCCAGCGCAGGAAATATTTTATCTAAGTAGAGAAAGAAGTGTGTTCCGCTCATATCCTGGGGTCCACATCGAAGAATGCAGTCCTTGTGGATGAGTTGTAAACAGCACCCTTCCTCTAAGATGCCGAAGGTCATAGTTTGCGGTTTCTTCTTTCAGGCGGTGGAAGCAGGGCAGAGCCGAAGCAGCCCGCTCCTCAAGAGGCCGGTGCGGACCCAGGCGGTGCTGGACCAGTCGGATGTGTACACCCACGTCCTGTCAGCTTTCGTGGAAAAGAAGGTGGGCTGCAGCTTTCCGCCTCTTCCGGACTGAGAATGCTCAAAACAAGGCAGTTGAGGAAAATGGGAGACTTCATGTGATTAGAATCACTGGAGTTTCCTTGGGTGAGGACCTAGAGCTGGTAGTTTGGCTTCTAATACTCAGGCCTAAAGCATAATCAGTGACAAGTGGTTCTGGAGCCATTTATGCAAAACCAGTGAAAGATGAACACTGGGCCATTTTAAGATGGAAACAAGGCGGGTGTTGGATAAAGTGTTATATGCAGCCCCTTTTGCACCTCGTTGGTATTTATAAAACCACATTTTTTTCTCCCTAGGAGATGCCTCATAAATTTGTGATAGCCGTGCTGATGGAATACATTCGTTCTCTTAACCAGTTTCAGATTGCAGTACAGGTACTTTCAAATCAGCTGGTCCCAAGTTAAAACAGCAGGAATTAAAAAAAAAAAAAAAGACACAGTCCCTCTTAGAAGATGACTCATATGCTAAGACGGGTCTGCCTCCCTGACTCAGAATGCTGAGTGACTCTCCCAACATTCTTATTAGTTGGAATGGAAGTGTAATGTCAAGTTGGGGTCTTTACCTGCATGATGAAACCACTTCTTGTAGTGGCACTTTTGCTATGTTGGTTGGAATAGCCAGTCCTCGGGGAGCCTCTAGTCTGTTGTAGCTGAATGATTTGGAAGTGTTCTTTCACTTTTTACTTTTGTCCTCAGCATTACCTACATGAACTTGTTATCAAAACCCTTGTCCAGCACAACCTTTTTTATATGCTGCATCAGTTCCTGCAGTACCACGTCCTCAGCGACTCCAAACCTTTGGTATGCATTGCCAGACTTCTACTTCCATTGTGGTTAAAAACAGAAAATTTTAACTGTTAACCTTCCAACTGAAGCAGGTCTAAAAATGCTTTTCAGGCTTGTCTGCTGTTATCCCTAGAGAGTTTCTATCCTCCTGCTCATCAGCTATCTCTGGACATGCTGAAGGTAAGTCTGATGTGTGAGGTTTTAGACTATGGAAACTAACTCCGTTCCTGTTGTTTGCACTGACCTGGACTTCTCTTCCTTATTCCTAGCGACTTTCAACAGCAAATGATGAAATAGTAGAAGTTCTTCTTTCCAAACACCAAGTGTTAGCTGCCTTAAGGTTTATCCGGGGCATTGGTGGCCATGACAACATTTCTGCACGAAAATTTTTAGATGCTGCAAAGCAGACTGAAGACAACATGCTTTTCTATACAATATTCCGGTTTTTTGAACAGCGAAACCAGCGTTTGCGAGGGAGCCCCAATTTCACACCAGGTGAGAATGCAATGAAAAGACTTGGAGTAACCATAGCCTCAAAGAGTAGCAGAGGGCACTGGCAGCTGGTGGGCGAGGACTCTTGGGTTAGCGTTTTTGTAAACAACACAATTTGGTACCAGCCCACCTAGCCCTCGGCCCATTATTTGTAGCAGAGTGAATTCAGTATGCTGACAGAATCTGAGTTCTGCTCTGGAACTCACCAAGGAAGGTGTGTTTTGAGTCAAGACACATTTAGGACCTATTAGGCACAGCCCATCTCTTATAGCAGATCTTGGAATATCTTTTGAAGCCAGGAATAAGACGGCAAATGGTGGCTAAGTGTTTTAAAGGGCCTGGGGCTTGTTAAGGTTTCAGTTTTATGAAGTATACATTGGTTGGTCATTCTCATTTATTTTTTTCGTTAAGACAGAGTCTCGCTCTGTTGCCTAGGCTGGAGTGCAGTGGTGCAATCTCGGCTCACTGCAACCTCCGCCAGGTTCAAGCGATTCTTCTGCCTCAGCCTCCTGAGTAGCTGGGACTACAGGTGGGTGCCACCACACCTGGCTAAGTTTTGTATTTTTAGTAGAGATGGGGTTTTACTATATTGTCCAGGCTGGTCTCGAACTCCTGACCTCGTGATCCACTTGCCTCGGCCTTCCAAAGTGCTGGGATTACAGGCATAAGCCACTGCACCTGGCCCTGGTTGATCATTCTCATCTCCAAATAGTTATACAACCTAAGACATCTTTAGGATAGGGAAGGATCAGGACTCTCTAATGAAACATGTAGGTCTAACTCTTTCTAGCTCAATGTAAGACGGCATTTAGTTACCATAAGGACAGGATGGAATCTCTTCCATTTAGCTTTTCTACTTGTCTCTCAAAGCAGATAGGGCAACCCCAAAACTTAGGAAAACAATGTATTTTATTAAAGAAAAATAAGTTAAAACCCAGTAAACACACCTACGAGATGCTTTCTTTGTCCCTCATTTCATGCCACAGCTAACTGGCGATTAAATCTCTTCCTTTCTAGGGGAACACTGTGAAGAACATGTTGCTTTTTTCAAACAGATTTTTGGAGACCAAGCTCTAATGAGGCCTACAACATTCTGAAATCACTTGCTGTTTTTTTTTTTTTTATATAAAAATGTGTACAAAATTTATTGCATTAATAAAGCTCTTTAAACTATAAAATGTTATAAAGTGTATCTACAACCTCAAATATCACTAAAAATGTGGTATAGAACTTGTGGGATGGCTTACTCCTAAAAGGAGACAGTGCATTGATTGGCCTTTACAGAGTGTCAGTGAGTGGATCACATTCACAGCCATCTAGTGTCACCTCCTGCTTGCTAAAGAATGAGGTTTCTTTCCTGAAGAAGCTGGGAGAAGTTTAGTGTCCTGTGGTTGCCTCCAGATTTAGTAATACTGCTTCCCAAGTCAACTGTGCATTCCTGAGTTCACGGGCACTATGTTCAAAGCTGCTGCCAAAGAGCCTGATGGTTGGCACCATCCGGTGTTCAACTTGGCCTGGCCGATGCAGCACCCGTCCAGTGGTAAACCGACCGACCCTTAGACACAGTTCAGTCAGGATGCCCCGCGAGAGGGCTAGAAATTTAGAAGTCGTTCGCGCTCTGTCCCTTTGTATCGCTCTTCAGTGGCACAACTTTTGGCTTTATTTACTGATGGCCCTATGAGAGAGAAAAATAATTTTTCTTATTTCTGCAGGAGAAAGGGAACTGGTTGGCTGGGCATAGTGGCTCACGCCTGTAATTCCACTTTGGGAGACTGAGGCAGAAGAACTGCTTGAGACCAGCCTGGACAACAGAGTGAGACCACATCTCTCTCTCTCATTTGGAGAGGGGCTCTTTGCTTTCTTCCTCAGGCTGGAGTGCAGTGGTATGAACACGACTCACTGCATCCTGAACCCATCCTTCTGGGCTCAAGCAAGCTTCCTGCCTTAGCCTAACAAGTAGGTGGGACTGCAGACGCACACCACTTCACCTGACCAATTGTATTTTTGTAGAGATGGAGGCCTCACTATGTTGCCTAGGCTGGTCTCAAACGATTCTCCCCTCTCAGCCTTCCAAAGTGCTCATCTCTCTCTCTCTTTTTTTTTTTTTTTTTTTTGTCTTAAAGAAAAGGAGCTAGTGTATTAGATTGTAATAGAACTACTTTCTATTGCCCGGAGATGATAAAAAGCCCCTCATTTTCTTAATCTTTTACTTCAGTGCTCCAATTTAGTGACAAAGCTTTAAGTCAAGCAAATCAGTACTGTTCTTTCAACCGTGGGTCATTTTTGTGCAAGGTGAAGTGGCCACAGAAGTAAAAGGATCAAGAATAGTCTCGAGATGAACAGAGGCAGCACTTTGCTGAGAACGGGAAATCCGTGAGGGACATAAAAAGCTGCTCTGCAGCGCTGTTGGTGTGAGAGCCGGCTGCCAGACGGACTCCTCCATCTCAGCGGCAGGGAGGAGCTGCCCCACCTGCTGACACTCAGATCCATTCAAGGGCTGGCTCCAGGCCTCCAGAAAAAACATCAGCAACTTACTAGTGAAGTAGTCTGTACCATCATGAAGCCCCTGGATGGGTTTTTTCTCTTAGAAGAATTTTTTTTTACTCAGTATCATTTATCAAATGACCATTAGTATGAGTTCAAATACTTGAAAAGAATGCCTCAGGACAGAATGCCCTTTCAGTAATGTGCTTCCTCTTATGCCACCCTTTTAAGACAAGAACTCTTACCTATGTAACTGAGTAAGACAGGGAGAAATATTAATCCGTGAGTGGCGCCCAGTAAGACCATAGCCAAATACATCCTGAAGTAGAATATCTGGAAAATTTGAGATTTGGCAAAAGCCAACACCACAATCCCTCCAAATTTTGTAAGCGTGATTCCACTGAACACCTAAAAGAAGAGATACTGTGTTAGACACCACTTTTACCAACCTGTAATTGAAACACTTTTACAAGGATTTCCCCCAGGTTCAAGTGATTCTTCTGCCTCAGCCTCCCGAGTAGCTGGGATTATAGGTGTGCGCCACCATGCCCGGCTAATTTTTGTATTTTTAGTAGAGATGGGGTTTCACCATGTTGGCCAGCCTGGTCTCGAACCCCTGGCCTCAAGTGGTCTGCCCGCGCTGGCCTCCCAAAGTGCTGGGATTACGTAGGCATGAGCCACTGTGCCCAGCCCTTATGGGGATTTCTTAATATTCAAGGTCCAAAGCAATGGGAACTGAACCCAGGTAGCATCATCTACTACCTAACACTATTTTATTTCTGCCTTATGATCCCGGGGGAGAGGTATGACCAAGGTAAAAGCTGTGTATTCTGCATAGACGCAGCATTGTGTCTCTAAATTGAGTATCTTTATGTTCTCAAGTGAAAACTTAAATATTTAAAAGTGTTATGAAACAAAGTTTTAGTTTTACTCTTTACCAAGTATTTTCTACAGTGGTAAAGAGACAGGCTAAGCCAGGGTGTAGAGTTGAACCAAGACGACTCTCCAGGCACCAACCGCACATCACACGCTGGGTTCTGGCCCGGGCTCCCCTGCCTGCATTTTAAATGGAAAAGACTGGCAGCTGCCTCACGTTTAACTTTTCTGTTATTTTCCTGCTTCAGCACACTGCCACCTAAAAAGGAGCCGCACCGACAGGTACAGTGCTACAGAACATCTGTTCTGTTCATGATGTGGCAGCTAATTCATGAATTGCCTGAAAGCTTGCAATCCTTAGGAGCTGCTTTCTAAGTACAGGATCCAGACTCTTCAGTCACTAAGCAGGACACTTCAGGGTGCAACTCTGCTGGCGTGGCCCTGCTCAGGGTAGGTACTCACGGAGCTGCCCATGTGGGCGAGTGCCTCTTCTGCACGCTCCACGCGGCTGCCTTTCGTGCTCACCGTGAACGCTCTGGTTATGTGGCTGCAGAACTCCACGGAGATGCCACAGCTCTGAAATAAAGCGCTGCCTTTAGGATGATGGCTCTCTTCCTGTTGAAGACCCTAGGCAGTCACCCTGTTCCCAGGATGGGGGCTAATTACCAGGGCACCCTGGGTGCTAGAGGAGGCCAAGCAGCCCATTGGACTTATAAGGCCTCCATCACACCAATCTAGACTGTACCAGGAACTTTCTGGGGCCCTCTCTACACACAGCCAAAAGCCTGGTCTTCTGTGGCATGTTTGTTTTGATCAGGAGAAATTGCTGGAACGCCTTAAGGTCACCCCACCTGCACCGAGCTGGCGCATTGTCACAACTTTTCTTGGACCTCGCTGCTCCCCTATCTGAAGCAGGGTTCACATCTGGGAGTACAGATACCCTGTTCTATTTTCCATGAATATATTCTCCAGTGCTCTCATCTTTAATGATGAAAAGCACCTGACAACCACATGGGAGGCAGAAGGCACTGGTCAGAGGGCTCCTGGGGCGGGCTGCAATTTTCTAAGCAAAAAGTGAACACGCTGCTGTCATTAGGCTACAGGCTTGTGCAATCTCTAAAGAACAACAAATTACAGGCGGAAGAGGCCGGAACTAGGCCAGGAAATCACATTTCCATGGTCAGAGGCACCATCAGGTATACTAGTATAGCCGCAAGGAATGGGACAAGAGAAAAAACTGAACAGAATTCCCTGTAATGTGCTTATGCTCCCAGATGTTCAACTCAATGCTCGCTCCCTCTACGCCCTGTCCCACCACCATCCAGCACTCATCCAGCACTCATCCTGCCTCTCCATGTGCGCCAAGAGCGAGTGCCAGACTTGGTATCTTCTTCCATCTTAGGGTTTACATGGAATCCAAGACAGCAATTCCCCTAAGTGAAACAGGAGCTAGGGACAAATTGAGAGTGGACGAGGACTCACCATCACCAGGTTGACCAAGGACACAGCGTTCAGACTGATGCCCCAGAGCCACATAACTCCAAACATGTTGACCAAGACCATGGCGATGGTGGCGCACATGATGACTGCAGACCACAGCTCACAGCCCAGGAGGACCATGGTCACCAGAAATATCGCGCCCAGGGACACACCGAGGTTGAAGATAGTGTCGTCAATGATGGTCAGGTACTGTTCGTAGAAGACATAAAACACACTGGAGAGGAGGGGGGAGGCCTCGTTAAAGCTCGCTCTCACTCCCAAACACTGCATGTTCATCCTGTCACCACTGCCAAGTGGCCAGACTCCCTCAGGAAACATCCCTTGCAGAAGACCTTGCTGGCTGTCTACAAGACTCATCGAAAGCAACTCGCGCGACCTCTCGTGGCCACTGACCACCCAGAGAAGGGCCCAGCAGTGATGCAAAATGTGTATTTTTGATAAAGTTTTTGTTTATAAACCCAATCTATGCTATTTTATAGACATTTACAGAGAGCATTCCACAGCATTCTGGGGGACAAAAAAAAAAAACAAAAACGAATCCTGATCTATCCTGAGACACTACCTCAGGCTCAGCGGGGTCCGTGCAACGCCTGAGGAAAAAATGCTTTCATTTATTTTCTTGTGGAGCTAATCGGCTCTTAACTTCTTCCAAACAAATCCAGGCCTTCTTGCTTTAAGCAAGATCATGGGCAGGCAGGAAAAATAAATCACTTGTTTCTCCTACTTTTCTACAGTTTTCAAATTCAGCATGTCATACATAATACTTTTCTTGCTGGGAAAAAAAAAAAACCCCTAACAATATAAAAAGTCTACAAACAGGCAACATCCCAAATAACCAGCAGTTGGGGATTCTGGTCCATTGCTGGCCAAGGATGTGGGCCTGGCCCCGCTCTAAGCCACCTGCTCTCCAAGCGCCCCCTTGCCTTGAGCCATTTTCCAGTGTGTGTCTCTTGCAGCTGTGTGGTAGCACAGAGATCAAGTTCTGTGTCTCTGGCCCTCAGGCCTTCAGAGAGGCTTTAGATTCTGAACCCCCTTGCCCAGCACCCATTTCCTTTAATATATTACCCTGTGCTCGGAACGAAGTGGGGGCCAGAACCCAACCTGAAAATCAGCATCTTGCCAAGGGAACCCTCCCCATTCCCGCCCAGTGTAGGCCCTTTGCTGGGCAAACCCCACTGAAAAAGGTCAGGCTTTACCTGTAGGGAAATACCCGGTAGGCACTGCCATTAATGCCCATGGTTTCGGTGACATTACTGGCTATAAGTCGGGCTTTCTTCAGAGCATCAATAAAGTCAGCAGAGGTCTGCAGCACAGTGTGGTAGGTCATGAAGTACGTGGCTCCGACCCTGGTGCCATTGCCGAGGATGTTAACTGCGGAGCTATAGGCAGCATGCCCCCTGAGGAAAGCATCCTGGGTGTCAGAGTCCAGGTCTTGCAAAGTATCAGCGGAATCTGAGCACTCGAGACTAAGCAAACTCACCTGACCCTGGGCTGAGGTCAGACCCAGTGGTACATTACAGCGATGAGGAAGGCCCCCGAATAAGGGAACACCAAAGGTTTAGCTTGTTCTCTCTCAGACTGGCTTTTTTTTTTTTTTTTTTGAGACAGTCTTGCTCTGTAGCCCAGGCTGGATTACAGTGGCATAATCTCAGCTCACTGCAACCTCCACCTTCCGGTTCAAACAATTCTCCCTGCCTCAGCCTCCTGAATAGCTGGGATTACAGGCACCTGCCACCATGCCCGACTAATTTTGTATTTTTTTTGGTAGAGACAGGGTTTTGCCATGTTGGCCGGGCTAGTCTTGAACTCCTGACCTCAGGTGATCCGCCCGCCTCAGCCTCCCAAAATGCTGGGATTACAGGCGTAAGCTACTGTGCCCGGCCAGATGAGCTTTCTTGATTGCTCTGGGTTCTTCGGTACACAGCTGCCGTTTCTCCACCTAGTTTCATGTATAATCAAACGTACAGAGTTCACTCAGTCCTGTTGTGTAACAGCAGGCAGGAAAGGGCAAGGGCCCCGGGAACAACTTTGGCCCTGCCACTTACTGGTCATGTAACCCTGAGCAAAATGACCTCCTCTGAGCCCCAGTCTCCTCTTCTGTAAATGGGTATACCACCACCTACGCAAGGCTGTGTGGTGATAAATGGAATAATGTCAGGGAGTGCCCGGCATGACGCTGGCACCCTGGAGGCTCCCCAGGAATGCTGGCTACTGCCTTCAGAAAAACAGAATCTACTTCAGCTTATTTTATGTAGGCCAAAGCATCGGTCAGTGAGTAAATCAATACGCAAGATTCATTTCTACTTTACTTCTAGGGGGAGTCATGCCATGGTACCTAGAATAGGTCTCAAAGCACATGCATGATAGCAATGATTCGCTGATGTGACTCTGGTCAGATGTATGTTCTTATGAAAAACCTAAGTTCAGGGTTTACCTAACATACATGGGGATACTCATCTTCTGCTTCCCAAAGCTTCCAAACCCCAGAGACTTCTGGGCCATATATCTGGCTTCCATGGGTAACTGGCTGCCTGGCTGGATGGGGGAGTGAGATAGCACATAACACCATACACGGATGGGCTGGCAAGGACCATGACAAGGCTAAAAGAATCGCAACCTTAACGTGGGATAACGTTACCAAAGCTAAGATGACGCCGCAGCTGCCATCAGCACAACTGAACAGGCTGAGTTCCCTCAGGCCTGGATCACCAGCAGGCCGTTCTCCCCATCACCCCCGCTCGGAATGTGCACAGGAATCTGCGTTCATTCTCATGCCCGCGTGGGGGTAGGACACAGGGAGAGCATGAGATGTGAATGCCATGCTAAGATACAATCGGTTGAACACTATGAGGCATTTTCTTTTTTTTTTTGTTTTTGAGACGGAGTCTCGCTCTGTCACCCAGGCTGGAGTGCAGTGGTGCCATCTCTGCTCACTGCAAGCTCCGCCTCCCAGGTTCACGCCATTCTCCTGCCTCAGCCTCCCGAGTAGCTGGGACTACAGGCGCCTACCACCACGCCAGGCTGGTTTTTTTGTATTTTTTAAATAGAGATGGGGTTTCACCGTGTTAGCCAGGATGGTCTCGATCTCCTGACCTCGTGATCCGCCCGCCTCGGTGAGCCACCGTGCCCAGCCTGAGGCATTTTCTTAAAAAGGTGTTTTCGGTTTCCCTGCTTCCACCAAAGGACCAGGACAGGGTGGGGCAGAGAAGAGGATGTTCCCATGCAACTGTTTTAGCCCAGTCCTCTCCTAGTTTTCTATTGCAAATTGAAGTTGCAGTGGATGCTTATCTGCAGTGGCAGTAGCACTTACCCTTTGCCACACTTGGGGTTAGGGTTATCCGAAAGGAACATGGGCAGGAATCTCATGAAGTCTCCACCCTGAGGCCTCTGTTTGCCCTCCGGAGTCAGAGGCCTGCAGCGGACGCAGGCGGGGTCAACCACTGGTGGAGACATGCAGGGGGGACTGTTAGAAGAACAGGTCTCCAGATTTTTGGTAACACATTTAAAAATACTGACAGGGGCATTACTTTCTCAACTACCAATTATTTTCCTTACTACTGAGGGATAATCTTTCCCCTTATCGAAAAGCTTCAGCCATATGTCAGTTTCATAGTTTAATGATCTGAAATACCATTTTCATCTTAGGCATACTTTGCATCGTTTTTGCCCTGAAATAGGTCACCTCCTTCAAGGATAGCCTTGACTGGTCAGAGCCCAGGGCGTCCATGTTTTTATTAAGAAAATTCCAGGGCAACCTCGATGCTCCTATAAAACCATAGGGCAAAGGGATAAAGAAAAGCAAAGCCCTCCTCTGAGAAGCTAAGGCCAGGTACCAATCCTGAGAGGCAATCGCTGGAGTCAGGACAGGATGAAAAACCTCATCTGGAAACCACACTCCCAAGACGTGGGCCTTGTTCAGCCCTGAGGCGGCTGCCTGAGCCAGGAACCCTTGTTCAGCCCCAAGGGCAGCTGTCTGAGCCAGGAATGACGTGACAATTTCAGAATGAATGACTGAGGAAAGGAACGATGACACAGGGAGGGAGACCCACCTTTGATATACAAATAGGTATAAATTGAGGCACGATGCAAATGATTTTTAAACGATAATTTGAAAATTTTTCAGCAAAAAAGGGAAGGATTTGGTAAAGGAGATGAAAGCACCTGAAGCATTGCAGAACTGGTCAGTGATATTGTCCACTCGACAGCAAGATGACTGCGGCTTCACCCAGTCGAAATAATCGTCGATCCAGGACGAGGGGGCGAAGCCTATCCGGGTACTAGAGAGGAGGGACAGGGTTACTGACCTGCTCCACAGGGAGGAAGTCTTCAGTTTCAGTACTTTTCTTAAAACTTAACTTCCTTTTCTACACTTTATGCTGCTAACAGTCAAAAGAAAAACTACATGAGCACTTAATGAAAACAACCTTCCAAGTATTAGGTGGTAAATTAGTCCTTTCAAAGGTTTTGTTAAGGTAAAGTCAGATTTAACGTACATTTTGCGTAAAAACAACTTTTCCAAGAAAGTCTATTTTCAGTGAGACATTTCAGGCCTGAGCTGATGGCCTGGCTGAGAGCCCCCCCACTGCTTCTGAAGTACAAGACGAGGCAGTACTGACTAGTTGTCCAGCTGCGCCGCATTAAATATCTGCTGCACCAGGGAATCGTTGTTGCAGCCCATGCCACCGCACACCATGTTCTGCCCCTTGGGAGAAGTGTAGTCGTGCCCTTCCTCCAGGACAAAGTACACAGGTGGACCCGCATGCAGGTACTGACTCATGGATTTGAAATAATCCACTACGTAGGAGTCCTGAAAGACAAAGAATAGGAGAGAGTGACAATACTCTGATAGTAACCAAGCAAAGTGAGGATCACAGAGAACAGGAGGGTGCCAGGAGGCTGCTGGCTGAGATGCCTCCAGCTGGACTCATGATTCCTAACACTGCCAGTCTTGTCCCCAGGGCCGCAGGGTGCCCCTCCTACTAGCCCCACAATCAGGAGAGCACCTCCTAAAGTAACCTCATAAGACTGGTTGTTCGTGTTCTGCAGCTGTGCCCAGAGGGCCTCAGTGAGAATGCCAAGCAGCCCACACTGGCAGTGCACGGGGCAGTTCTCCTAACCCTGGAAACCCTGTTACCATTCGCAGTTAGAAGCAGGCACCTGCTTGAAACACCCACATGCATGTTTTGAAAAATGTATTCATCATCAGCTAAAGAAGTTAAAAAAGAAAAGGAAGTCATCTTACATCTGGCATCGAAAGAAACTGATCCAATCCAATATCTACTTTGTTCAGGACTGCGATGCTGAATGACAGAACACCCACAAATACTGCTATCTGGAACAACAAATGAATCACAAGACAGAGACTGCTTAGTATAATAAGCTTACGACCAGAAATAAAATCTTAAGCACACACAAAAAGCAGGATTTTTTTTAAATGGAAAAGCTTAAATGACAGGTTAGTAGGGAATACAGGGCAGTGGGTGAGAACACAGCACCCAGAGTCCAAGTTCCTGGGTGCAAATCCTGACTCTGCCACTTATGGGCTTAGTGACTTGGGGCAAACCACTTCACCTGTCTTGGCTTCTATTTCCTCATCATTAAAGGAAAAATAAAAGTTTCTTTGCAACTTTCTGTGAATCTGAAACTATTTCAAAATAAAAAACTTAAAGAAAACTCTTGTTTATATGGACTGATAAAAGCTCATGGGCAAAACATTTTATCTACTGTTCCATATTTGCTTTTGCTTTTTTTTTTTTTTAAGATATATTTAACAGCTGTAAGAATCTCCTTCCCAGGCTGCTTGACTTCTTAGAAGGCGTGTGATCATCTGTTTCAGTGAGAGGAAAGAGAAAAGCCACAGAGAAGCGCATACCACAATTGGTCTCATCCAGTCCTTTAGCAGAAGTGGAGAATAGGAGTTTTTGAAGAAGCGAAACAAACAGCTCTCTGAGGCCTGGACGCTTGTTCCATCTTCAGCACCTCTGACACAGCAAAAGATGTCTAGCCGATTTTTCTGAGGGCACAGAGGGGAACAAAGGTTATACCTGCTAGCTGCTTCCTCTAGATTCGAGACTCAAATTAAATAGACTATAATCCTGGCACCAACTTACCTCTTGACGATTAATGTCTAACCCCAAGAGACTCACGAAACAGGTAATCTGCAGAAGAAAGTCAATGAAGACTGCCAGTCCCGCAAAGAGAGAGAACGTGTGCACGGCTGGCATCACGGACATTGCTCCTGCCGGGAGAGAAGGGCTCTGCGTCACTTCTGTTTCCAGCAGGGGCTCTCTGCAGGTCTTATGTTCAGTGCGTGTACAGAGACAAGGCGCCAGCACAGGCCAAATGCGTGAAAAGGCAAGCTGCGGCTGGGTGTTACACCAGAACTGGGACAGGAGGCAATAAGCCAGTGCTTTTCACAACGCACTCAGCACCAGCCCATTTCGGGAGCCCCATCCTAGCTAAGTAATGACAGGAATTCAACCCCAATTCTACTATACTCAGGTTCACGGCAAATTCATGCACATTAAAATTTGAGAGCCACTAATAAAGGCCATTTCTTATAGTACCTTCTATGCTTCACTGTACAAAAGGGACAGTATTTTCCATTTATTACATCAACACTATTAGCCTCCCAGTTTAGTTAAGAGATAATTGACAGTCGAGTGAGGATCAAAGGCCTGAGGGTAAGACATGGAAAGTGCAAACTGGCAGCCCATGAATCAGATGGTTCCTATTCAGTCCACACTCTATCAACCCATCTTAAGATTTAAAAACTTTTTTTTAATAAGTTGCCAATATTTAACAATGACATTTTACACAAAAAATCTAGATTCACAGCTTTTCTTGGAAGAAAAACAACAACAACAACAACAACAAAACAGACCTTGTAGCACTGGGTTGGCCACACAGAACTCTTTTCAGACAGGACACGTGTACTTGGGCTGCCACAATCCCTACTCATTCCTACTGTCCCAAGGTCACTCCAACCTTGAGGCACAGTTTCTGCTGCTATTATCATCACACTTGCACTGGTTTTCTTATAATAGAAGTGAAAAAAAGAAAGTTTTTTTTTTTTTTTTTCCTGCACCTGTGTTTGTCAAAAGGAACTACAGGGCTACAGGTTTCAAAAGCACATGGCTTTGTGGAAATGAAGAACAACAAGCTAGCGTTGTATCTGTGTTGAGACTACCACCTACGATGACCTTACAATGGCCCTGATTAAGCTGACCTTGCAGCCACGTAGGCACTGCAGTTTGTGGCCTGTGGACGGTCTTCTTTGGACTGAGTGATTCCAGTCCAGCCTCCTCTATAGTGGACAGAGTCATTTTGCTCTTACTACACTTCAGAGATGGGGCAGACAGCCCCCCAGTGAGTCTATTTGATGATCCTCTATGTGAAAGAAACATAGAAGTGCTGACTTTGTTCCAGCTTATTCTGGCTCCTTGTAATGTGGTGAATCAAGAGCTTCTGGTCATTAACAAGGCTGCTTCCCCAATGAGTTGTGTGCAGAGAAGAGAAAGACTGCCTTTGAAAACAATGGCAAACATCTTGTAAGCGAGTGCCTGTGGATTTGGGAGCTGCTGCTTAGAGTGTCATGTGGAGAAGGATTCGGTAGCTACTCAAGGATGCTATTTTCAACTATCAACATTCCCAGTGGCTACCAAAAGGGGAAAGTGGCAAGATGAACTCTAGGTCTCTTTCACCCTGAACCCCAACATCACTGCTGTCCTGACAGTTAAATGAGAAGGAAGCCACTTGCAAAATCACACCTAAGATATTGCTGCCAATTGTTCTGTGGTCCATTCAGTGGTACTTTCCTAGTGCAGAACAAAGCTTTAAAAAGGAGACAACACAGGCTGAGCACGGGCGCTCACGCCTGTAATCTCAGCACTTTGGGAGGCCGAGGCAGGTGGATCACCTGAGGTTGGGAGTTCAGGACCAGCCTGGCCAACAGGGGAAACCCTGTCTCTACTAAAAAATGCAAAAAATTAACTGGGTGTGGTGGTGCGTGCCTTTAATCTCAGCTATTTGGGAGGCTGAGGCAGGAAAATCGCTTGAACCCGGGAGGCGGAAGCTGCAGTGAACTGAGATTACACCACTGCACTCCAGCTTGGGTGGCAGAGTGAGACTCTATCTTGGAGAAGAGAAAAAAGGAAAAAAAAAAAAAAAATAGAGGCAACACAAAGGGACATGTTCAGATACCCAGCTCCTTCTTTCTCCAGGCTCCGTGAACTATAGGACTGGTAGGATTGAAAGCATAATTACCTAAGAAAAATGCTACAGTCTCAGAAAAGGATGACAGGAACATACTGGGAGCCACTTCTCCTAGGACCCTGCCCAGTTGCTGATCCAGGGTTTCCCCTTGAAGACGTTCATCTCTCTTTAAAAAAAAAAAAAAAAAAAAGCAACATTAAAATTTCTCAATAACAACACCACTTCTTGCTGCCTTGTGTTAACTCAAGGGTAAAGATAAATGATTAGCAGATGATTAGCAGTGTCTTCTAAGCATATAAACTTCGGTGGGGGACTCCAATGTTCTCATGTTAATTCACTCAGAGTATTTCTACACTGCGCAGCTAGGTACCACGTGAGAAACTAAAGGGAAAGCTGAGCCGCACTATCAGGAAAATACATGGGCGGCAGGGGACTGGACCACTGACCATCACTCTCACGTGCACTGAGTCTCCGCCCAGGTCGGATCTACAGGATGACTGAGACCACCTTCTACAGCAGCTGGACACGTGTTGACCTTTTGCCTTTTTAGTGGCACCTTTGAGCAAAATGAATCTAACATTCTATACTGTGCTGAAAATCATTTCAATAGCAGTCGTACCCAAAATATTTTCCGAAAGTGTGTTAGCCCTTCTTGTACACATACTATTTAAAATGAAAAGATACTATTAAAAGACACTATTTAAAGATACAATTTAAAACAAAATTCTTACTTTATTTCTACTATTTCATCAACCAAAAAGCGGGGTGAAATTCTTGGTCCTAAGATGTCCACAGCAAGTCAGGAAGACCGATGAGCCACACAAGGAAAGGAAACAAAACACCCTCACAGGCCACATTCACGAATGCGGAGCCCAGCAGCCATTCACACCCCGAAACTTGGACAGATGCTGAGCCCCGTGAGAATACGGAAGTATACCTGGTAGGCCTGCACCAGAATGAAGATGTTGTCCACTCCAACAGCCAGCACCAGGAACGGGATGACTTCAATCACAATGAGGGTCAAGGGCAACCCAATGTAGCTGAAGATGCCCAAGGAGCAAGCCACCGAGCTCAGCACGATCAGGATGCCCGCGATGCCTAGTGAGATCTTCGAATCCACCTGAGACGGGCGACAAAGACACAATCACCAGTTAGTTACAGGGCTGTCTGTCCCACTTGTTACTAAAAGGTCCTCCTTTTTACTTTACAGGGCTGTATCAAACCAAGAGTTAAAACTACACTTCTGTGTTTCAGAGAGGACTTGTAAACATTTCTGGGTCTGCCCAGGCAACATGTTATGCATTTGCATTCTTAGGTGATGGACTGGACAAATAAGAAAAAACTGGATTATGTGAAATAAACTTTAAGATAAACCAGAAAGCTGGAACTGAAGAAAACAGATGTAGGCAACAGAAATGTTACATACAATTAAAACATGGGGGAATTTACGGCAGTTTTAAACATAATGGATTAAGAATAAAGAGGCAAAAACATGACGTTACACTGTGCACTGCTGTTAACCTCTAACATATACATATCCCCCACTTACCAGAAGCCTGCGACAGCTTTTGATGTGCCCCAAGGCTAGGGAAATATATAGGAACATGATGGCATAGCTAATTACAACGGTGAAGATATCACTGTCACTTTCACGATTTAGTTCATCTTCAATACTTCGTTCAGCACTGAAGGAAATGGTCAGATTGGGATTCTTGTAGTTTCTCACCAAATTAATAAACCTAAAAGGTAAGCAAAATGCTATATTTTTAGTTAAAACTTAGTCACAGCTAAGTAAGAAACTTCTTCCCAACTTTCATGATACAAAGGCCACATTTTCTGTTTTTTGTTTTGAGACCGAGTCTTGCTCTGTCGCCCAGGCTGAAGTGCAATGGTGCGATCTCGGCTCACCGTAAGCTCCATCTCCCGTGTTCGAGTGCTTCTCCTGCCTCAGCCTCCTGAGTAGCTGGGACTACAGGTGTGCGCCACTAGGCCCGGCTAATTTTTGTAGTTTTAGTAAAGACAGGGTTTCACCATGTTGGCCAGGCTGGTCTCAAACTCCTGACCTTAAGTGATCCACCTGCCTCAGCCTCTCCTAGTGATGGGATTACAGATGTGAGCCACTATGCCCGGTTCAAAGGCCATGTTTTCTTAACCTTTATTCTGCATTAGGATCCTTCATTTGCTTTTGTTCTTGTTTTGAAATAGAGTCTCAATCTGTTGCCTCAGCTGGAGTACAGTGGCACAATTATAGCTCACTGCAGTCTCGAACTCCTGGGCTTAAGGGATCCTCATGCCTCAGCCTCTTGAGTAGCTGGCACTACAGAGATGTATCCCCATGCCTGGCTAATTTTAAAAATTTTTTGTGGCCGGGCGCGGTGGCTCACGCCTGTAATCCCAGCACTTTGGGAGGCCGAGACGGGCGGATCACTGGGTCAGGAGATCGAGACTATCCCGGCTAACACGGTGAAACCCCGTCTCTACTAAAAATACAAAAAACTAGCCGGGCGAGGTGGTGGGCACCTACAGCCCCAGCTACTCGGGAGGCTGAGGTAGGAGAATGGCGTGAACCCAGGAGGCGGAGCTTGCAGTGAGCTGAGATCCGGCCACTGCACTCCAGCCTGGGCGACAGAGCAAGACTCCGTCTCAAAAAAAAAAAATTTTTTTTTGTAGAGATGAGGTCTTTGTCATGTTGTGCAGGCTGGTCTCAAACTCTTGGCCTCAAGGCACTCCTCCTGCCTCCACCTCTCTAAGTGCTGGGATTACAGGCACCATGCCCAGCCACTGCCCTAGGATCTTCTATACTGGAGACTATCAGATTACAGTTAAGGTTCCATACATACTGAATTTAAGTTTAGGGTTGGGCACGGTGGCTCATGCCTGTAATTCCAGTACTTTGGGAGGCTGAGGCTGGCAGATCACCTGAGGTCAAGAGTTCGAGACTAGCCTGGCCAACATGGTGAAGGCCCGTCTCTACTAAAAATACAAAAATTAGCCGGGTATGGTGGCAGGTGCCTGTAATCCCAGCTACTTGGGAGGCTGAGGCACGAGAATCACTTGAACCTGGGAGGCAGAGGCTGCAGTGAGCTGAGATCATGCCACTGCACTCCAGCCTGGGTGACAGAGCGAGACGCTATCTCAAAAAAAAAAAAAAAAAGCATTCAGTCTACTAAATCAAAACCACAATGAGATAGCACTTCACACCCATGAAGACAGCTAGAATCACAAAGTCAGAAAATAAAAAGTGTTGGCGAGGATGCGAAGAAATTGGAAGTTTCATGGACTGCTGGTGGTGATATAAAGCACTATAGCCACTTTGGAAAATGGTCTGGCAGTTCTTCAAATTATTCAAAGTAGACTTACCCTATGACTCAGCAATTCTACTACTAGGTATGTACCCAAAAGAAATGAAAACTCACATCCACAAGAACTTGTACTAAAGTGTTCATAGCAGTGTTATTCATGATAGCCAAAATGGAAACAGCCCAAATGTGCATCAGTTGATAAATGCACACAATGTGGTACATCCATACAATGGAATGAAAAGGAATGGAGTACTGATACATGCCACAACATGAAAGAACTTTGAGAATATTATGTCCACAACATGAATGAACCTTGAGAATTTTATGTTCAACAAAAGCCAGACAAAAAAGTCCACATATTATTCTATGCGCATAAAAGTCCAGAATAGGAAAATCTCCAGAGACAGAGAGTATTTTAGTGGTTGCCTAGGGCTGTGGATAGGAGGATGAAAAGATGGAGGGTGTTAGTTAAAGGGTGCAGAGTTTTATTGTGGAGTAATGAAAATGTTCCTAAAATTGACTGTGGTGATGGTTGCACATATACGTGAATATAGTAAAGCAACTGAATTGTACACTTTTTCTCTTTTAAAATTTTTCTTTTTACTTTTTTTTTTTTTCGGAGACATGCCTCGCTACATTGCCTAGGCTGGTCTTGAACTCCTGGCCTCAAGTGAGCCTCCCAAAGTGCTGGGACTACAAGTGTGAGCCACCATTCCCAGCCTGAACTGTATATTTTAAGTGGGTGAACTGTATGATGCATGTACCATATCTCAGTAAAACATTTTTTAAAAAGTACTGGAGGGTATACAGTGCAGCCTGGTCTCCTAAGTCCTCTCGTCCCATTCTCCAGAAGTTACAAACACAGTTAATTTCTCAGGTCACTTGCTTGATTTTTTTTTCTAAGCATGGACAGCAGCATAAACAATATATATTTATATAAATATACATTGTGAACCATTTATTTACTTCACTGTCTTTTATGACAGCACAATATTCTATTGTATTCATTCCTTATTAAGTACATTCAGCATGGTCCCAGGTTTTGCTGATAGAGAACAATGCAGGTGGCTGGGTGCAGTGGCTCACACCTGTAATTCCAGCACTTTGGGAAGCCGAGGAGGGTGAATCACCTGAGGTTAGGAGGTCAAGACCAGCCTGGGCAACATGGCAAAACCCTGTTTCTACAAACAAATACAAAAATTAGCTGGGTGTGATGGCATGCACATGTAGTCTCAGCTACTTGGGAGGCTGACGTGGGAGGACCACTTGAGCTTAGGAGGTTGAGGCTGCAGTGAGCTGAGATTAGAGTCACCGCACCCCAGCCTAGGCAAGAGTGAACCCAGTCTCAAAAAATAAATGAAATAAGTAAAAACAATGCAAGGAACCTTTTTTTGCACACTTTTGCATTCCTGTGGAGGGAGAGATGTTTAAAGCATCTGCTCAAAGGTAAACGTATTTACAATTTCTACTTATCATCATTAGCACCAAGTGAACAAAATTACATAACTCAGACCTGCCATTGGTTAATTTAGAAAATGAAGTTTAAGTGCTTGCTGCAAGTGTCTAGCTTCCCACAATGCAAGGACAGTCTGCTCACACCCATGAGTGACTCACTCTTTTTCCCAGGCCTGGGCCCTCTGGAGCTTCTCTGTATCATTATAGTAGTTATTGACAGGGAAGGTAATCACAAGGGCAGTGGCGTTATTGTAGTTTTGATCTAGAAAGGAAAAATGCATCAAAAAGCAGATTACAAGCATGCAGAAAATTACACACATACCAGGGGAAAAAATCACAACACAGATTTCTCAGTGGAGCTATGGACTGTATCTCTGTGCTCTAAGGATTAAACAAGAGTTTGCTGAAGGCCGGGCGCAGTGGCTCAAGCCTGTAATCCCAGCACTTTGGGAGGCCGAGACGGGCGGATCACGAGGTCAGGAGATGGAGACCATCCTGACTAACACGGTGAAACCCCGTTTCCACTAAAATACAAAAAAAATAGCCGGGCGAGGTGGCGGGCGCCTGTAGTCACCAGCTACTTGGGAGGCTGAGGCAGGAGAATGGCGTGAACCTGGGAGGTGGAGCTTGCAGTGAGCCGAGATCATGCCACTGCACTCCTGCCTGGGCGACAGAGTGAGACTCCATCTCAAAAAAAACACAAAAACCAAAAAACAAAAAGAGTTTGCTGAAATAGTTTTTATGTACTTCAGTTAATGAATAAAAAGGATTTTTTTATCTGAGGTAGGCATGGTTATCATTCAGGAAGAGTAATTCTTTTTATTTTTTTATTTTTAAAGGATACAGTACATGCATGTTAACAATTTCAAACAAAACACAAAGGTGTTTACTGAAAATTCTCTCTCCTTCTCCAACATCTATTTAATTGTCTTAGTTCTCCTCCCCAGACCATCTGCGAATCTTTCCAGAGCCGCTTCACACACACAAGCAAACACACAGATTCTTCCCCTTTCCCTCTTAACCACACAAACAGTAAAATACTATTCGGCACATTACATTTTAAAATTCAGTATCTTGGAGACTGCTCCATAAAGTTTCCTTACTCTTTTCCTACAATATTTTCTAGTATACTTTAGCCAATCCTCCCACTGATGAGTAGTTTTGCAATTTTTTTCTATTACAAACGAAGTTACTATAAATAGCCTATAAATATTTTAATGTGTAAAACACATACGTGTAGAATCAATTCTTTTTTTAGGGGGGCAGGGGGCAGGAGAAGGGGACAGTGTCTTGTTCTGTTGCCCAGGCTGAAGTGCAGTGGTGTGATCACGGCTGTCTGTGGCCTTGACCACCTGAACTCAATCAGTCCTCCTGCCTCAGTCTCCCAGTAGCTGGGACTGAAGGTGTGCACCACCATTGCTGGCTAATTTTTGTATTTTAGGTAGAGATGGGATTTTGTCATGTTGCCCAGGCTGGACTTAACTACTGGGCTCAAGTGATCCTCCTGCCTTGGCCTCCCAAAGTGCTGGGATTATAGGCATGAGCCACTGCACCTGGCTAGAATCAATTCTGAAAGCACCATCACTGAATCAAAAACTATGTACATTTCTAATTTTGATAAATTCCCCCAAACTGCCTTCCAAAGAAGCTGAACTATTTTTCATTCCTTTTTTTCTTCTTTTTTAGAGACAGGGTCTCACTCTGTTGCCCTGGCTAGAGTGCAGTGGCACAATCATGGTTTACTGAAGCCTTGACTTCCCGGCTCAAGCAATCCTCCCGCCTCAGCCTCCCTTTTCATTAGTCAAGAAAATATTTACTGAGGCTGGGCGTGGTGGCTCATGCCTATGATCCCAGCACTTTGGGAGGCCAAGGTGGGTGGATCACCTTCGGTCAGGAGTTCAAGACCAGTCTGGGCAACAAGGCAAAACCCTGTCTCCACTAAAAATACAAAAAATTAGCTGGGCCTGGTGGTGCATGCCCGTAATCCCATCTACTTAGGAGATGGAGGCAGGAGAATTGCTTGAACCCAGGAGGCAGGGGTTGTAGTGAGCCGAGATCATGCCACTGTACTCACCAGCCTAGGCAATACAGCAAGATTCTGTCTCTGAAAAATAAAATAAAAACCATTCTTTTTTTTGGTATTTCTTGTTTTGTTAAATTTCACATGGCCTCACGCACTCTTCTTTCAGGTTATTGATCATTTTCATGAGGTTTTTTTTTTTTTTTTAAGACAGAGTCTTGCTCTTGTCGCCCAGGCTGCAGTGCAATGGCATGATCTTGGCTCACTGCAATCTCTGCCTCCAGGATTCAAGCGATTCACCTGCCTCGGCCTCCGAGTAGCTGGGACTACAGGTACACACCACCACGTGTGGTTAATTTTTATGTATTTTTAGTAGAGACCTGGTTTCACATTTTGGCCAGGCTGGGATGAGATCTTTATTATGAAAATGCTGTCTGCTATGCATACTAATATTTTTGTCCAGTTTCTTTTTTTGGCAAGGTCTCGCTCTGTCACCCAGGCTGGAATGTGGTGCAATCTCAGCTTATTGCAGCCTCAACCTCCTGGGTTCAAGTGATCCTCCCACCTCAGCCTCCCAAGTAACTGGGACTACAAGCACGCACCACCACGCCCAGCTAATTTTTGTATTTTTTGCAGAGACGGGGTTTCTCCATGTTGCTCAGGCTGGTCTCAAACTCCTAGCTCAAGTCATCTGCCCGCCTCTGCCTCCCAAAGTGCTGGGATTACAGGCATGAATAACTCTTGGCCCAATTTTGTTTTTTTAACTGTATGTTTATTCTCCACAAATGAAAATTCACGTACTCAAATTCATCAGTCTTTCCTTTTGGGGTTTCTGAGTTTTGTGTCTTGCTTAGAAATATCTTTTCTACTTAAAAATTATTTTTTAAAATGCCTCCTGTATTTTCTTCCAGTTCTTACTTTTTTTTTTTTTTTTTTTGAGACGGAGTCTTGCTCTGTTGCCCAGGCTGGAGTGTAGTGACTTGATTTTGGCTCACTGCAAGCTCCGCCTCCTGGTTCACACCATTCTCCTGTCTCAGCCTCCCCGAGTAGCTGAAACCAAAGGTGCCCACCACCACACCAGCTTAATTTTTAAAAATATTTTTAGTAGAGATAGGGTTTCACCATGTTAGCCAGGATGGTCTCGATCTCCTGACCTCATGATCCGCCCGCCTTGGCCTCCCAAAGTGCTGGGATTACAGGTGTGAGCCACCACGCCCAGCCCAGTTCTTAACATTTCAATTTTTTATCCATCTGGAATTTATTTTAGTGAAATGAACAAGGCAGAGATCAAAGTCAATTGTTTCCCCTATGGCTAGCCAGTTGCTGACACCATCCCTTTTCCACCAATTAGAAATGGCATTTTCCTCTATGACGCAGAGTAAATTTTAAATACAGATTGCAACTTCTCCCCTGCCACTGAGTGAGGAGAAGAAAACCTATCTGGGTTCTTCACTGGCTGGGCAAAACCTGTTGAGCCTGTAATTTGGCTTAAGATGCCAAAGGTGTCACATGAATCATCGCCTCATTTTATCAAGTACAATTGGTTCTAAAGTGCTACAGGAACCAGCAAAGAGCAAACCAGCTGCTCTTCACACCGTAAGAGTGTCCAAATACTCAACTGACGGTTTAGAAGGAAAAAAATCCATCGACTTTGTTTCTTCTTCCACATACCTCACATACTAGCTTTTCTCCATCACAGGGGTTCTTGTCTGAGGTCCATGAGCTCCCTAGAGGGTCCATAAATGAGCTTCGAGGGCCCATGACCTCCTTGAAGCTGAACAACAATGCAGAGGTTTGCAATTGCATTACTCTGGGGAAAGGTACTTAGCCTTCAACAGCTTCTCAAAGGCATGTGTGATCTAAACATGGCTAACACAATCCACTTCTTTGAAATCTGGAATGAAACCCAAACCCAAAGCCAAAGGAGATACTATTTTGGGATTCAAGAGGTAGGAAATTAACAAAACTCCCCAATTTATGAAATCTTCATAATTACCACTTGACGCTAATGACAAAACCGAGATGACTTTACCTAAAAGGAAAAGTCAAAGCTTATCTTACTTACCATCATAGCCTCCCAACACAAGCCATGGGAACACTGGTCCACCGAACGTACCCAGACAAGGATCATGGAGCAAACTTGTATCATTCAGAGAGGCAGGAGCCCTGCCAAAAAGTTTAGAAAACACTTCCCAGTTAGAAGGGCCTCAAGACATCAGAGACCTAAACATTTACACAACGAACATTTGATGAGGCTGGCTGTATTCTAAGGACAACATGGGCCCCGAGGTTTCTCAGTTGAATAATACAGCTCAGCACTCACCTTTGGGAGCTCAGAATCACTGGGCAAGAGGCTGGCAAATACAGCCCAGTGCCATCAATGGCACACGGTGCATGGTGCTATGTAGGCACAGAGAAGGGAGCAAACACTAAAAGGCAAAACTGTAGCCAAGAGGAAGAGACTGGACAGACCCAGACCTCCAAGGATGAGGGGATTTCACCAAAGAGGGAGGACAAAAGGGTGTCTCACAATTACAACTGTGGGAGGAAAAAGGGAGGGAGAGAGAACAGTGAGAGGGAATGAGAGCAAGATGGTGGTTTAACAAGTCTTGTATGCCAGGTATGGCGGGACGCCTAATCCCAGCTACTCAGGAAGCTGAGGCAGAAGGATGGCTATAACCCAGGAGTTTGAGTCCAGCCTGGACAACATAGCAAGACCCCATCTCTTAAAAAAAAAAAAAGAAAATAATTCAAAGAAAAGATGTCCTGTCCTAGAGCACGGGGTGCCCACCAAGGGGGCTCCTGAAGGAGGGGGCCGGTCTGGGGAGAGTAACGGACAGACAAATGCAAAATAAAAGGACTCAGTGCCAGTTAAGCAGTTTGGATTTTTATTCTGGAGGCACTGGGGAACAATGAGAGATTTCTGGGAAAGAAATGTCATGAGCTGTTTTACAAAGCTAGCTCGTGTGGTAAAGTGGAAGAAGGTCTGGAAATGGCAAAGAAACAGGAAGCAGATGGAACAGTAAGTGGAGATGTTAGTGCAATGGCCCAGGCCAGAGGCAACTGGCAGTGCAGTGCAGACAGACAGCTGGCCAGTGGAGAGGGAACCAGCATTTCCAGACAGACCATCAGCTAGAACTTGGCCAGGTGCTGAGAAGCTTCTGCACAGGACCTGCCCGTCAGAGCAGATGGGTTGACGGCATGAGGGAGGTCAGGTGACCTGCAGCGAGTAGTTGAGTCCCCTCATCCACAGCAGAAATCTGAGAGACCATCCAGAGGCTCAGACCCACAAGAACCCCATGAGGAAGGCAAGGGCGAGACAGTATTCAGGGATAAAGCCTCAAGTCTGAGTAACTGGTAACTGTCACTGCCTTTAAACGAAATGGGGAAAAGAAGCAGGTCAGCGTATGGTTCTGGGCAGGCCACCTGCCGTTACTGCAGGACCCCCAGGTGAAAAAGTCCAGGAAAAGCTGGAGGGAGAGGAAAGGGGACAGCGCTAGAGGCAGGCCTGGGGTTATGAGGATGCGCACAAGCATAACTACAAACCAATTCAGGTCCCTGCCGCCAGGAGCCTGCCACTCCCTGCACTGCTTCCACGCTGGAGGGAACCACACCCGCTTTGAGGAAGCACAAGGCTCACATACCTCTGCCCCCCACAAATTTTTCTTGACTTTTATCTGTGCAACAGAGAGTAAACTATAAAATTTATGTAACATTAAATGGTCATCCAACTATCAAAATTATGTAACATTAAACTTTTTTTTTTTTCCAGGTAGCCTGTACCGTCTACCCTGTGGAGAAAGCCGGTTTAGGGTATGGAGCATAAGCGATTGCGTTTTCCTGAGCATAACTCATGTTGTTAGTGGTGATATTCTTGAAACAGAGTGAATATAGCCCAACTGCATAAAAAGTCTTACTCTAGTAACAAACAAACAGAACTTAAGGTCAAAGTTCTTTAGAACCAGAAGTGAGAGTCCTTAGCTCTTGAGAAGTAGTTGGCTGAGCAGTGTCCTTAAAGGCGACAAGGAATAATTTCTCTGTTCCCATGCTGAAGAAATAGCCCCTGTGGTTGCTCAACTGGCTGAACAAATGCCCCTAGGCCAGGTCCCGAGCATTCGGGGAGAGTAGGCCCATCCGGCACCGTGCTGCTCTTCCCCTACCGGAAGAAGTCTTAAGATTCCCCCACAGGTCACCCAAGCACAGCTTCCTGGGGTGACAATTCCCAATTATAAACGCACCCTGCCCAGCTAGACACGCCTCCTAAGGGAAGCAGCTGCAGGGCCCTCCAATCTAGAACTGTGGGCCTGTCCTGCCCCAACTCCTCACAGGGAGGCTGCCTCCCAAACAGCTGGGGCACTACAGGGGACCGGGCTATATATCTGAGAGAGAAGAAAAGGCACCAAAGGCTCCTCTGTCTTTAAATCTTGTGGGGGGTGTGACACATGACACTGTGTTGGCGACCCAGGCACGAGGTAAAGGGGAAGGGGCAGCTGCACTCCTCAATCACACACCACGAGGGCTCCCTGCCGGGGTTCTGCACTTGCTGTTGGTTCTGCCGGGAACGCGCATTCCTGTGATGGGCCCAGCTGTCCTCCTTTCCTCTCCCTTTGTGCACATCTCCATGTTTAAGCAGTGTACCCCCACTCTGTCCAGCCTTAATTTTCTCCTCACAGCACTAATCTCTAGCTGGCATGATAGCGTATGTTATGTGTTCATCATCCGTCTCCCTCCATTAAGAAGTAAGCTTCCGGCTGGGTGTGGCAGCTCACGCCTGTAATCCCAGCACTTTGGGAGGCCGAGGTGGGGGGGATCACTTGAGGTCAGGCGTTCAAGACCAGCCTGGCCAACATGGCAAAACCCCATCTCTACTGAAAATACAAAAATTAGCTGGGCGTGGTGGCACACACCTGTAGTCCTAGCTACTACTCAGGAGGCTGAGGTATGAGAATCGCTTGAACTCTGGAGGCAGAGGTTGCAGTGAGCCAAGACTGTGCCACTGCACTCTAGCCTG
Source organism: Chlorocebus sabaeus (assembly GCF_047675955.1). Classification (NCBI taxonomy): domain Eukaryota; kingdom Metazoa; phylum Chordata; class Mammalia; order Primates; family Cercopithecidae; genus Chlorocebus; species Chlorocebus sabaeus. Next base: position 59,348,935 of record NC_132921.1, on the reverse strand, counting down.
GGTGACACAGCAAGACCCTGTCTCAAAAAAAAAAACAAAAAAGAAAAAAAAAAAGATGTAAGCTTCACAGGGCAAGGACTTGCTCTGTTTGCTCACCTCTGGGTTATGCTCATAAAACAAGCTTATGCCCATATACCCTAAGTCAGACCCAAGAATGGTGTCTACCAATGACTGTCTCTTGCCACTTACCGTACGCAGTACAGAAAGTGCGTGTGGTAATCAGCATACACAAAGAAGTCATCCCCTTTCTTGTGGTCCAGCACGGAATGGCTGTTCTGGAAGTAATTTAACACACTCATAATGGTGCAGTTCGTGTTATATGGTGAGAGAGGGGCCAAGCAGATGTCCTGAAGTGTCACAGTCTCATTGTTGTAAGAGGCAGTAATGTTTTCGATGGCTATTTGTAAGTCAAGGACCTGAAAGAAGATTTCAAAAATAAGCAAACCCAGAAACACATCACATTTCTCTCAGATCTTGACTAGTCAGTATTGCCCTGAGGGGTCAGAAGACAAAAGAGTATTTGGGGAAAATACTTCCTAAGACGAGGGAGAGCATTAAGGCACAATACATTAAGAAAACGGGTCAGGCCCACTCTAACAGCAAACCGGTTAGAGGCGTCCACAGAGGTGGCAGGGGGTGGGGGGACACCATGACCAGAACAGCTATCAACATAGGACACACAACCATCTCCCTCCACCCTGCTCCAGCGGTGGCCAGCAGGCCAGAGGGGAGAGTGGAGGGGTCTCCTGGTCTCCCTGACCCTCCCCTCAATAATAACACAAAACTTCCTGCCTTGCTCTGCACTACAGCCATTTACATATGTCCCCTTATTTCCTAACATAGAAGATGATCTTGGAGGTAAATGACTATGCTGTTCACCTTCAGCAACAAGCTGGAAAAAGCAACAGACAATCACCGGGTAGAGAAAAGATTCTATCCAAGTCTTAGGACCATTTTAATGCTTTTCAAGATTTCAGATTTTCTTGTAGACATGAGCAATGTTTAAAGGAAAAACCATGTGATTATACATTCATTAAAAAAGAAGCGGGTATAGTTTATGCACAGGTACAGTTCTCCAAGGCAAGTGTGACAGGGACAATGGGAAGGTTTACACGCCTTTCTAGGAGCAACAGGATGGATCTTGCCCCAAATGCACCTCTCACCAAAAACAGGCTGGGTGCCCACGTTCAGGCAGTGATAAGTTCATTCCTACAGGTTGGATCAGGGATGGTGACCTGGCAGCTCCTTCCTCAGCCCCCAGGACAGCAGTAAGGGCTTCATGCCTCTGGGTCCTTGCATATTACTTTCAGTTACCACCAGAAAACATTCGCAAATTCCTAAGGTGACTTCCTAATAAATACATCCTGCCTCAATAGACAAATGCCACTGAAGTCTTCTTTCTCTGCTCATCTCAATTCCAAGAAAAAGGCAAGATCTACTATCTGAAGTAAATACAAAAGTGAGCAACAATAAACATTTCATTAAGTTCTACATCATTCACTTTCTTTTAACCTAACTTAAAGGCAGCTTTGCCATTATATGCTAAAATTTTCAAGATATACCATGACATTCAGCCCCAAATCCCCATCCAGCAGTAGTCAACATATAAAAGCCAGCAAACCACAAGGTCCTCTGGAGTGACTTATTTCTTCAAACAGCAGGTTACCTGGTGCAATATCTGTATGTCAAGCGGAGGTCCAAAGGGTACATCGGCTCCCGAAGGGTATGGCTGGTAAGTGTGTTTGTCAGTGAGAGGGGCCCGGATGATGAGCTGCTCCGTCCGGAAGAAAGGCCCAAAGTGCTGGTCAAAGTACTCTTTCTCCAGGCGAGCCTGGCTGCTGGGGGCTGACCAGAGGTCAATCGGATTGGTTGTGACCCGGACAAACACCAGGCCCGACGAACACACAGCAATGAAGACCAGCGAGAAGAAAATGACACAGCCAGGGTTTCGGACGCAGAAAGACCCCCAGCGTGTGAACAGCCGCCTCAAGCAGCCCTCAAATGCTGCACTGACAGGGTCACAGCAGGAGGCCTCTCCTGGAAGAGCGGGAGAGGAAGGGAGGGTGGAGGTTAAGAGCCAAGCCATTCCTGAAAGTCGGAACAGGGAAAGCATTAGCTGCTGTCTCATGGCAGGAATCAAGCCCACCTGGGGACACATATGAGACCCCTGCCCTCAGCTATCTATCTGCTCAGCAAAGTCACCTTTATTGGCTGCCCTCAATGAGCACTGTTCCCACCCCACAGAAGAGACACTGACACAGGAGCCTCTGAAGGGTGAGGTTCAACCCTGCCCTACTATTCCCACTCTTGTCTTGCTGCTTTCGCGCCTCCCCAGCTATGATTAATTACACGGTTCTGCTGTGCCACCCTGACTAGATGGTAGGGCCACAAAGGCAAGGACTACGTCTGCCTTGGTCGCAGCCGTGTCCTCAGCACTAGCACTCCGCCTCATCCACTGCCGCAACCCCGCTGAGCAAACGAATACTCTCATGACAGATAGCATCATCTGAACCCTTTTATTCATGGACAAATATGCCTACCTTTGTCACTTGCATTAACAGAAAAAGCTATATTGCTATCGATGGGAGTGTACTCGGAAACAAAATACCGTTTTCTGAAAAACAGAAGAGAGGAAATAGTATTAGTGGACTTCATCACAATGAGGCTGTTGTTGGGACATTCCTGTAATCCCATGAAATGCTTTCTTCCTCCTCCTCGCCTCCTCCTCCCTAATTACTGCCTTCTTTCCCCTAAGTTTCCTTGCTCTGGGTGCCTCTGTTCACCAGTCTCAGGAGAAAACTTAAGAAGATATTAAAAGAACAGTTAATAAAGGATAATTTCACCTTGTGGCCCTCATTTTATTTAAAACTTTTAGGTCTTTTAAGAACACGCTACTGGGCCAGGCGCAGTGGCTCACTCCTGTAATCCCAGCACTTTGGGTGGCCAAGGTGGGTGGATCACGAGGTCAAGAGATCGAGACCAACCTGCCAACAAGGTGAAACCCTGTCTCTACTAAAAATATAAAAAAGTTAGCTGGGTGTGGTGGTGTGTGCCTTGGGAGGCTGAGGCAGGAGAACTGCTTGAACCTAGGAGGCGGTGGTTGCAGTGAGCTGAGATGGCGCCACTGCATTCCAGCCTGGTGACAAAGACTCCATCCCAAAAAAACAAACAAACAAAAAAAAACCACGCTACCCTTTCCAGTAGCAAAGAGCACACCTAGTGCGCAGATCTTCATTTCTACATACCACTCTTGAATAAAAGCAACCAGAGCTTCCTGCAAGGCAGGGACAGGGAAAATATAAGATAAAGCTGGGGATGGGAGGTGTATGTAAGAAGAACACAGAAGGCCGGGCGCGGTGGCTCACACCTGTAATCCCAGCACTTCGGGAGGCTGAGGTGGGCAGATCACGAGGTCAGGAGATTGAGACCATCCTGGCTAACATGGTGAAACCCTGTCTCTACTAAAAATACAAAAAATTAGCCAGGCGCCTGTGGTCCCAGCTACTCGGGAGGCTGAGGCAGGAGAATGGCGTGAACCCAGGAGGCGGAGCTTGCAGTGAGCTGAGATCATGCCACTGCACTCCAGCCTGAGTGAGAGCAACACTCTGTCTCAAAAAGAAGAACACAGAAGTCAGCCAGAAGGCACTCCCAATGGCCCAAACTGGAAAACTTTGAGTAACAAGATAAATGACAGTGTTGGATACAACCAACAGAATTAAAAGTCCATGATGTAAATAACTGAGTAAACAAATGAGGGAGAAGGGATAGCTTTCTGTACAGAAGTCCAGTTAGTAAATGCAGAGGAAGGGAGGGAAAGAGAAAAAATATTACCATTAGGTAAACACCTTAGTTATAATTGTTGCAGACAAGACCCAACAATGAATGCTAAAATCAGTGGTTGACAGTTTGAGGAGGAACAAAATATTAGCATAGTCTCAAAGCATCTTCCTCCAAGATATTTATCAATTACGAAGGGAAAAGCAGTAACTTCACAGTGGAGCTATCCAGCAGATATCACCTTGAGCAAGTGTTCAAGGTTAACATCACCAGGAAAGAGACACATCAACATCAGGGACCCCGACATGATGCACCGAGAAAGACATGATGTGACTTCTGTGATGTACTTGTCAAAACACCTCATTTCAATCTCATCATGAGAAAATACCAGATAAAGCCAAACAGAAGGACATGCTACAAAATACCTGACCAGTATCATCAAGAGTGTCAAGGCCAGAAAAGGAAAGACTGAGGAACTTTCTGTCACAGATTGAGGGGACTCATAAAACACAAAAATGTAATACGGGACCCTGAAACAGGAAAGGGAATTGGAGGAAAAGCTGGTGAAATTGGATTAAGATCTACGGTTTAGCTAATAATAATGTAATAATAATGGCATGTTCATGGTTTTGATCATTGTACTAGGAATTATGTAAGTTGTATCATCGGGGAAACTGGGTAAAGGATATACACAAATTCTACCATTTTTGCAACTTTTTGGTTAAGTCTAAAATTATTTCAAAATAAAAAGTAAAAAAAGTACTGTCCTAAATTAAGATGCAAATATCTAAAAGGACTGTAGTACTGCATTTAATTAGATTTGAATCTGATTTCACTCATTTGACTCCGACATCTTTTTTTTTTTTTTTTGGAGACAGAGTCCTGCACTGTCGCCAGGGCTGGAGTGCAATGGACTCCTGACCTCGTGATCCTCCTGCTTCGGCCTCCTAAAATGCTGAGATTACAGGCGTGAGCCCCCGTGCCCAGCCTTTACTCTGACTTTCTAAAGAATGAGTGGCTGGCTGGACGCAGAGGCTCATGCCTGTAATCCCATCACTTTGGGAGGCCAAGGCGGGCAGATCACCTGAGGTCAGGAGTTGGAGATCAGCCTGGCCAACATGGTGAAACCCCGTCTCTACTAAAAATACAAAACTTAGCCAGGCATGGTGGTGGGTGCCTGTAATCCCAGCTATCTCAGGAGGCTGAGGCAGGAGAATCAGTTGAACCTAGGAGGTGGAGGTTGAAGTGAGCTGAGATCACGCCATTGCACTTCAGCCTGGGTGACAAGAGTGAGACTCAGTGTCCAAAAAAAAAAAAAAAAAAAAGAATGAGTGGCTAATGCACGGTGCTTTAAATCACATATCATTTTGAATAAATCAGTAAAACTCACTTCTGATGCTGCAGTGTTAAACAGGACTTTGATGGTTTACTATATAATAGCTGTAGAACACAGTAATCCGTGCAGTGGTATTCATGTAGGTATTTGATTCTTGTCCTAAGTAACCAAGGTCTGACAAGTGAAAACTCAAAGTGCCAGTGGGCAATTTTGCTCTTCTTGCCCTGGATGATAAACAAAACTGCTTACCTGTAGCACCACACTGCAAAAAATGCTCCAAAAAACACAAGCAAAAATGCCATGTAGGTGATCCACATGATGACATACATGGCGTCCAAGCCGAGGATTGTCCAGGGAGCAGGAGGAGGCGGGGGCTGGGGCTTGGGGCCACAGACAATAGAGCAGTCTTGGCAGCTACACGGTGCTGTGACTTCATCCACAGACTCATCACAGCCTTTGGTAGCATTATTCATGGGCTCCATCCCATGGACTGGAAAATCTACAGGAAGGAATTGTGTTGAGTACAAATCTCAATTAAAAACATCCAAATTTTGTATTATACTTAAACCCAACGAAAAGCCCACTGAAATACATTAAAAAACTGAAAGAAGAAAAAGAATTGGAGGTTTTAGTTTAATTAAATTATGTTTTGCTGCTTCGTCCTGTGGAATTTTAAGCTGCCTCAATAAACCTGTGCATAGGGGTTTGTCACTGATAGAGCAATCCTCCAAGTACACCACATACCAAGGTAACCCTCAGTCATGTCCTATCTCCATTCTCAGAAGCTAATACTACAGCAGAGTTCTGGAAAAGCTGCCTCCCACCCCCTTCTTAACTGCTTATTCTTTCAATTACCACAGCAATGCCTGAAGGCAATTCATTTCCTCCTCCATTCCCACTCCCAGCACCCACTAAATCAGCCAGAGCAGGATAAATGTACCAGTTACCTCTCTTACTGGGAGAAACTATGAACTAGTTACCTGAATGTGTTTATCTTCCTATTGCAGATTATGATTCCTCAACTGAGATTCATTCATCTATTCATGGAGAGAGAGGACTTTGCCCTCACCAAGGTTGGAGTACAATGGGATGATCATAACTCACTGCAGCCTTGAATTCCTGGACCCAAGCAATCCTGCCTCAGCCTCCCAAGTATCTGGGACTACAGGTGCATGCCACCACACCTGGCTAATGTTTAATTCTTCTGTAGAGATGGGGCCTCACTACGTTGCCCAGGCTAGGTCTGGAACTCATGGTCTTAAGCAATTCTCTTGCCTCAGTCTCCCGAAGCACTGGTGAGCCACTGTGCCCAGCCAGTTCCTTGGCTTTAAAACAATATCATAAACACACCAAACTTGGAATCTTTATCCCTACCTGAAAACACGGGAGTGATGGTAAAAGGTGCCTGTCCGTTGTCCTTATTGAACATGTATTCAATCCAGTTGGTGGCATTACAGGCATCAGCGTCCTTCCCACACAGGAGTCCCAGGGCCTTGTCATTACTTGATGGGGCCTCCACGTCCCGGCAGGCATTGTACATTGCTAGAAGAAGAAACCCCAAGGAAAAAGGAGAAAAGATGCTTGCTGTAATTCACGAAGAAAGATCTTACAAAGGCTTCTTGAAGGGAAACACGAACTCCATACGCACCATGCTGGAACGCTGGACAGCAAACACTAAGGGCACGAACAGAGATTCCCTTTAAATTGGCTTATCACCCTGCAAATAATATGGAGGCCTGATTCCGAGTAACTTAAAAGTAAAAACAGGAAAAGGAAAGGCACACGTTGTCTCACAGCTCTCACAACAGCCTGGAGTTGTATCCCCACTGCATAGAAGAGCATACCAAGGCCCAGGAAGACGCAGCTAAGAGCCTTAGTACTTCTTCAGTTAACGAAGCTGATTCCAGAAAACCTCTGCCGCAGGAAGCTACACAGCCAGAGAATTATGGAACTTACTTGGAAAACTGGTTTCAGGGCAGAGGTCATATGTCAATAAACCTAATACTGGTGGCCGGGCGTGGGGGCTCATGCCCGTAATCCCAGTACTTTGGGAGGCCGAGGTGGGCGGATCATGCGGTCAGGAGATCGAGACCATCCTGGCTAACACAGTGAAACTCCATCTCTACTAAAAATACAAAAAAATTAGCCAGGTGTGGTTGCAGGCACCTGTAGTCCCAGCTACTTGGGAGGCTGGCATGAACCCGGGAGGCAGAGCTTGGAGTGAGCTGAAATCGCGCCACTGCGCTCCAGCCTGGGCGACAGAGCAAGACTCCATCGCAAAAAAAATAAATTAAAAAAAAACCCAAAAACCTAATACTGTTATCTTTTTGGATAATATTTTATTATACATAAAGACAACACATTATATAAGGATAGTATCAGTGTTTTACGCCTAAGAAAATAGCTGGAATGGGTCTGTTGATTCTCATTTACCCGTCCCTGCTTGCTAGAAACTTCCCAGGATCTTCTTTCCCTAATCTTCAAGGAGATGCTTATGCATTCATTTTGTTTTACCCTTGCTCTGGAAAGACAGGTTAACTAGGGTGACAGTCATCTCCCTCAGAATTCTCAATAGATTATTCCATTGCCTTCTGGGCTCTATCATGGCTAGTAAGAAAATCTCCAATTATCATTGTCTTAAGGTGATTTGTGTCTTGTCTCTATTTGCTTTTAAGATATTTGTCTTTGGGCTGGGGGTGGTCATGCACACCTGTAATCCCAGTAATTTGGGAGGCCCTGGTGGGTGGACTGCCTGAGCTCAGGAGGTCCAGACTAGCCTGGGCAATATGGCAAAACCCCGTCTCTACAAAAAATTAAAAAACAAACAAAAAAAATAGCCAGGTGTGGTGGCGCAATATAATTTACAATATAATTACATGTAATTTACAATTTACCCCCTTAAACTATGTAATTTAATGGAGTTTAGCATATTCATAGATATATGCAACCATAACCATAGTCAATTTTAGAACATTTTCATCACCTCAAAAGAAATCCTGTATTCTAGCTATACTCAACTACCTCCCCACCTCCCTAAGCCCTAAGCGACCACTGAACTGTCTCTATTTACTTGACTATTTCAGACATTTCACGTAAATCCAATCATATAATATGTGGTCTTTTATGACCAGCTTCTTTCATTTAGCATAATGATCTCAAGGTTCATGCATACTGTGGCATGTATCAATACTTCATTTCTTTTTATGGCCAAACAACATTTCATTGTATAGACATATGTTTTGTTTATCCATATATCAGCTGATAAATATCTGAGTTGTTTCCACATTTTGGCTATTATCAGTAATGCTGCTAGAAGCATTTGTGTATAAGTTTCTGTGTTGACTTTTGTTTTCATTCATCTTGTGAGTGGAACTGATGTATCATATGGTAATTCTATGTTTGTTTCAGGAACTGCCAAACTGTTTTCCAAAGTGGCTATACCACTTTACATCATCACCAGCAATGCTTTTTCTTTTTGAGATGGGGTCTCACTCTGTCACATAGATTGGAGTGCAGTGGTGTGATCTCAGCTCACTGGCAACCTCCGCCCCTCAGGCTCAAGTGATCCTCCCACCTCAGCCTCTCAAGTAGCTGGGACTATAGATGTGCACCACCATACCCAGCTAAGTTTTTGTACAGATAGGGTTTCACCATGCTGCCCAGGCTGGTCTCAAACTCCTGACCTCAGGTGATCCACCTGCCTCGGCCTTCCAAAGTGCTAGATTATAGGCATGAGCCACTGTGTCCAGCTAATGTTTTTGGTTTTTGGATTTCTTTTTAATAAAGGTTCCTATTTCTCCACAGCCTTGTCAACCCTTCTTGTTATCTGACTTTGATGCTAGCCATCCTGGTGGGTGTGAGGTGGTATCTCATTGTGGTTTTGATTTGTATTTCCCTGATGACTCATAGTGTTGAACATCTCTCATGTGCTTGTTGGCCATTTGTATATCTTCCTTGAAGAAATGTCTGCTCTATTCAGATCTTTTGCCATTTTAAATTGGGTTATTTATCTATTCATCATTGGGTAGTAAGAGTTGTTTTTTGTTTTTTGTTTTTTTTTTTTTTGAGATGAAGTCTGGCTCTGTCACCCAGGCTGGAGTGTAATGGCGTGATCTCAGCTCACTGCAACCTCCACCTCCCAGGCTGATGTAATTCTCCTGCATCAGCCTCCTGAGTAGCTGGGATTACAGGTGCATACCACCATGCCTGGCTAATTTTTCTATTTTAGTAGAGACAGGGTTTCACCATGTTGGCCAGGCTGGTCTCGAACTCCTGACCTCAGGTGATCCGCCCGCCTCGGCCTCCCAAAGTGCTGGGATTACAGGCATGAGCCACCGCACCCGGCCAAGAGTTATTTATGTATTCTAGATACAAGGCCCTTATCAAATACACAATTTGCAAATATTTTCTTGTCCTTTTGTTTTTTTGACTCAGGGTCTCACTCTGTCACCCAGGCTGGAGTGCGAGGTACTTAGTGCAGCCTCCTCGGGCTCGAGCAATCTTCCTGCCTCAGATACCCATGAGGCTGGGACCACAGGCACATGCCACCATGCCTGGCTAATTATTTTTTGTAGACACAGGGTCTCACTTTGTCACCCAGGCTGGTCTTGAACTCGCAGGCTCAAGCAATCCTCCTGCCTCAGCCTCCCAAAATGCTGGGATAATAGGTGTGAGTCACTGTGCCTGGCCTTCTTGTCTTTTCTGGATGGTGTCCTCTGAAATACAAACTTTTTTATTTTAATGAAGTCCAATTAATCTTTTTCTGGTTGTTGCTCTTGTTTTGGTGTCATAGTTAAGAATCAAGTGCCAAATATGAGGCCATGCAAATTAATCCCTATGTTTTACTCTGTTTTATAGTTTTTAGCTCTTACATTTAGGTCTTTGATTTGCTTTGAGTTAATTTCTTTAACATACGGTGTGAGGTAGGGCCCAATTTCATTATTATTTATTTTTTTGAATGTGTGTATCCAGTTATTGCTGCACCATTTGATGAAGAGTATTCTTTTCTCATTGAATGGCCCTGGCACCCTTGTCAAAAATCAGTTGACCATAGATATATTATTTATTCTCAGTTATATTCCATTGATCTATATGTCTATCTTTATTCCAGTACCACAATGTCTTGATTTCCATTGCTTAGTTTTGAAATTGAGAAGCGTGAATCTTCCTATTTTTTTTTCAAGGTTGTTTTACTATTCTAAGTCCCTCAAACTACTATGTGAATTTCAGAATCAGCTTGTCAATTTCTACAAAGAAGTCAGTTGGGATTACAACAGAGATTGCCCTGAATCTCAAAACAACTTGGAGAATACTGATATCTAAACAATATTAAGTCTTTTGATTGATAAACATGGAATGTCTTTTCATTTATTTAGATCCTCTTTAATTTCTCTGAATAATGTTCTTTAGTTTTGTTTTTTTTTTTATTTTTGAGATGCAGTCTCACTCTGTCAGCCAGGCTGGAGTGCAGTGGCATGATTTCGGCTCCTGCAATCACCGCCTCCCAGGTTCAAGTGATTCTCATGCCTCAGCCTCCCAAGTAGCTGGGATTACAAGCGAGCATCACCATGCCCAGTTCATTTTTGTATTTTTAGTAGAGATGGGGCTTCACCATGTTGGCCAGGATGGTCTCAATCTCTTGACCTTGTGATCTGCCTGCCTCAGCCTTCCAAAGTGCTGGGATTACAGGTGTGAGCCACCGCATCCGGCTGTTCTTTAGTTTTAAAGTGTTTTGCCTTCTGTTACAGTTACTACTAAGTATTTCCCATACTACAGTAAATGGAATTGTTTTATTTTCACTTTGAGATTGTCCACTGTAAGTGTACAGAAATACTGTACACTTGTACTGATTTTTGTATACTGAATTTTCTCAAAGTCTCAGGGTTCATCCCTTATCCATTCCGGAAAATCCTCATTATCCCTTTGATTGTCTCTCCCCAGCTCTCTGGAGCTTCTCATGTTATCCTATATGTCATTTCTTTAATGATTTATAGATCTTTCTATCTCTATGCTGTTTTCTGGGTAATTCCCTCATATCTTCCAGCTCCCCATTTGGTTTTCAGGTTTTATTTTATATTTCAAGCATACAAAAAAAACATGGAGAATAATACAGTTCTCATTTCCTCATTACCCAGTTAATTATCAGTCTTATCATTTTACAACATTTGCCTCAACATTAAAAAAATAATGGACTTGGCCAGGTGCAGTGACTCACACCTGTAATTCCAGCATTTTGGGAGGCTGAGTGGGAGGATCACTTGAGGCCAAGAGTTTGAGGCCAGCCTGGGCAAAAAAGCAAGACCCTATCTCTACAAAAAAAATATTTTTTAATTAGCCAGGTGTGGTAGCATATGCCTGTGGTGCCAACTACTCAGGAGGACTGCTTGAACTTAGGAGGTTGAGGCTGCAGTGAGCCACAACTGCGTCACTGTATTCCAGCCTAGGTGACAGCATGAGACCTTGACTCTGTTTTATAATAATGCACTATTCAGAACAACTGGCTATGGCATAATTTAAAAAATAAATACAAATAATAATGCACTATAGGCCAGGTGTGGTGGCTCACACCTACAGTCCCAACACTGGGAGGCTGAGGTACGAGGATCACTTAAGGCCAGGAGTTCAAGATCAGCCTTAGCAACACAGTGAGGCCCGTCTCTTCAAAAAAATAAAGAAATACTTAAACACACACATACACTCTATAGATTCAGTTGAAGCTCCCCAATTGCCCCTCCCTGACAGTAGTCCCTTCCCTAAGGTAAACACAATCCTGAATTTGATGTTCATCCTTTCCACGCATGTTGTGTACTTGTACGTTTTAAGTAGGTAGTATTTTTGTTTTAAAATGTCATATAAACATGTAACCACCATTATAGTATCATACAGAGTATTTTCACCACCTAAAAATCTTCTGTGCTCTACTTATGCCTTCCTCTTTTCTAACCCATGGCAATCACTGACTTTTTACTGTCTCCACGGTTTTGCCTTTTCTAGAACGTCATATAGTAAGTAGCCTTTTCAGATTGGCTTTCCTTAGTAATAGGATTTAAGGTTTGTCCATGTACTTTCATAGCTTGATAGCACTGAATTTTCATGGCTTTTTAGCACTGAATAATATTCCATTGTGTGGATGTGGCAGTTTATTTACCCATTCACCTACTGAGGGAAATCTTGGTGGCTTCCAAGTTTTGGCACTTACGGACAAAGCTGCTATAAATATCCATGTGCAGGTTTTGGGGTAGACATATATTTTTAACTCATTTGGGTAAATACCAAGGAGTATGATTAGTTTTGTAAGAAACTGCTAAACTATCTTCCAAGGTGGCTGTACCATTTTGTACTCCCACCATCAATGAATGAGAGTTCATTGCCAGCATTTGGTGTTGCCAAGTGTTTTGAATTTTGGCCATTCTAATAGATGTGTAGTGGTATCTGGTTGTTTTAATTTGTAATTCTCTAATGACATAATGTTGAGCATCTCTTCTCATGTACTTATTTACCACCTGTATGCCTTCTTTGGTGAGGTATCTGTTCAGGTTGTTTTGTCCATCTTTCAGTTGGGCTGCTTGCTTTCTTCTTGTTGAGTTTTAGAAGTTATTTGTATATTTTGAATAATAGTCCTTACTAACATATGTCTTTTGCAAACACTTTCTTCCAGTCTGTGTCATGTCTTCTCATTCTCTTGAGGTCTTCAATTTTTCACAATCACAATAATGTTACAGTGGGTGTTCTTATATGGGTCTCCAGGTTTATATGCATTTAGAGTTTCTCTAAGGCAGGCATCTACAAGTGCAATTTCTGGGAGGAGGGTTATCTTCAACTTTACTACATATCACAGTTGTTTTTCAAATGGTTTTCAAACAATTATACCAAATTATGGTTATAAGTGGTGGAGTATATTAGTATTCTTATTGCTTCACATTTTTATCCATAGTTGAAATTGACCAACTTTTTAATTTGTGCCAAGCTGATGAGGTGTGAAATTGTAGTTTACTGTTTAAATTTGCATTTTGCTGACTGCTCCAGATAACAGTTGTTTATATTCATAAATATTTTCCTTATGGTTTCTGCTTTTCCTCTTCTGTCTAGAAATCTTTCCTTTATCTTAAGGTCATAAAGATATTCTATATTTACTTCTAAAACTTTCCAATTGGGATTTTTAATCTGTATAATTGATTTATTATCTGTAAAAATTAAAATTAGATAAATATAATCTATTTTCTCATCCCATTTATCAACAAGTCCACCTTTTCTCTCAATGATTTGTAATGACACACGTGTTACATATCCATTTTCCATACATGCAGGCTTCTGTTTCCGGACAAAATGACCTCTCTCCATTCAGTCAGGTTGCCTTGTATGTCACATCTTTTGGATGCCTAAGTGCCTTATTTTTTGCTGCTTTTGTGAATGAGACCTTTTTTCTAAGGAATTTTTTGTTACCTTTTTAACTGTCATTATAATTAAATGTTGTATGCTGGTCAATGCTGGGGGATCATTTCTGCTATCTGTTAGACCTGCTGACTTTCCTTTATGGTGATCTGATTCTTCCGAGTCATGACCTCTTCTCTGCCAACCATTAATAGTTCTATCTTCTCAGTCTTGCAGTAATTTATGACATTACACAACTCACGTCTGTTAGAATCAAAGATCCAATGGTTACTGAAGCGTATGGATGCAAACTTGCACATACTAAAATTTTCCATGTGGGAAGTTAAAGTTAGGGGGAGTTAAAGCAAGCGTTTTAAGGAGATTGTTATATTCGTTGTAGTTCAAGTCCTAGGATTCAAGCAAAGCAACAACTTTATTTCCTGGCCAATGGAACTGAAAATTGTGATTTTCCACAGAGTTGACAGGACAACTAAAAGGAACAATTTGCTCTGCTGTCCTGATGCCAGCTGTAAAAGAGGAATAATTAAAAGTTTACTTACCATTGGCAAAACTCTGTCCGACAAAGTACTGTAACTCTTTCACATTTGTTTTCGTCTGGTTTGTAACAGGATCAACATAATCTTCAGTTGCTGTAACATTCAAAAACTGACTCTGTCGAGGGCTACATGTCAGCTCACAGAATAGGTTCAATAGGTTATAAAAACAGGAGGGACATCTAAAGGAAAAGTAAATTATATTCTGCATGATCTCACACGTAATAGGGCCAGCGAGAACGATTTTAAATAGACAAAGAATATTTTAAACTTACTCTAAGTTTAAAATAGAGAGAACATATTAAAAATCAGCAATATTAAACTTAAAACCTCATGCTAAAATAAGGGCACACCTTTAAAAAATGCCCTAATTACTTTCTGCATTTATTGTGTCCAATTATAATTTCAAAAAGAGAGAGATGCTTCTCTGAATTCTGCACTTTGTAATTTAGAGACATACATTCTCTGACTTAGAGTAAAGGGACTTTGGAGCATCAGGAATTATTATTATTATTATTATTATTATTGTTTTTGGAGAAAGGGTCTTGCTTTGTCGCCCAGGCTGAGTGTAGCGGCGTGATCACAGCTCACTGTAACCTTGAGCTCCCAGGCTCAAGCAATCCTCCCACCTCAGCCTCCCAAGTAGCTAGGACTACAGGTGTACACCACCACACCTGGCTAATTTTTAAAATTTTTTGGTAGAGATGTGGGCCTCACTGTGTTGCCCAGGATGGTCTCAAACTCCTAAACTCAAGCAACCCTCCTGCCTTGGCCTCCCAAAGTGCTGGGATTATCGACATGAGCCACCGCACCAGCTGACAGTTTTGATTAAGAAGAAAATAAAATAAAATAAAATAATGAGAGTTGTCATGAGAATCTTCATCTTACAACCTATTGAAGGTTTTCTTTCAAGCTCCAGAAAATCACTAGGCCCTCCAGAAACTCAAGAAGAAATCCCCATGGTTTGTAAAGACAGAGAACAGCATGTTCTCTGGTTGCACGCGCTTCAGGAGCACACAACTGCACAAGAACCGTAAGCTGCCTGAGCTCTCTTTTCCCTTTGGTCCACTGTTACTTGCAAAAGCTGTTGTTTCATTAGACTTGCATTCTTGCAATCAAGATTACTTTATACTCTGATCCAGTCCCAGTGACTATGTAAGACAAAGAATGAAAAAAGTGTATCCTGGCCTTCAAGAGCCTCTGTTTTAGTGAAGGAGATAGGGAAGCACAGACTCTCTCTCTTTCAGGAGCCCCACTGCTTTACTGCAACAAAGCCAGAAACTACAATTACATTATTCTAATAGGAATCACTCTTGGGGTACACAGTTTTCAAACTTTTTCCATGTTACTACATTTAACACCCACAATCACTAATTTTGACAGCCGTATATTCTTCCAAATATCAGGTTGTTTCTCCTATTTGTTATTATAAATCAAGCTTTGGTGCCTCTCATAATATGGAGAAAGGGTTGGCTATCTTTTTATGTTTATGTCCCTATGTTCATAATGTCTCACCTAGGGTGGATCCTAAATAAATGTGTTTTGACTGAGTGTACAAGGCTCCAATTTGGTTCCATCAACGTCCACAAGCCTTTCATAGGATATGCTGGCCCAACTATAGTCTCAACTTTTGTTGTTCTGAAAAAACAATTTAGTGGTGGTTTTCCATTCTCTATGGTCAACTTTTGGTAAGAAGCAGAATTTCTTCATTGGAAGCCAACTTGTGCCCTATCACCACCTGCAGTGATATTTGCACAGAGAAGCATTTTCCCTTTTCAATATTTGCTTCCCAAACATCTTTACCAGTGTGCTGAAGTCTGAAAACTTTAGAAAGATACCACAATCTGCTGTTCTAAAGACCACCAGCAGCTTGCTCTTTTGCATATTTGAGAATTGCTGGCTAGGCCTAGAGAAGAACATCTATTACTAAGCCCTTTTTCACTGCTCAGGGCCATAGCCAACAGATCAAATAGAAAACTAAGTTTGACAAAACCAGCCAGCTACACCAGAACAAGCTTGTTAACAGTTCCCCAAGGCCAGCTCTACTGAAGCCCTGACTCTATCACACCCCTTCACCAGAAGGAGAGACAAGAATGATGTGCAAAGCAAGGCATCTGGGGAGAGGAAGGACTGCATGATGGGAGTCTCAGGCCAGGCACCTGAGCAGGACCCCTAGGAACCTCCCTCCCCACAGTGCACAGCTCAAGTTTGAAAGGAGCCTAGCCGCAGTGCAGACACCCTGCAGAGTGAAACATCACAGAGGAAACCAAGCATCAACTCTGAATGCAACTGGGAAGTGAACCAAGTCTGATAATTATCGTTTTTCTCTTTATTTCTGACAAATTGTAAGAGTGCTTTCTTAAAATAAAACAAAAACTGACTTTAAAAAAAAAAAAAAAACTGGCTGGGCACTGTGGTTCACACCTATAATCCAGCACTCTGGGAGGCTAAGGTGGGAGGATCATTTGAGACCAGGCCTGGCCAACATAGTGAGACACTCATCTCTAGAAAAAGAATAAAAATTAGGCTAGGTGCAGTGGCTCATGCCTGTAATCCCAGCACTCTGGGAGGCCGAGGTGGGTGGATGACTTGAGGTCAGGAGTTTGAGACCAGCCTGGGCAACATGGTGAAACCCCGCCTCTACTAAAAATATAAAACTTAGCTGGGTGTGGTGGCATGTGCCCGTAGTCCCAGCTACTCGGGAGGCTGAGGCAGGAGAATCACTTGAACCTGGGAGGAGGAGGTTGCAGCAAGCTGAGATCATGCCACTGTACTCCAGCCTCGGTGACAGAGCAAGAGTCTGTCTCAAAAAAAAAAAATTAATAAAGAAAAATATAAATAAAATTAGCTGGACAGGGTTGTGCATGCCTATAGTCCTAGCTACAGAGGAGGCTAAGGCAGAACAATCACTGGAGCCTCGGAGGTTTAAGCTGCAGTGAGCTGTGATCACACCACAAACCACTGCACTCTAGCCTGGGCAGCACAGTGAGACTCTGTCTCTATTATACACACACGCATGCATACACATTATACATATATGTATTTTTAATATATATACATTTAAATATATATCCACCTATTTTAAACGTATACATATAAATGTATAATATATTCATATAACAGACATATAATATATAAATACAAATATGTAAACAAAGAATACATGGAAAGTTGAGTATCACCAGTTCACAAGTATCTATAGCCCAGTTGTTCTGTTTCCCCAGCAGAACCTACCTGGACAGAAACTGTAGAGGCAGCTGCAAATTGTCTTTTAGTGTCTGGAGCTGCTGAACATCACAACAGAGACTGACATTGCCAAAGAAGAATCCTGGACAGAGTTCCTTTCAGGTGAAAGAGCACAGACACAGGAGTAGGCAGTAGTTAAAATAAGGTCACCATTCCTCAGTGAATTAAGACACATTCATTCATGTAACCCTTTTGAAGTACAAAACGGTAAGACACATCCTGTATTTGCAAAGTTCTTATAGAAATATTTTAAAAGGCTACACATTTACTACTTATTCACAAGTAGAGGTAGTAGAGATGTTTCTAATTTTCTTTTTATTTGGAAGCATTCTCTCCTCTCCTGACAATCATTTTATGTCTTCTTAGGGTTTTTGGTTTGTTTGATTCAATTCAACCAGAGTGTTACTTACTATTTCTATTAGTCGTTTCAGGGAGAGTTGAAACCTTTAATAACTATGATGAAAGCAGCAAGTGAGGACAGGTGCTGTGGCTCATGCCTGTAATCCCAGTACTTAGGAAGGCTGAGGAGGAAGGATTGCTTGAGCCTAGGAGTTCGAGACCAGCCTAGGCAACATGGTAAAATCCCATCACCACAAAAAAATTTTAAAACATTAGCCGGGGGTTGTGGCACGTGCCTGTAGTCCCAGCTACTGGGGACCCCGAGGTGAGGGATTGCTTGAGCTCAGGAGGTCAAGGCTATGGTGAGCCGTGACTGCACCAATGTACTCTGGCCTCCAGCCAGGACAAAAGAGCAAGGCTCCTTCTGTCTCAAAAACAGAAAAGAAATGAACAAGTGAGCCTAGGAGCTCTGTTATCATGTCAACTTGACTTTTGATTACTTTAAGCCTCTAAAACCAGGCTTTTCACATGATTTTTCCAGTTCTAATATCCCTGTGTATCACAGCATGGTAAAAAAAAAAAAAAAAAAAAAGAACAGAAATCAGAATCCTGGTAGCAGCCAAAATTCACAGGCTCTCAGTGGAACACAGAGAAGACACTAAGATGAACAGGGAACAAGGATGTCAAAGCCACTTAGCAACAGAGTCCATTCGAGTCCTGAAATCTAGGAATCAAAAATAGCTAACTTCTAATATTTTGTGAAGATGTTTCAAGGGCAACGTATGAAGTACCAAGGACAGTCTCTAAATAGTAACCTGCTATTGGGAAACTTTGTAAGAGGTATAAAGTCATCCCCTGAAAAATAAAGCCTTTGGAGTTACGGTGCTCTTTCTCTGCCACTGTATGCTACAGGTTAGAGTTTTAGAGTTTGGGGTAAGACTTAAGCCTATTAGTCTCGCCTCTACCTCCATCCTGCAATAACATTTAAGGAATAATTAATTACAGAGAATCTTGTGATCAGCATTTTGTGCTTCCAATACCTAAGATAATGAACTTACCTGCACTAAGTCATATCCATCCTTTGGCAATGGTTTTGGTGGGCCAAAATATTCGCAATTGTACCTCTTGTCCCCATATGCAATTCCACACTCTCCATACCAAACACAGGACTGTGAAAACACCTACAGAAAGTCAACACAAATTTCAGAGTTACCAGGGTCTCAATGGTAAATTTCAACAAAAAGTGCCCACTCGAGTACGATCACAGAAACTTCCAATGCTACCTGCAAAATGAAGTAACAGCAACAGGCACCTTAACATTTTGAAAAATATTAGTTAAAGTAGACCAAATGCCTATTTGTCAAGTCAGTGAAGTAGGTAATGGCAATTGCTTATTTACATAATTTCTATTTCCTGTTTATTTGTTGATAAGAGGAAGCTATAGTTCCATGTGAGAAACATTCAGAATCACAGTAAAGAGAAAAGCAAGATAGTGACTTCGCAATTACTAAACCACCATTTTTGCACATCTGCACCAGGAACTATATAAGCTCGAAGTAATGAAAGAATATTTCCATATTTATTTAGGTTAATTAATATCAATACATCACGAGTAACATGAAGAACAAAACAACAAAACCACAAACATCAACACCCCAATGTAAAGAACAACAATGAACTTCCTGTCCTTGAGATTGAAGTAGAAAGTAAAGAATGTGCTAACTTTAAGGAAAAACACCAAAGCAATCTCGAAAGAAGTTTTAAAACCTCTTATGTAAAGGTTTCTCAAAAGCCACTCACATTTCCCATGTGAGAGTCACAAGGTTGTCAGAAAATTCAGCAGAGGGGAGGGGTCAGTGTGAATCATCAGGTCAGTGCCTTGCTCTGAAGGCTGTTGCCCAAAACACACCCGATCCTCTGCCTCATGATGGACTCAGAAAGCCACAGAGGGCCCAGCTCGCCAGGGCCCCGGGCTTGCAATCGTCTGTTCTACAGGGAAACAGAAGATATCAAGAAGCAGCTATGGCTCCCAAGAACCCTGATGGAAAAGCCATAAAAAAAAAAAAAATCTGAACAGAAGTCACAATATGAAATTCTCTTCAGTGACAGTGGCACACGACCTGCACACAGGCAAGAAGCTAAGTCAGTCTGTGTTGGTCCCTCAGTATCAAAATACAAATCCCACAACAGTCCCTGAAGCCCTAAAACACGAGAGAAAAAGTCAGCAGGAGATTGGGATTTGTATGGGTGGAGAAATCCAAGGCATCAATATCACTTTTCTTTGAATTCATTTTTCAGATGTTCTAAAATAAAAATTACGACTTAACTCCTCTTGACTCTTTGAAAGTCATGTTTAGGCCACAAAGGAGGGAAATTATACAAATGAGGAAGTGACAAGCCTTCAACAAAGCCACATACGAACCCTGTGCCAAGATTCCACCACTATTTTTATATAAAGAGAATCCCAATTGTTATTCCCATAAACCTGGCGATTCTAAGGAAAAAAGAAACAGTACTGCAACTCTGGGTTTCCAACTAACAGAAAAAAGTCCTAATGAGTAAAAGTTATTACCTATCTAACTGAAGTTTGAAAAGGCAAAAGCTGACTGCAGAGGCACCGGAAACTGCTGAGGTTTATATGAAAGTTTAAATACAAAGAACTCCTCCCTAGACCTCGCAGAACTCTCCAGGGATTGGCCTCAGGGGCACTCTGGCTGGTTACCCACAGGAGCAGGGGTGACAGACACAGACCTGGGGTCAACACACTGCAGCTCTGGCCTGACAAAAAGGACGGGTGTCTGGAGTCTAAGATCCCCTTACTCAGCACTTGGTACTATAGATGTGAATAAAGATGACCCATTGCTGTTTAGGTTCCTTTTCACAAAGATCAATCTTTATTTATTTCAAAGCAAGTGCTATTTCCACCCCCTTTGTAGAAGAGGGGTGGGTGAGAAGGCGGCACGGAGTGGGATCAGGAGTCCTGGGTTCTGATCCCAAGAGCTCATGAGGCTCTCAGTGTGCTTGTTGAGCTGGATCGCACCTGGGATCACACCTGGAGTAGGCTACCTAATCATGTAGGAGTCTTCCTACCTGGGAAATGAAGCTCATAAACTCTGCCTACCTCACAGGTTCCTGTGAAGACCAAATAAGGGCCTATCTGTACATACACAGTAAGTACTCAGTCAACTACAGAGCACCGTGCAATCAAATATATGGAATTATTATTAATGTCTTCTACCTGCTTGGGACCTAGACAAAGAAGTTCCAAAGACCTAAAAAAAAAAAAAAAAAAAATACATGAGCCAAGGAAATTTGGGCTTGAATCAACACTCAGGTTTGCTTCTCAAAAAGTTGTCTTCTAGAGACACAGCAGACAAGACCAAAAAAAAAAAAAAAAAAAAAAAGGCATCCTGGCCGGGAGTGGTGGCTCACACCTATAAACCCAGCACTTTGGAAGGCCAAGGAAGGTGGGTCGCTTGAGCCCAGGAGTTTGAGACCAGCCTGGGCAACATGGTGAAACCCTGTCTCTCAAAAACAACAACAACAGGCTGAGCGCAGTGGCTCACACCTGTAATCCCAGGACTTTGGGAGGCTGAGGCGGGCGGATCACCTGAGGTCAGGAGTTCGAGACCAGCCTGACCAACATGGAAAAACCCTGTCTCTACTAAAAATACAAAATTAGCCAGGTGTGGGGGGTGCATGCCTGTAATCCCAGCTACTTGGGAGGCTGAGGCAGGAGAACTGCTTGAACCTGAGAAGCAGAGGTTGTGGTGAGCCAAGATGGTGCCATTGTACTCCAGCCTGGGCAACAAGAGCGACTGTCTCAAAAAACAAAAACAAAACAAACAAAAATAACAGCCAAAAATTAGTGGAGCCTAGTGGCACATGCCCATAGTCCCAGCTACTCAAGAGGCTGAGGTGGGAAGATCACCTGAACCAGGAGGTTGAGGCTGCAGTGAGCCGAAGAGATAGCACCACTGCACTCCAGCCTGGACAACAAAGTGAAACCCTGTCTCAAAAAAAAAAAAAAGTCATCCTACCTAAAGAAGCAACCTAAGCCAGCAGGACCCAGAGACTTACAAAGCACTGGCAGTGTCCTAGGCTTAGGCACTGTTTTAAACACTCTTCATATGTTAACCCAATTAATCCTACAACAGTGTGATGAGGGAGGCGTTATTATACCCCTTTTACAGATGCAGAAACGAAGGCACTGAGGCTAAATACCTTGTCCCAGGTCACAGTGCAAAGCCAGGATTCAAAACAGAGCAGTTGACTCCAGAAAACAGGTTCTCAATAAAAGAGAATCAGTTGCATCATGAAAGTCCTCTCTGCAGCATCACACCCTCCCATAACCCCACTGTGTGCAAGAGCATGAGCACCTGTGCACCCACTCAACAGCTGCATGATGGGAGAAGCTCGGCCGTCACTCCCTTCTCACCAACAGCTGAAAGTGGAGAGCCAGCTTCCTGGCCCCCAGGCCTGCCTCTGCAGCTGCTCCACCTCAGGGGCCTCCACATCTCCATCTCTTTCTCTTCTGTGTTTGTAACCTCATCTCTCTCTCGGTCCCTTCACCTGCACCTCCCTATAAACACTGCTCTAATTATATCCACAAACCCCTCTCTCAGCTTCAGTGATCTCCAGCTTCTCTCCAGCAGCACTTTCCACCAGCTGCCCGACAGCCTCAGTGCTTAAGAGGAAACCAATCTTTCCTCTATTTGTATTTCCTCTTCAATTCCTCTTCAACAGAGTTTCAAATGAAAACCTCAGGCACCTTTCGAACCCACCTCCCATGCTGAACCTACCGCTCACTCCCAGGGAGGCTCCCCCGCAGCCTTCTGCTCTCACCTGGACCCGGCAGTGTCTCCCGTGCACAGATGGCTACCGCTTGCCTCTTCCGGAACAACGCTCAAAGTCTTCTGGTGCTCAGAAACCCACAACCCACCCTTCCCACTGCCTGTGCGACAAGCTCCAGACACCTCACTCCGGCTCTGCCCACTCTCCTTTCTACAGTATTCCAAACCTATCACTCTAATCGCCAACCCTTCCTTCCCTCTCTCCCACATGAAGCAGGACCTGCCTGCCTCTGCCTTGGTCATGCCCTAGGATCAAGCAAAATTTACAAGAATTGCAAAGTTGTGATGTTGGGAAAAGTTGCAAGAGTTATTTTCTTGCTTTTGTCTCAACTCCCTTGTAAGACGGTAAAATCCTAGAGGGCAGAGCCTAGGTGTGTAATCCTTCCTTTGAAATTCCCTACTGTATCACATCTGGTGTTCATGGATGCAGAACACGTCAAAACTCACCATGAGCTGAGGGAGTACAACTGGATTATCTAAATTCAGAAATGAGAAGTGCTGATTGTTTTGGCTTCTACCCAGAATTTTGTAGTTACACAGCTACAGAGTTTCTATTTTTAAAGGTTAGATCATATGGATATTTCACAACATGCTCTAGAGTTTAATTATTATGAAAATGACTGCATATGGAAGCTTCTTTCAGTAATGATAGGAATAGTTTAGGAAAGGTTAAAAAATGCCCCTTCTAGGCCAGGCGCGGTGGCTCACGCCAGTAATCCCAGCACTCTGGGAGGCCGAGGCAGGCAGATCACAAGGTCAAGAGATCGAGACCATCCTGCCTAACACAGTGAAACCCCATCTCTACTAAAAATACAAAAAATAAGCCGGGCGTGGTGGCGTGCACCTGTAGTCCCAGCTACTCAGGAGGCTGAGGCGGGAGAATGGTATGAACCCGGGAGGCAGAGCTTGCAGTGAGCCGATATCCTGCCACTGCACTCCAGCCTGGGCAACAGAGAGAGACTCCAAGTCAAAAAAAAAAAAAAAAAAAAATGCCCTTGTGTTATATGTCAGCAACTTTGGCAACTGCTAAATTGGACCCCATTCAGGAGCTCCACGAGCACACATTATCATACGGAAAAGCTCTGAACTCAGTGAGAATTCTGTTCCACTGCCTTTAGGAAATCCTAAAGCATTAACTAACATATTCAAATACTTACATCTATGAACATCTATTGTTCTCTAGGCATGGTGGTAAAATAAATAAATGAAACAAAAATACTTACTGAACATCAACTGCATGCCTCACTTTCTCAGATACTCTATGCAGTAGCGTGGCAGAATTTTACAGGTAAGTGAACTCAGGCTCAAAGATACTCTGCGGCCACATGGCTCATAAGTAACACGAGTTTGAACACCAAGTTAAGCATTCTCCACCCATCCCCCTTGTCCTCCTGCCTCCCCCATACCCAGCTTCTGTACCATTTAAATTCTAGTCCAGTTTGTGCAGTGATGTATCCTCAGAATTGGAGAAGGCACTGGAGATGAACTGTCCCGTCCACGATGATCCTATACAAGTGTTCCTTCCATATAAACTTGATCACTTGTAGACATAATGCCTACCATTTCCCATCTTTTAAAGTATCTCTCTAGGCAGTTGTCAAGCAATGACTCACTTAGTACCACAGACAGTCCTCAACCCCAGGGTAGGACCTGCCCATCCACCAGAGCTGAGAGTGCAGGGCTTGGCACCAACACTTGTGCCCCTGTCCTGGATGGGTAAAGCTAATGGCAAAACATGGAGCGATACCCAGCTCCAGCTCCAGCGAGGGGATAGAGGAGAGGGGCTTGCTGGTTAACTTCCCTACCTCATTGCTTCTCCAGAGAGCAGAGGCTGGCCTGGCCAGACAGGACAACACAGGCTGGAGTGGAGGGAGTGGCATGGAGAATCCTGTCCAGAGATTAAGCTGCCTGCTATTTCTTTGGAGTCAGGGAGGCAGACCAAACAAATATGGCAGGACATTTAGGGTGGAGGCTGCCGGGCTGGTCTGACTTCTATTGATGGAAATCTCTGGAAGTGTTTTATAGCCAGCCTGGCATGAACAAATCTACATAACAAAGGATAATTTGTGTGTGCACCAGGCCTGCCTGCATGTGGGTGTTTAAGTCATATACTTTGAGTGTTAAGTGTGCTCAGCTAGTCCAACTCTTCGTTTTACAGATAACCCCTTTGGCTTCTGGTTTTTTATGTGACTCACCCAAGGTCATACTACTAGTTAGTCTTAGACATTTAGGAGCCACAAAAGTAAAACAAAACTATGAAAGTGGGCGCCGGTACACACTGTCTGCAGTTTTTTCCCTATGGAACGTTCACAGTGTGGTGACTGAGTCACGGGTCAGGCCGGCAAGCTAAACCCATTCCTGATCTTTTACAGACTACTGGAAGAGCCACGCTGGGCATGGAACCAGGCCTTGAATGAGACTGCTCTACTAGCCAAGTGGAATATCTGCTGAACACCCATTCAATTAAGCTTGCTAAACACCAATAATCTAGCCTTGAATTTCAAAAAACTAGGGCACAGAAGTCAGAAGATGGCAGTTCAAACACCCAATCTGCCATCTACTAGCTATGTGACCTTGGGACAAATTTGACCCTTGATGTCTGCATCTATAAAATAGGAAAAACAGCATTACACCCACCTTAAAGGGGCTCCGTGAGGATAAAACCAGATCGGATGTGGCAGCAATGGAGTACTATGCAAAATGTGGGTTGCTTTTGTCTCTAGTCTTATGTAATCTAGTATACAGCACCCTGCAAATTTTTTTTAAGAGCTTTACTGATGTAATTTACATGCCATAAAATCCATCCTTTTCAAGTGAACAGTTCAATAGTTTTGGGCAACAATTAGGCAACTCTCCTGGCTATTTTCTCTAGTTTTCGTCTTGTCCACCTGATACATTAATTTATCTTCCAAATCTCAGCTCAAACATGGACCCTCCATAACACTTTATCTTCATTCTTACCTGAGCCCTTCTTACTGTATCACCATTTTTTTTATGTATCCAGCCTTCCCCCCATCAACTATGAAGAAGACAGGGATAGTAATTATGAACATTTACACAGCACTTTACAGTGTATAGATGGCCTTTTCTTCTTTACTATTTACTTATTGTTTTGGACTAGTCAAGTGCAGTAGTGAGAACGGGCAAAGGGTAGAACAAGGAGTTCAATCTGTAACTGACTTTGATCAACTGATAACGCACTACCTTAGGACCAGCCTAGACTGATTTTTTTAATGGGTCTTTTGATCTTATCCTTTGTTGTGTCCAGGGCAGCCAATTCATGTTTATGAAATTATTTTGAGTTCCTCTTGTGACCTAAGCAAGGGACAGTAATAAAAAGTTACAGTTTTAAAGCTACTCTCAAATCATCCAACAGAACATCTGCACCAGAGAGAGTTGGTTTTTAAACAGTTTTGTTGCCAAAGCAAATGTTCCAAAAATTTGAAAGTGAGAAGCATGGTCCAGATGAAGAAAAACCTGGCTGGCTGCGGCTGATCATTGCCATCACCTAGAAACCAACTGCAAACCCAATTTTGATTGCCGCTAGTTTCTAAGTCTCTCCCCAAAAATCCATTTCAAGGCCCAAATATCTTATGACTAAGGAGTCCCAGTGGGCCAGGCGTGGTGACTCACACCTGTAATCCCAGCACTTTGGGAAGCTGAGGCAGATGGTATCACTTGAGCTCAGGAGTTCAAGACCAGCCTGGGCAACCTGACAAAACTCCTTCTCTACTAAAAATACAAAAACATTAGCTGGGCATGATGGTGCACACCTATAGTTTCAGCTACTCGGGAGGCTGATGTGGGAGAATCACTTGAGCCCAGGAGGTCAAGGCTGCAGTGAGCTGAGATTATGCCACTGCGCTCCAGCCTGGGCTACCAGAGTAAGACCTGGTCTCGAAAATTAAAAAAAAAAGATTCCCGGGCCAGCATGGTGGTTCATGCTTGTAATCCCAGTACTTTGGGAGGCCAAGGTAGGAGGATCTCCAGCCCAGGAATTCAAGACCACCTTGGGCAACACAGCAAGACCCTGTGTCTACAAAAAATTTTAAAAGTAGGTGGCCATGGTGGCGTGCACCTGCAGTCCCAGCTACTTGGGAGGCTGAGGTAGAAGGATAGCTCGAGCCCAGGGTCGACGCTGCAGTGAGCCACAATCACATCACTGCACTTCAGCGTGGGGGACAGTACGAGACCCCATTTCAAAAAAAAAAAAAAAAGAGTCCCAACACAACTGTTCTGGCCACATTTGTAGATGATACTGGAGAGCAACAGTTATTGTTCTTAAGGAGCCTGCAGTTCGGTAGTTCAATTAGAAAATATTTGTCTTTCACAAGCATAGCTGGCATAGTTAATCCAACTTTACAGAGGAGGAAACTGAGGCTCCAGAGGATAACTGGCTTACCCAAGATCACTCTCGGGAACAGACAAGAGTCAAGACCCACACCAAGGTCAAGCAGCCAATGCTGCTGCAGCAGTTTAAACAAAGAACTTCAGAGGGAAGGGATTCTAGTTAGGGGAACAGGACAAGAATGTCGTAGATAATGTAGCATGTGAAATGGGGCCCTGGAAGACAGTAGGATTTTGCTAGCAAGCAGTTCAATTTGACTGGAGAGCTGATGCCCTTCACAGAGCTGGAGGTCAAAGGGCAGAAAGAGGCACCCGAGATCAGAGACGACTGATCCAGGCTTCCGCTGTAGGTAATCTGCCATGCTTAGAATACTGCATCCCTTTTAGGAGTGGAGAGTGAGGGTTACCCAGCAAAGAGAGAGCACACTGTCTTCATGACCAGAGTGATTCTTTGTTCTGGGTAATAAAAGAAACACTGAAGGAATACAAAGGCCTATTCAGCAAGTCCTTTTCCCTCTGCCCACTGGCTCAAATTAAAAAAAAAAAAAAAAAAATCTCATTTTCCCCTTGATTACTTATGTTAGTAAAATTTCTGATCACAGCATCAGTCAAGGAGTGGGAAAGATGGGGAAAGATTTCTCATTGTCATTCCAATTTCAGATGGTTGTTCTCAATCACTCCCAGGTCAAAAGATTAACCATTCCCAGTCTTCTCAGGAAAAGCCATTTTAATGCTTAATTTCTACCCAGGCTTCTCTATGTTCCAAGTCCCTCAAGATAAAGCTTATCAAAATTACAGCCAGGAGAAATAAAGGCTATGTCTCAAAACTGCATACGTTTTTTTGAATGACTACAGGATTTAAAAACAAGGCAGTTTAGTAATGTTATTTCATCATCTGTACATATTGAACATTTAAAAAAAGCAAAAATCCCCCCAATATGTATTTCAGACCTTTACACAGGACAACTAGTCTATAATTCCATGATAGAACTCTACTAGCGCTCAGACTGAAGCTAGATGAGCCGCTATCATTGGTATGTACGAATTCTAAAAGCAGACACTCTCTCCCAATCTGTTTGGCTTCAAGGCTCCACCCCAATCTGTTCAGGTGTGCTGAAAGCTTTCAGACATGAGGAATTTCTAAAACCATAATAGGATTATTTCCAGTTAAGGTTTACAGACCTTGAAAAGGCTGCCAGGCATTTTTGCAAGAGACTTACAACAAACCTCTGACCTATCCCAAATGTCACAGAAGAAGCACTCATTGGCCATCAGTCTTGGATACTTGAGATTTAAAACATATTTGAGAGAGAAAGCTACTTAACAATGTGAAGCCTGGCTGGGCGAGGTGGCTCACAGCTGTAATCACCACATGAGGCAGGCAGATCGCTAGGTCAGGATTTCGAGACCAGCCTGGCCAACATGGCAGAATCCCATCTCTACGGAAAACACAAAAATTAGCTGGGCGTAGTGGTGGGCACCTGTAATCCTAGCTACTCGGGATTCACCAGAATTGCTTGAATCCAGGAGGCAGAGGTTGCAGTGAGCTGAGATTGCGCCACTACACTCCAGCCTGGGCAACAGAGACTCTGTCTCCAAAAAAAAAGGAAGCCTGCCAATTTAAGGTCCTGATCTAAAACTCTAGGTGGGGCCAGGAGTGGTGCTCACAATAATCCCAGTGCTTTGGGAGGCCAAGGTGGAAGGACTGCTTGAGGCCAGGAGTTCAAGGCTGCAGTGAGCTATGATGGCAACACTGCCCCCACGCCTGGGCAACAGAGTAAGAACCTGTCTCTAAAATAAATAAATTTAAAAATAAATTTTAAAAAACTCCAGGGAAACAGAATAGCTATATTTTCTCTAAGGCACACAATTGCCATTATTTATTTCTCTCTCTCTTTTATTTTTTTTTTGTTTTGAGACAAGGTCTTGCTCTGTTACCCAGGCTGGAGTACACTGGTGTGATCACAGCTCACAGCAGCCTCAACTTCAACAATTAAAAGAAAAACAAAATGTTTTTAAGACAGGGTTTCACCCCTAGGGCGCGGTGGCTCATGCCTGCAATCACGGAACTTTGGGAGGCTGAGGCGGGCGGATCACCTGAGGTCAGGAGTTCGAGACCAGCCTCAACATGGAGAAACCCCGTCTCTACTAAAAATACAAAAATCAGCCGGGCGTGGTGGTGCATGCCTGTAATCCCAGCTACTGGGGAGGCTGAGGCAGGAGAATTGCTTGAACCTGGGAGGCGGAGGTTGCGGTGAGTCGAGATCGCGCCATTGGACTCCAGCCTCGGCAACAAAAGCGAAGCGAAACTCCGTCACAAAAATAAAAAATTTAAAAAAAAAGCTCTTAGTCCGACACTGGATCAACATCATCTATTCCCTTCTGAGAACTAAATAGAAGTCGAAGGAGAGTTTTTTTCTAGTCCACGGAACTCCCTCGACCCTGATTGACTACTACCTATTGATGCCACACCTCTGTGAGGGGCGTTAATACGCACAAGGACACAATTCCCCAGAGGCACTCTCATCCCGATTTGGTTTAAGGAGAGCCACAGCGTGACACCGCCTCCCTCCAGTTTTAAAAGAGGAAACTACAGACACACAAATAGTGAGGTGCTCTTTCCCAAAGCTATTAAACGAAGCAGAAGGCCCCCCACACCCCGAAGGAGTCAGCAGGACACCGAGTTCCAGGCCCCACCCTGTCGCTGGCTAATAGTGACAAGGGGAAATTCAATACCGTCCTGTGAGCCTCAGTGTCCTGAGGTGTAAAAAGGAGTTGATGAAAAGTAACCTGCCCTCTTTAGAAGACCAAGCTGATTTATGTCAAGTACTCAAGGCAGTTTCACTGGGTGCTTGAGGAAGTTTGTGTCTCTTCTCTACCTCTGCTTCCACCTCCATCCTCAGGTGATGAAAAGAAGAAATAAAGTGGTTAGATCTCCTAAATTTTGGAGTTGGTGCGCATGTAGCAGAATTTTTAAAAAAGCAAGTGGTGTCCCTATCCCACTCTACCTACCCACTTTCCTCCCTTCTGGTGCCACGTCCTACACAGAGAAATTAAGTGACCACAGATGGAATAGGCTCACAACAGGTCAACCAGCCCCCACTGCCATCCTCTTCCAGACCACACGAAAGACAGCACGGCCGGAGACAGAAACAGGACAAGCGAGAGACCTCCGAGCTCTCCATCGCTAGACCAACTTCCCCAGGACCCGGGCCTGAGCCGCCGCTGGGCCCGTCGCCCTCGCCGGCTCTCGGCCCCGCCACCTCCCCACAGGGCGTCCCGGTGGCCGGCGACCGCTCACCTGCGCCGGACACAGTAGCAGCAGGAGGAGGCCAAGGGCCAGGCCGCGAGCGCTCATGCTGTGGCCGCGCGAGGCTGCAGACACCGGCAGCGTTCTGCTGGTTAGGGTCCCCGGCGGCCGCTCTACTTCCCCGGGCTGTTTCAGCACCCCGCGCAAGAAGAGCGGAGGAGCAGGAGCAGGCGCGGACGGCGGCAGCAGGCTGCGCGCGCAGGTCAGGAAGGAAGAAGGCGTCGTCGGCTCCGCCCCTTCTGAGAGGTGCCGCTGCCGGCGCTCCATGGCCAGGACTGGGGCGGGGCCAGGGCCGCCGCGCCCTCGCTTCAAGGTCCCCGCTTCAAGGTCCCCGCTTTGCCCTTCTCCTCAGTCCCTGCAATCCTCGGGGGCCAGGCGCGGGACTTATGGAGTCTGGCTGGGCCCGGGAGAGTATCTGTGGAGTTGTGCCAACAGTTTCTGGCCGTGATGTTTCCCCTTTTCGTCTCTGGGTTGGAGGGGGCGGACGAGGTTTCAGCGAAGGGTAGAGCTGACTTCCGGGTAAGGTCTCGCCCGGCCGCGGAGTCTCTGTTTATTTCGGCTCCGACAATTAGGCTGAGCGACTTCTCCTCCCAACCCAGTCACCCGAAAGGAATCTGGGCCCTGGCGCTTTCTAGCAGAGCCAGGGGCGGTGACGCGCGGTGGCCTGACCTTGTGATGATCCGCGAGCGCGGCGGGCGGGGGGGCGGACTGCGGAGTGGGCGGCGGCCGTGCGGTCAGTCCCGGGAAAAAAAAGTGCGGCAGCCGCGCCACCTGCTGGCCCAGCCGGGCAGCGTAAGCCCGTGGGCGCGAGGAAAACCCGAGGTGGGGACCAGGGTCTATTTTAAGTTCTACTTGAAGGCAAATAAAGAAGACGCATTGTCATTTTTGAGCCATGCATTTAATATATGTATTTTAACTCCAGTTGTATGTGTTTCTGGCAACATTTTCCCTCAAATTTCAAGTATTCAGACCACTCAAAAGCATTTGTCATTTCCACTTCGAAGTTAAGAAAATGGAGGTAAAGATGTCTTTCCCAACAGTGGAAGCAAATTTACAATGAAAAGACTAAACCTTCATCTGGAGCAATGACCGAACCCCGCCCCAAGGAGTCTGGTGATGCAGATGACCTTCCCATCCCTACTCTATAAAGTGCTGTTTCACTTTCTGTCTTGCCTCCTCACCTCCTCATCCCTGAGATGTCCACCTGGCTGCCTTGGCCGTGAAACTATGGGGATTTCTTCAGGACCTTCAGCCTAGGTCCTCCACGATGACCTCGTGGTCCTCCTTCAGTTGTGTGCTCTCGCTTCCCACTCCTGAGGCTCCAGCTCCTGGTGCCCCCACTGAGGATCAAGTCGCGTGTATGCCTTCATGCAGGGAGCTTCAAACGGCCATCCCTGGACCAGCAGAGGAGCATCTCCTTGGAACTTGTTAGAAATGTAAATTCTCAGCCCGGGCAATGTAGCAGGACTCCCTCTATTAAAAAAAAAAAAATTACAGTTAGTTGGGCATGGTGGCACACACCTGTAGTCTCAGCTACTAGGGAGGCTGAAGCAGGAGGATTGCTTGAGCCCAGGAGCCCAGGAGGCTATGGTGAGCTATGATCATGCTGCTGCACTCCAGCCTAGGTGATAGAGCAAGACCCTGTCTCAAAGAAAGAGAGACAGAGAAGAAAATGTTAGAGTAATATTTCCAAGTTTATGAATTACTTTGAAGGTTCTAAGTTTCCATAACCCTCCTTGGGGAAGAAGAATTCTGGTTCCTGTGACTTCAGGGCTGCAAGCGGGCTGGAGACAGGAGGGCAGGGGAAGGTCATGGGTAGACTTTGTTTCTGAGGCTGCTTCTGAGACCTTCCAGTCTCCTTTAGTTCAAAGTACTTAGCATGCCACAGCCTCCTACTTTGGGGTATCGTTTTCTGAGCTCCGGTGGTTGAGATCCGGAGACTTTTTTGTTTGTTGAAAGAATATTAAATGCCATCTTCATAAGGACTATTCAATGTTGACCTCAGAGCAATAAAGTAGAAAACAGGGAAAAATGAAATTATTAGACATGTGCATCTTTATAAATGTGCAGAAATAGCTTCCAGAAAACTTCTATGTAGTGGAAAACATACATATGTGAATACAATAGATACACTTTTTAAACAAGTAGGAATATACAGTACACAGTTCTCATCTGGCTTCTTTGCTTTTAGCAGTATGCTTTCCTACCTCACTCATTTTAATAGCTGTAAAGGATTTTATTATGCATATGTAACACTTCTGAAGCCACACTCAGAGCTGTGTGTAAATCAAGGAAATATAAATCACCAACCAACAAATATTTCAAAATAATTCAATTCCTCTACTTGCATTCCTGGTACATTATAGGATGTGTGGTCCCAGCAATACATTATAAATTTACCTTTCCTTTTTTTTTTTTGAGACAGTCTTGCTCTGTCGCCCAGGCTGGAGTGCAGTGACATGATCTCAGCTCACTGCAACCTCCACATCCCAGGCTCCAGCGATTCTCATGCCTCAGCTTCCCGAGTAGCTGGGATTGCAGATGTGCGATACTACGCTCAACTAATTTTTTTGGATTTCATTAGAGATGGGGTTTCACCATGTTGACCACGCTGGTCTTGAACTTTTGGCCTCAAGCAATCCACCAGCCTCAGACTCCTGAAGCGCTGGGATTACAGGCGTGAGCCACTGCTCCCAGCCCCCCTTTCCTTTTCCGTATACTTTGTCACATTCCTGAGCTTGCCTGGAGACCACAAAGCCTGGCATCTTTCTGTGCCCTCTGCTTTCCCAATCATGCTGCATCACCAAAGTCTAAACACTTGAACATTTCCCTTATAGAGAAAGAGGAGAAAGTTGACCCAAGACTGAATTATCCGTAACTGGCAGATGGTAGGCGAAGGCTGGAAATACTTACTGATCCGCTACATAACTTACTTAATCTCTTCTTGGGCATTTAGTTTGTCACTTGTTATTGGAAATGATGCAATGAACATCCTTGTATCTTTTTTAAAAAATTATTTTTTTTCTGAGACAGTCTCACTCTGTCCCCAAGTCTGAACTGCAGTGGCATGATCATGGCTCACTGCAGCGTCTACCTCCTGGTCTCAAGCGATCCTCCCACCTGTGCACCACCACTCCTGGCTAATTTTTGTATTTTTTGTAGACAGGTTTTTGCCATGTTGCCCAGACTGGTCTTGAGCTGCTGAGCTCAAGCAATCCTCCTGCCTCAGCCTCCTAAAGTGCTGGGATTACAGGCATGAGCCACCACTCCTGGCCCATTCTTGGATCTAAATCTTTGCAATCATGTACAAATAGAACTGTTGGAAGTACTTTTATATTGTTGGATCAAAGGAAATGCGCATTTAAGTTTTGATTGTTGTCAAATTGCCCTACAAAGAAATTGCAGCCAGCAATGTATGGAAGTGCCTAAATGGAATCTGTGATTTTATTTATTTTGTTTCTTATTTTAAAAAATATTGGGGCCGGGCACGGTGGCTCACGCCTATAATTTCAGCAGTTTGGGAAGCCGAGGCGGGTGGATCACCTGAGGTCAGGAGTTCGAGACCAGCCTGGCCAACATGTTGAAACTCCGTCTCAATTAAAAATACAAAATTGGCTGGGTGCAGTGGTTCATGCCTGTAATTCCAGCACTCTGGGAGGCTGAGGCAGGTGGATCACCTGAGGTCAGGAATTCAAGACCAGCCTGGCCAACATGGTGAAACGCCGTCTCTACTAAAAATAGAAAACATTAGCCAGGCATGGTGGTGGATGCCTGTAATTCCAGCTATTCAGGAGGCTGAGGCAGGAGAATCTCTTGAACCTGGGAGGCGGAGGTTGCAGGGAGCTGAGATTGCGCCATTGCACTCCAGTCTGGGCAATGAGAAATTAGGCCGGGCACGGTGGCTCATGCCTGTAATCTCAGTACTTTAGGAGGCTGAGGCGGGTGGATCATGAGAGATCGAGACCATCCTAGCCAACATGGTGAAACCCGTCTACTAAAAATACAAAAATTAGCCGGGCGTGGTGGTGCATGCCAGTAATCCCAGCTAGTCGGGAGGCTGAGGCGAGATAATCACTTGAACCAGGGAGTTGGAGGTTGCAGTGAGCTGAGATTGCCCCACTGCACTGTAGCCTGGCTACAGAGCGAGACGAAGTCTTTAAAAAAAAAAAAAAAAATTAGCTGGGCGTGGTAGCACACACCTGTAATCCCAGCTACTCAGGAGGTTGAGGCAGGAGAATTGTTTGAACCCAGGAGGTGGAGGTTGCAGTGGCTGAGATCATGCCATTGCACTCCAGCCTGGGTGACAGAGAAAGATTCCGTCTCAAAAAAAAAAAAAAATTGGGATGCTTTGATTTGTATTTCTTTAATTATGTGAGATTAAGAATCTTTTCACACATTTGTAAGTAATTTTATTTCTTTTTCTTTGCTTTTTTCTTTTGAGACAGAGTCTCACTCTGTCACCCAGGTTGTAGTCTAGTGGCATGATCACAGCTCACTGCAGCCTTGACCTCCCTAGCTAAAGTGATCCTCCTGCCTCAGCCTCCAAAGTGCTGGGATAATAGGTATAAACCACCGTGCCAAGCCAATAAAATTTTATTACAAAAAAAACAAAAAACAAAAAACACACCTTTGATTTCTTCTAAAATTAAAAAAAAAGCTTTAAAAAACTTTTTTTCTGCTGCTGATCTGCGACCTTCAAAGTAGGTAGTGCTTCAAATAGGCAGAGGAAAAAAAGAATGCCTACCTACCTAACAAACTGCAAGCTTGCCTAGTTCCCAGCCTGAAGCCTAAAGTTCAATAACAGAAAATGAAGCTAGAACTAGGGTTTTGGGGTAATAGAATGTAATCAACGTCATTTAGTGACGTCTGAGGCCATTGCACAAAATACCAAAGACTGGTGTGACTTAAACGATAGGAATTTGTCTGTTGCAGTTCTAGAGGTTAGAGAGTTCAAGATCAGCATGGGGAGCTTATTTGGTTCCTGGTGAGGGTTCTCTTCCTGGCTTGCAGACAGCGCCTTCTCCCTGTGTCCCCAAATGGTGTTGACTTAAGTGTGTGCTTTCAGGGAGAAAGATTTCTCTCTCTCTTCCTCTTCTTCCAACAATCCTATTGAATTAAGGCCCCTCCCTTATGACTTTATTTAACTTTACCTCCTAAAAGCCTTATCTTCAAATACAGTCACCTTGGGGAGTTAGGGCTTCAGCACGAGAAATTTGGGGGAGCATAATTCAGTCCCTAGCACCCCTCCTTTTACTCAGGGCTGCATTATGACTTGTGTGGGCCCCAGGCACCTTTGCCTTTGAAGACCCCTTTTTCCTTCAAAAAAAAAAAAAAAATTTAAAATTAGAGTTTCCAATTGCATTGATATAATGACACATATAACCCTGGCTGAATTCATTATTATATGCTCATTATTACAGTGTTTTTATTTTTCTTCTGATTTCAAAAGAAATTAAAATTAAAACATTTTCATGGGACAGTAAAAGTTTCACTGTGTCTACTGTGCCTAATAAGTTGATCCTGTTTTTGCAGCCGGTGTCGTAGACCTATTCCCTGTAGTAGTCAAAGACATTGTAAATTTTTCTGATTGCCTTCCCCAAAAAACCTCCAGGACCAGCAGTGGAGCTGGCTCGAAAAGAAGCACCTATAGAGAGTGGGAGGCTGTCCAGTTGAACACAGGGAACAGCTCACACCTCCCTTCCTCCAGCAGGCTTCGAATTGCCAATACATTTTGGTGAAATATAGGAGAGCTTTAGTTAATGCTTCTGCCAACCCCCTAAGGAGGTTCAGGTTGAACATTTTTGAGAACTCTTTTTGTTAAAAGACTTTTCCTTTTAATTAAGATATAATATTCATATATGAGGTGTACAGAACTTACATGTACAGCTTGATGAGTTTTCTACTTTTTTGAGACTGAGTCTCACTCTGTCACCCAGGCTAGAGTGCAGTGGCGTGATCTTGGCTCACTGTAAACTCTGCCTCCCAGATTCAAGCAATTCTTGTGCTTCAGCATCCCAAGTAGCTGGGATTACAGGCGCACTCCACCGTGCCTAGCTAATTTGTGTATTTTTAGTAAAGACGGGGTTTCGCCATGTTTCCCAGGGTGGTCTCAAACTCCTGGACTCAAGGGATCCACCTGCCTTGGCCTCCCAAAGATCTGGGATTACAGGAATGAGCCACTGCGCCCAGCCAAGTTTCGTTTATGTATTAAACACTTTTATTAGTTATCTATTACTGAATAACAAACTACCCCAAAACAGTATATTAAATGAACAAACATTTATTTTATCCCAGTTTCTGCCAGTCAGGGATTTGGGTGGTTCTAGGTGGTTCTGGCTCAGGATCTCTTCTGATGTTATGGTCAAGAAGTTGGCCCAGGCTACCGTCATCTGAAGGCTTGACTGGGACTGGAGGATCTGCTATTGAAGATGCTGTGGGAGGCTGTACTCAGTGGCTCACACCTGTAATCCCAGCACTTTGGGAGACCAAGGTTGGTGGATCACTTGAGGTCAGGAGTTCGAGACCAGCCTGGCCAACATGGTGAAACCCTGTCTCCACTAAGAATACAAAAATTAGTCGGGCATGGTTGCACATGCCTGTAGTCTCAGCCACTCGGGAGGCTGAGGCAGGTGAATTGCTTGAACCCAGGAGGCAGAGGTTTCAGTGAGCTGAGATCATGCCACTGCACTCCAGCCTGAGCAAGACTCTGTCTCAAAAAAAAAAAAAAAAGATGCTGTGGGAAGGAGGCCTCAGTTCCTCCTTTCTCTCCGCAGGCTGCTGAGTGTCCTCGGGACTTGGCAGCTGGCTTCCTCCAGAAGGAGTGATCCAAAAGGGATTGAGAGCAAGGCAGAGCCATAATGTCTGTTATGAGTTAGCCTCAAAAGTGATAGGCCATCACTTCTGCCATGTAATACTGGGCACGCAGACCAGTCCTGATGCAGTGTAGGAAGGGGACTAGATAGGGGCAAGAGGAGCGGAGCACTGGGGCCATCTTGGAGGCTGGCAACCACAACACCCATGTTGCCAACACCCAGAGGAAGGATATGGAAACTTCAGCACTTCAGAAGGCTCCTTTATGCCCCCTTCCCAGTCAATATCATCACCCCTCTTTTATCCAGCAGGCAACCACTCTTCAGATTTCTCTCACTGTAAGTTGGTTTTACCTGTCCTTGAACTTCGTATAAAGGGAATCATACTCCTCTGTGTCTGGTTTCTTTCACTGAACACGATGTGTGTGGCTTATTC
This sequence comes from Chlorocebus sabaeus, assembly GCF_047675955.1. Taxonomy (NCBI): domain Eukaryota; kingdom Metazoa; phylum Chordata; class Mammalia; order Primates; family Cercopithecidae; genus Chlorocebus; species Chlorocebus sabaeus. The sequence continues at coordinate 59,311,558 of NC_132921.1, read as the reverse complement.
ACATTACTTGTGGTGGTAGCATCTTTTAAAAGAATTGCTGTGTAGTATTCCATGGGTTAAACGTATCATGGCAGACTTCTGGGTTGTTTCTTCTTCCAGTTTGGACTGTTAAAAGTAAAGGTGCTGTGGGCACTCTTGTATGTATCATATGTTCAATTACACACTCAGTTACTTTGGGTTCTGTGATAGACTTTTTAAACTCCGTACTTACGCAAGCCAAACTTTATAGACATCTTCATTTAAAATAACTTACAGCTACAACTCATGACTTTAGTGTCGATGGTTATGACCGACTCAGAAATGGGGCATTGTTACTCAGAATTCTGGTAAAATGTTATTCATCCCAGTAAGGATGTTCGAGTTGGTGATTAATCCACTCATGGGTTGTGGTGTAACTTCCACTCAGCTAGGTTGCTACCAGAGCGGGAATGACTTGCGGTTTAGCAGTCAGGGTTTCAAACTGGCGTGCCTTCCCTGCAGAATTTGGTCACAGGACACAGTTTCCTTTGTCTGGGGTTTTTGATCAAATCTATCCTAAAATGGAGAGTCCAACTCCTGTACACTGAAGAGTTTCTCTCTAAGACTATTCTTAAAACTTGAAATGTAGGAATAACAACAGCATTTCACTCATTAAAGATTGGAGGATTCAATCCTAGTGAGGGAGGGAAGAAGAACCAAAGATAGGGGAAGGAAGCTTTTCTGTTGACGGAGACAAAGCTGACACGTCACCTAAGAACTGAAGATCTTTAATTAACTTCCTTTATTTTTTATTTTTATTTTACTTTATTTTATTTTATTTTTATTTTTTGATATGGAGTCGCACTGTGTCACCTAGGCTGGAGTTCAGTGGTGCGATCTCGGCTCACTGCAACCTCTGCCTCCTGGGTTCAAGTGATTCTCCTGCCTCAACCTACTGAGTAGCTGGGATTACGGGTGCCCACCACCACACCTGGCTAATTTTTAAATTTTCAGTAGGGACAGGGTTTCGCCATGTTGGCCAGGCTGGTCTCGACCTCCTGGCCTCAAGTGATCTGCCCGCCTTGGCCTCCCAAAGTGCTGGGATTATAGGTGTGAGCCACTGTGCCTAGCTGAATTCCTTTAATTGTCGAAACATAACCTCCTTCATATTAATAAATTAATAATATTTTTTTTTTTTTTTTGAGAGAGGGAATTGCTCTGTTATCCAGGCTGGAGTGCAGTAGTGAGATCACAGCTCACTGTAGCATCGACCTCCCAAGGCTCAAGTGATCCTCCCACCTTAGCCTCCTGAGTAGCTGGGACTACTGGCATACGCCACCATGCCAGGCTAATTTTTTATATTTTTGTAGAGACGGGAATCTTACTTTGTTGCCCAGACTAGTCTCGAACTCTTGGGCTCAAGTGCTTTTCCCACCCCAGACTCCCAAAATGCTGGGATTAGAAGCATGAGCCACCATGCCCAGCCTCACTCGTATTTTAAAATCATCTGAAAGTATTGCTAAAAGAAAGGATTAGGTCACCAGGAAAACAATAGAAGACTTTCCAGACCTACTGATACATAGGTTATTTAACTCAGGGCTAAGTATAGTCAGAGGGCCCAGAGAAAACACCTCTGTGTAACTGGTTTACCCTTCATGTGTTCATTATGTTAAGCAGAAGAAGAATTATTTTCACATTCCTCGACTAGAATGTCTAATGCTAATTTTGCCTGTCATTTTTTGTTTTTGTTTTTCTCCATGCTTTGAAGTACAAGTCCTAGGGTGTGGGCTGCTATGGCTCAATGGCATGAAATATCATAACCCAGTGTGGCTTTGTTCACAGCCAGGCATGTTCTAAACATTTTGGAATCTTTTTACAGTGAGATAAAATTCACCAATTTGGCTGGGCGAGGTGGCTTATGCCTGCAATCCCAACACTTTTAGAGGCCAAGGCAGGCAGATCGCTTGTGTCCAAGATTTTGAGACCAGCCTGGGCAACATGACAAAACCCCAGCTCTACCAAAATACAAAAGTTAGCCAGGCATGGTGGTGCATGCTTGTAGTCCCAGCTACTTGGTACGCTGAGGCAGGAGGATCATTCGAGTCCAGGATGTGGAGGTTGCAGTGAGTTGAGATCATGCCATTGCACTCCAGCTTGGGTGACAGACCAGGACCCTGTATCAAAAAAAAAAAAAAAAAAAAAAAAAAAAAAAAATTCACCAATTAAAACCAATCAGCCATCATAGTTATAGGTACGCAGCCATAAATCATCTCATTTGACCGGGCCTGTTTGCACTGCACCACACCTATGTGCATCTCTATAGGCTGGTACCAAGGCTGTTTGTTTTCATGTTGCCTTAGTTTTGGTACAGTGCAGAGACAATGCATACTGATAGTTGCCAGTGATTCCTAGAAAGCATCAGGAGTATCTTCACAAATACAATTCTATCCAGTGAGGAGTAGAATCATTTCAAGGGAATAATTTTATTTAATTTAACGTTAGCTCCAGGTGCACTCACCAATCCTTATCCATAATCTCCATTACAAGGCCAGATTTTTTTTTTTTTTTTTTTTTGAGATGGAGTCTCACTCTGTAGCCCAGGCTGGAGTGCAGTGGCACAATCTTGGCTCACTGCAACCTCTGCCTCCCAGGTTCAAGTGATTCTCCTGCCTCAGCCTCCCGAGTAGCTGGGATTATAGGCACCTGCCCCTGTGCCCAGCTAATTTTTGTAGTTTTAGTAGAGATGGGGTATCACCATCTTGACCAGGTTGGTCTTGAACTCCTGACCTCGTGATCCACCCACCTCAGCCGCCCAAAGTGCTGGGATTACTGGCATGAGCCACCACGCCCAGCCACAAGGCCAGAATTCTTTGGTGACTGAACAAGCTAATCAAAGACAGAGTGGTGGAGCAAAAGCAGCCTTGAGTTTCCCAGCCTTTGTGTCATATGGCCACACTTCTTCACGTGGTTCGCTGCCTGCTCTCCTCTCCTGGAGACCTTCTCCTTCCTCATTATGTTTCACTTCCTGCTCTTGTTCATTATTTCATCCTCTTTGCTGAGTTCCCTTCTTTCAAAGTTTATTTTCAGTTTGCCATCTGTTTAAAAAAAACAATGTATTGAATTTAGAGGCAGGATCTTGCTATGTTGCCCAGGCTGGTCTTTAATTCCTGGGTTCAAGCAATCCTCCTGCCTCAGCCTCCCTTCAGACAGGAGCCACTATGCCCAGCCATTTTGCCATCTCTTTTACTCTCAGTAGACTCCCCGTGGGGACCTCATTCATCCCATGACTTTATCCATCACCTCTATGCAGATGATGCCTAAATCAGTAACAACAGCCTTGTCCTAAACATTAATTTGTTATTTCCAACTGCCTTCTAGAATCTATTTCACAGATCCTTCGAAGTGAACATGTCCAAACTCTCTCTCTCTCCTTACCCCAAATCTGCTATTCTTCCCTATTTCCTAAAAAAGTTACTGGCTCAATCCACCTTGTAAACTTTGTGGGCCAAGAAGAATTAACAAAGCCAGCCCAAGACTGCCTATCCTTAGGAAGTCCTGCCTACGAGGTTGGCCCTCAGCTGGCAAACAGTTCCCTACACTGATATCAAACTTTCCCTAAATGATAAGAAGTGTTCACTTTGCCTAAACTGCTGTGCAAACAATGTGGTTTATACTGAATGCCTGTTTTCCTTCTGGAGGTCTTGATTTTTGGTAAATGCGAGGCAGAAGGGACCTATGTGACCCGCTCCCAGTTGAAACTCTGAGCCCTAAGTCTTCAGTGAGTTTCCTTGGTGGACAGCACTTGCTGCCACAACTTGGTTGCTAGAGGAATTAAGCTCATCCTGCGGGAGAGGTTTCTCAGAAGCTTGCACCTGGAGTCTTCTATCTTCACTCTATTTTCTTTCTCTCTTTGCTGATTTTGTTATGTGTCTTTTTGCTGTAATCTTAACCATGTATATGAGTATACATGTATATGTAACCACGTATACGAGTATATATATGAGTAAACTAGATATATGAGTCCTATGTCTTCCTAGCAAGTCACTAAACCTGGGGATGATCTTGGGAACGCCTAACGCACTTTAGCATAATTCTTAGCTCTCTTTTCTTTTCTTCATCTTCTATATTTAATTGTCACCAATTATCATTAATTCTACCTGCAAGTATTTTCAAAAACATGTCCCATATTCTCCACCTTCACTGCTCTGATGCTACAATTGTGACTCCATCTGGGCACCACTGCCTCCTCCACCTTCCCCCAAAAAGCAAAAGTAAAATGCCCAAGATTGGAGGACAGCACCAAGATACCACTACAAGGTAAACTGTCTTTCAAAGCCAGTTTCCTCAACTGTAAGATGGGGATGGTAATAGTGTTTATTTCATAGGGTTGCTGTGAGGTGTAAATGAAAAAAAAGGGTAACACTTTACAAGATTCTCTATCTAAAGTGCTTAGCACATAACAATCCCTTAACAAATGTTAGTTGTTGCTTTTATTTTTATTTATTTATTTTGAGACAGGGTCTCACTCTATCACCCAGGCTGGAGTGTAGTGGTGCCATTGCAGCCTCGACCTCCTGGCCTTAAACCATCCTCCCACCTCAGTCTCCCAAGTAGCTGGTGTGAACCACCACCATGTCTGGCTTTTTTATCTTTAGAGAGATGAAGTCTCACTATGTTGCCTAGGCTGGTCTTGATCTCCTGAACTCAAGTGATCCACCCCACCTTGGCCTCCCAAAGTGCTGGGTTTACAGGCGTGAGCCACCGGGACTGCTCACCTGGTCACTACCTCTAAAACATCCAGTTCTAGCACCAAAAGCACTTTGTTAGGAAACAGGAACTCAGCTTCTCACCCCTATAATCTGTAGCCCGCCACCAAAACACAGGCATCTCTGTCTGGTTCTAAGTAGCCTAGGATTTGGGGGCACTCTTTTCCTCTGCATAGGTGTCTCACTGTGGGATTTATGAAGAGATGTAGCTTTCTTGTGGTGGTAGAGGGTGGATGGAGTAGATAGAAGCCAGGATGTCCCTGTAAATTTCCATATTCCTGATGTTACTGCTGCAAGTCTCCTACACCAGTAGTTCTGCAAAACCACCAGCTACTTCACAAGAGAAAGTTATTGCAAAGGACTGAAGAGCCAGGAGCACCATAAATAATACAAATCAGAAAATTTTCTATTTTCAGCGTCTTCAATAACTGTCCCAAAAATTCTTTCCTGAATGAAAACTTTTTGGAATCATTACATTCTCTACGGCAGAAATAATGAAATCATAGGTCCATTACTAAAATAAACTTTAAGTATCTATTTAGGGTCCCAAATATCAATGTATTTGCGGAGTTGAATTATTCACCCTAAAATTCCATGCTACTAAAAATCACATAGCAATACCTTGTGATTAAAAACAAAAAGAAAAAAGCAGCAAAGGCAAATGGGGTAGTATACTAACTTTATTTTGAATTATTATATAACATGGAATATGTCATCAAAGAAATGAATTAATGAAAAACGTAGTTCAGTTAAGCAGACGATTTGCATAGGAGTTGCTAGTTTTAAGTCTTAGGATGCGGAGCTAACTGAATTATCAATTAGATTAACATAGAATAATCATTTACACATGTGCAAATTTTTAAACTAAAAGACCTTTCTGTACAGTCTTTGGCAGGTGATTAATCATCTTCCCTGCTATGGGTAATCTCATCTAGATCAAATGTGATCCTTTTAAGCTAGACACGTCTTACCTACAGTAAGAAGGCCTCTATATTGTTAAAGCTACTGGGTTCAGTTTTATGCCTCTAATATTGTTCAGGAACATTACCCACTTAAAACTATTGACGTAATAGGCCAATGACATGTTCTAGTGAGAAGCAGTAAGTTTGTGATTCATCCCATTTTGTCTTTTGGAACTCTGTTACCAGTACCCATCATGTTTTGCTTTGTATCAGTGATTAGCAACTATTTTTTGCCATAAGGGCTAACTAAGGGGAAAATATAAAGCATTTAAGGCCATCTTATTTTCCTCTTCAAAATGAACATAGCTTTTTGAAATTCCCACAGGAGAAAATGTATATTTGTACAAATTTGCTGAATGAAAGAATGTTAGTGAGGAAATTAGCACTGCTTTTCAGCCATCAAAATGTTTGTATCTGGGTGTTTTAGCAACAGAGAGCTTTCTAATATTTTATCCTAGAATCAGGCTGCAGGCTTTTTGTATAGCTGGTCAGGCTGTAGGCACCTCTGGAGCCTGTGAGTTGCTCATTTGCTAGAGACATTTATCAAAATATGCTGATTGTTGTTGCATTAATTGTAACAAATTTTAAGAGAATACCTTCTAATTTTGAAGATTATATTCTATTATTTACTGAATTAAAGATAATCCTTTTAGTAACACTGAAAGTTGGTTAAACAAAAATTCTTTTGGGATTACAACATTTTCCTCTAAACATGTCTTTACACAGACACTGACTGAAAACCAGAGCAGAACATGAAGAAATAAACTGAAGATGTGTTTAAATAGCAGAAATACCATTGCGTTTATTTTGGTAAATTACAGAAAGGTTTTAGTTTTGTATGTGCAGTTAGGCACTGACTGAGGCATTTAGACACCATTAATTATAAAGTGCATTGAATATAAGTTTTGATCCTCTTCAAAGGAATAATTCAATAAAACTCAGATTTCATTCTTGCAATCAGTCAACTCAAAAACATGCATAGATGAAGACTTACTAAGTACTAACAACGGTCTTTTATTATTTATACTCCTGCAACAGTAATAGCAACATATTGTACTTGCATATATCACATTTTATCCAAGGACCTCAAAGTCATTCTATGAAGCAACACGGTGTTGGAAACTCAAGATTTCACAGCATGTTAGGTGTACTTACGGCATAGGAAATAGATTCCCAACAACAGAGCCAAAATAAAAGACCAAAGAGACAAGCCTATATATTTATCGTGGTTTGTAATTTTCTGAATTTCCAAATTTGCCACCGGTATCGTAACCTACCTACAATGTTGACTCTATGTAAAATTGATTTTTACATGTTAGGAATAAGATGAAGATCAACGAACAAATGCACAGTCTGTCTTTTCTATAGTTCAATAGTCCATCTTTGAATAGCACACAATGGAATGTCAGAAGTGGTTTTTTAATAACATATGTTGACACCTCATTGATTTATAACAATCATGGCTATGGTTCTTGGGTAGAGGAGAACATTTTATACTGGAATGACATATATATGTAGGTAAAATATGATAGATCTATATATTTTAGCACACCTACATTTAACACAAAAGCAAAAGTGCATCAATCCATTGAAGGTCAGCTTTTCAGTCTTTTAAAGGAACAAAGCATTCTGTCTCCTTGCTTAGTACTGAGAACCCTGTCCACCTTAGAGTTTAACTGAGAGGCCCAAGTTAGCATCGTTGAAAATGAGTTTCTGTGGAATCTGCGAACATGCCAGGCAGCCCCAGAGCTGAGTTACAGGACACCGAGAGAAGCCCACGGTTAGGGGGCAAGAGGGTCCCTGAGCTGTTTGGTTCTTGACTTGGTGCACAGAGCGTAGCTCTTCTTTGTCAGGGACCCACAGGGTGGGCATTCTGGGCATTTTTTTTTCATAAAAGAATTTCCAACACTGCTTGAAATGCAATTTCTTTTTGGACAATGTGGTTAAACTTTCTATCTTTCTGTCAGATATGGAGCTAAGTTAGCTCTTCCTAGGACCTTCTTTACTTCTCAGGAGACGCAATATGCGTTCATTTTTGGTTAGTTCTGCCGGAAGTTCATTGGCCTGAAAGAAGAGAAGATGGGCATTAGTGAATCCCCACAGCTGGTGTGGTTTTAGGGACTCCAAGGAGGGGCATTTGACCCACTCTTTCTCCTTCACTAATGAAAAAAATCCACACTGGAGTCATGCTTTTATATAAAGGTATTAAAAAATCTTCTTTAAATGTATAAATATTACTTTTATTTCCTTATCTCATTTTTAGAGACATTTTCCAGCCAGATCCCTTACTAGACTGTAATCTCTTAGGGGGAAGGGTCCAGATCTAATTAATCATTGTATCCTTATCTCCACCACAATGCCAGCATGTCTAGAATGTGCTCAGTAAGTACCGGTCAAATTAAATTTTATACCTTATATGTATTTTAATTTATTATTTTATTATTATTATTTTTTGAGACAGGGTCTTGCTCTGTCACCCAGACTGGAGTGCAGTGGTGCAATCATGGCTCACTGCAGCCTTGACCTCCCCAGCTCAAATGATCCTCCCTCCTCAGCCTCCCAAGTAGCTGGGACCACAGATGTGCACCACCACGCTCGGCTAATTTCCACAGATGAGGTTTGCCATGTTGCCCCAGCTGGTCTTGAACTCCTCGGTTCAAGTGATGCTCCTGCCTCAGCTTCCCAAAGTGTTTGGATTACAGGCATCAGCCGCCATGCCCAGCCTACCTTATATTTATTAATGTATGACATGAGGTAGTCTGTCCACCAAGGACTTGGGACTGAGTCAGGACTCAGCACAGGTATCTTTTTTTGTTTTTAGAGATGGAGTCTTGCTTTGTCACCCAGGCTGGAGTGCAGCTGTGTGATCTCGCCTCACTACAACCTCTGCCTCCTGGGTTTGTGCAATTCTCCTGCCTCAGCCTTCTGAGTAGCTGGGACTACAGGCATGCGCCACCATGCCCGGCTAATGTTTTTGTATTTTTAGTAGAGATGGGGTTTCACCATTTCACCAGGCTGGTCTTGAACTCCTGACCTCAAGTGATCTGCCTGCCTCAGCCTCCCAAAGTGCTGGGATTACAGGTGTGAGCCACTGCACTGGGCCAGGTATGTTTTGATGAGAAGGCCGAGTGAGGAAACCTCCAGAACATAAGAGACACCTGGGAAAGAACAGCATTGGTGGCTAACACCTTCCACCTGACCCAGTATCACTCGAAGTCCTTTCTTTTCACATTGCTGCTGAGATACATCCATTAGGCATCTAGTGAACCAGTCCCTACCATTGACAACAGGTGTGATGTGGACGTGGTTCTCAAACCTGTCGGTTTCAGGACCCTTTATACTCTCAAAAATTATTGAAGAGTCTAACAAATTTTGTTTTTAACTTATTAAAAATGAAACCTAAGGGCTATGTGCAGTGGCTTACACCTGTAATGCTAGCACTTTGGGAGGCCGAGGTGAGAGGACCACTTGAGCTCAGGAACTGGAGACCAGCCGGGGCAACATAGTGAAACCTCATCTCTATTATTTAAAAAGAAAATATTTTCAAAAAGAAAAAAAAAATTAAAACTGAGAAAAATTAAAAAATCTATTAATTCACTAAAAATAAATCCAAGTTAATATATTTATGAAAAATTAAACTTTCAAAAACAAGTAAAAATTCTGAGAAGAGTAGCACTGCTTAACAGCTTTATATATTTCTTTCATGTGTAGCTTAACAGAATACAATTGGATTCTCATATCTGCATCTGTATCCTGTTGTGATATGTTGTTTTGGTAGAAGGATATAAAGAAAATTAAGCTTCACACAGATAGGTAGTTGGAAAAGGAAGGAGTATTTTAACAGTCTTTTCAGATTGTTGTAGATACTATTCTCTGATGCCACATCAATATTCAACAACTGGCAGTTTCTTAAAGATTAAATGCAGTGTGAGATTTGAAACCGTATCAGTGAACTTTAAAGCCCACAGGTTTATCTATTTATAGTTGGATCTTTTACCTATGCATGGTTTGTAACATGCACTGCTCATTTGGAAAATATCAGTTCCCTGAGTTTGTAGAATGTTGGCACATTTCATTGTGCAATATCAAAAACTCACATTCTGGCTGGGTGTGGTGGCTCACGTCTATAATCCCAGCACTTTGGTAGGCAGAGGCAAGTGGATCACCTGAGGTCATGAGTTTAAGACCAGTCTGGCTAATATGGCGAAAACCTGTCTCTACTTAAAATACAAGAATTAGCTGGGCGTGGTGGCGCGTGCCTGTAATTCCAGCTACTCAGGAGGCTGAGGCAGGAGAATTCCTTGAACCTGGGAGACGGAGGTTGCAGTGAGCTGAGATGGCGCCACTGCACTCCAGCCTGAGTGATAGTGAGTGAGACTCCATCTCACAAACAAACAAACAAACAAACAAACAAAACTGATTCATCAGAAAAGCCTTTAAGTTTTGGGAAGCTGTTAAAATCATAGTGGTAGATACCTTGTTCTTTCAAGTAAAAATAGTGTTCTATGAAAAACGTGGCAGGTTCACTTTGCAATTCAAACAACTGCACAGGGGCCAATGCAGCTCCATCTTGGATGCTAATCTACCATGTTTACTTCTTTTTTCTTTTTTAGACGGAGTCTCACTCTGTTGCCTAGGCTGGAGTACATTGGTGCCATCTCAGCTCCCTGCAACCTCTACCTCCTAGGTTCAAGCAATTCTCCTGCCTCAGCCTCCCCAGTAGCTGGGATTATAGGAGTGCACCACCGTGCCCAGCTAATTTTTGTATTTTAGTAGAGGTGAGGTTTCATCATGTTGACCAGGTTGGTCTCGAACTCCTGATCTCAAGTGATGCGCCTACCTCGGCCTCCCAAAGTGCTGGGATTACAGGCATGAGCCACCACACTCAGCCTGCCATGTGACTAACCCTAGTTTGGGGAATGCCTCTAAGATTTCTATTTTATCTACTTTTTTGTTGTGGTTCCTACTGAAAATCCTGCCCATCGACCTTGCCCATAAGTCCTGCCCTTAGGCAGTCACATAGTGTTCTTGCCTTTCCCTGAGAGGTTGACTTCACTTGTCCTGTATATTCCTTCCCTTAGGCCCTGGGTCTTGGGAGGTGATGTCCCAAGACTGTGACTCCTGTCCCTGTTACTTTCTGAGAAACTGGACATGTTAGCCTCTTTTTATTTTTTTCTTCTTATCTGCTGTGATCATCTGGATGTCAGCTGCTTTCTTGGCCTCTCAGCTTCCTCAGATTTTTGGGGGCAGGTTTGCCTGCTCACTGCCCAACAGGTGCGCTTTTTTTTTTTTTTTTTTTCTTTTTGAGATGGAGTCTCACTCTGCTGCCAGGCTGGAGTGCAGTGGCACAGTCTCGGGTCACTGCAACCTCTCCCTCCTGGGTTCAAGTGATTCTCTTGCCTCGGCCTCCCGAGTAGCTGGGACTACAGGCGCATGCCACCAGGCCTGGTTAATTTCTGTATTTTTAGTAGAGACGGGGTTTCACCATGTTGGCCAGGATGGTCTCGATCTCTTGACCTCATGATCCACCCGCCTTAGCCTCCCAAAGTGTTGGGATTACAGGCGTGAACCACCGTTCCTGGCCAGGTGCTTTTTCTTGAGATAATCATCATACTTCAGTACACAGCAGAAGCGCTGTAGGCATGCTTTCCATTTCGACACACAGAATTTTAATTAATTAATTTATTTATTTTGAAATGGAGTCTTATTCTGTCGCCCAGGCTGGAGTGCAATGGCACAATCTCTGCTCACTGCAGCCTCCATCTCCCAAGTTCAAGTGATTCTCCTGCCTCCCTCCTGAGTAGCTGGGATTACAGGTGCCCACCACTGCTCCTGGCTAATTTTTATATTTTTAGTAGAGATGGGGTTTTGCCATGTTGGCCAGTCTGGTTCTGAACTTCTGACCTCAGGTGATCCGCTTTTCTTAACCTCCCAAAGTGCTGGGATTGCAGGTATGAGCCACCATGCCCAGCCCAGAATTTTATTTATTTTTTTCGACAGATGGTCTCACTGTGTCACCCAGGCTGGCATGCACCGGTGCAATCATAGCTCACAACAGCCTCAAACTCCTTCGGCTCAAGCTGGGACTACAGGTGTGTGCCACTATCCCTGGCTTTTTTTTTTTTTCTTTTTTCAGTAGAGATGGGGTCTTGCTATGTTACCTAGGCTGGTCTTGAACTCCTGGTCTCAAGCAATCTTCCCACCTAGGTCTCCTAAAGTGCTGAGATTATAGGTGCTGGCCACTTTGCCCCACCATCACACAGAATTTTATTATTATTATTATTGTCATTATTACTTTTTGAGACAGAGTCTCGTTCCTTTGCTCAGGCTAGAGTGCAGCGGTGCGATCTCGGCTCACTGCAACCTCTACCTCCTGGGATCAAGCAATTCTCCTGCCTCACCCTCCTGAGTAGCTGGGATTACAGGCATGCGTGACCACACCTGGCTAATTTTTGTATTTTTAGTAGAGACAGGGTTTCACCGTGTTGGCCAGGCTGGTCTCGAACTGCTGACCTCACGTGGTCTGCCTGCCTTGGCCTCCCAAAGTGCTGAGATTACAGGTGTGAGCCACTACACCCAGCCAATCACACAGAATTTTAAAAAGATGTATAGGAAGAGTCAAAATTTAATAAAATTGACATTTTTTTTTTTACTGCTTTATCAGAGACATTCTTAAGTACAACTGGTATTTTTGTAAAATAATTTACAAAATTTATAAAATAATTTATAAAGGCTTGTAAAATATTTTGCCAGTACAGTTTAGTGTTCCTTCTTTGATGTGTACTAAGGCCCCAACAGCTTCACCCACCATTGCTTTTGCTTCTGTAGCATTAGAGCAAATGTCAGCACAGTGAAAAAGGCAGATAACATCTTATTTGTTTTTCTAGGAGACAGGTTTTCTCTCTCCAAGGCTGGAGTGCACTGGCACAATCATGTAGCTCACTGCAGCCTTGAACTCCTGGCTGGGCTCAAGCTATCTTTCCACCTCTGCCACCCTAGTAGTTAGGACTACAGGCACACACCACCACGCCCAGCTATGTTTTTTGTTTTTTTAATTTCTTAAAGAGATGAGGTCTTTGCTATATTGCCCATGGTGGTCTTAAACTTTTGGCTTCAAGCGATCCTGCTGCCTCAACCTCCCAAATTGCTGGGATTACAGGCACAAACCACCTAAACTAACATCTTTTTATTATCAAGAATATGGTTTTGAATTCTTCTTTAAAATTGTAAATAGATTTTTCTTTAATAGAGATGGGGTCTTGCTATATTGCCCAGGTTGGTCTTGAACTTTCAGGCTCAAGTGATCCTTGCACCTCTGCCTCCCAAAGTGCTGGGATTACAGGCATGAGCCACTACACCCAACCTTGTTTTGACTCCTTAGACCTCCTGTATGGGTCATGAAGATCTTCAGGGGTCCAAGGATCCCACTTTGAGAACTGTTTGTATAGAGGAATCAGAAGGATGTTCTCGTGGCCGGGCATAGTAGCTCACGCCTATAGTTCAGTTACTCGCGAGGCTGAGGCAGGAGTATCACTTAAGCACAGGAGTTCGAGGTTACAGTTAGCTTTGATGGCACCACTGCACTCCAGCCTGGGTGGCAGAGTGAGACTCTGTCTCTAAAAAGTAAGAAGGATGTTCTGGGAATTTCAGGGGAGGCCATTAAAGGGAAAGTGGCATGCAGAATGAGGGAGGGAGGCTTGGTTGTAGATGTTACCTGTCTCACCATATTTTTTTTCTCCTGCAGCCAACCCTGGAACCCCAGTTGCTTTATCTGGAAACTTGATCCTAGGTGAAGCTTCTGCAGTCCCCATCTTCTAGCTGGATCCTGCTTCCTCACCCCTATCTGCTGGCTGGGACCTCACTTGTTAGGAAATGTAAGTTTGACACAAATAGTCTGCTGTGCAGCTGTCCTGTGGCTGCACCCCTTCCCACCACATGGGACCCTTGACGCCAATGATGGATTCAATCACAGAGGAAATTATTATGCTATGCTACTACAGACCAGAGGCTTCTCTATGGGGTCAAGTTCTGTTAGCTTAGTTCCTGCAGGAACAGACATTGTACAGGCCTAACACCTGGGCCTGCAGAGGAAGGCTCCTGGTAAACAGACCTAAGCTTCATCCAGTCTCAGAGCAAACACTCAGGAATAATTGAGCTGTCTACATCAGTGGCTGGTCCATGGTGAGCAGACTGGTGGGTAGTTAGAGGAACCTCTACAGTCAAGGAGAAGGGAACTTAAGAAGCTCTACCTCTGTCTACCAGCCTGCCAGCATGTTGCCTTGTGTGACTATCTCCATGAATGTCCATATCCTCTGCCATTAAAAAAAAAGCTTTATGCTTTCAAATCGTGTTGTCAAGTTTTGGTCATTCACATCACCATTCTGTCTTCCATGTCGTTCTAAAATCCTGGTTTAATTCCTCTTCTCTCCCAGTTAGTCCCCACTAGATTCTCAGGTTGCTGAGACTGTACAGACTGATGTGATGGCGAGTGCCCCAGGCTAGCCCCTAAAGGCTATCTCGTTCATTATGGAGCAGGACCATAGGCCCATATTCATGATACTACAGTATCAAACCACTAAATCTCCCCACTGCTCCTGGGAGAAGATGTGCTCAGTCAAGGGTGTTGGGAACATAAGACCCCTGCACCCAGGGGTGTGGTTATAGTGTGAGGAATGGCTATAGCGTGAGGAATGGCGATAGCGTGAAGAATGGCTATAATGTGAGGAGCGGCTATTGGGGCGACCGGTTGGCCTTCTCCTCAGGCATCTGTCTCGAAGGCCCAGAGCAGAAGTCTTGGAACGCCTGGAGCAGAAGAGTGTTCTGTACTAGCTGAGAAGTCACTTTCTCCCGGAAGCCTCCAAACCATTCTTTCCTTCCCTGCTTACAGCTCTTGTCACTCCGTATTGCAATTGCTTTGTTTAGTTGTCTTTATTCCCCACTAAACTCTGAGCTTCATGAAAGCAGCAACTGTGAATCTTTTTCACTATTGCATTCCCAGCACATAGCACAGTGCATGGTATCTACTGTTTGTTGAACGAATGAATGAGAGCCAAGAATGCTCCTTCTGCAGGAATCCCAACACCCTTGCCTATGGAGCTGCTATTAACAAGACTGGCTTCTATGGAGTGGCTGGTAGGAAGCTGGGGGCTTCCCTCGCAGCTCCTCCCAGGTGTCTAAGGGCTTCTGCAGTGTGAGGCTCCAACAGGAGTGCCCCCACATGTTTTCAAGTCATTTTTAACGGAGGGTCCAAAGTCTAGCATTTTGTCTGCTGGAAAATACTTATAACCATTATTGCTGGTGATTATTCCATTATTCTAGGAGATGCACAAGGAATTGCATTTTTCAGTTTCTATACACAGGTACTAATATTTCCTCCCTGTGAAACTGCCTTTGCAAAATTATAACTGAGGAAATTATGACAGTGAAATCAGACCTAACCAACTCCATATTGCTTCTAACCTTTAAGCTGTGCTTGTTCATTCCCGGGCATAGGTCAGACTAACTTTGGGAAGGAATTCAGCTTGTGGTTTGACTCTGAAACAAAATTGATAATAGCCCTTTCCCGAAAAGACCACTTCATGCCTGGGGACCAGTCTGCCTTTGTAGGACTAACAAACTAGCTACAAGATTAGAAATCACAATTTAGGGCCAGGCGCAGTGGCTCATGCCTGTAATCACTTTTGGGAAACGTTTCCCAAAGTGAAAGTTGGTGAAACCCCATTTCTACTAAAAATACAAAAAATTAGCCTGGCGTAGTGGCGTGCACCCGTAATCCCAGCTACTCGGAAGGCTGAGGCAGGAGTCCCTTGAACCCGGGAGGCGGAGGTTGCAGTGAACTGAGATCGTGCCATTGCACTCCAGCTTGGGCAACAAGAGAGAAACTCCGTCTCCAAAAAAAAAAAAAAAAATACAATTTAGGGGTCATGCAACTTCTGGCTCCAAGAGTCTGAACCTCCCCGACTTGCTCCCAGGGGTGATGTCACTATGGTGAGACCTAAGGTCAGTGCTTGAGATATTTTGCAGACCTTGCACTTGATGGATCAGCTGACACCACCCAGATCAGTAATCTGGCCCAATCAGTTCTGCCATCACACCTAGAAACAGAAAACATTAAGAAAACCTAACTTTGACCCCCTATGATTCCATCTCCAGTCTGACCAATCAGCACTCCCTACTTCCCAAGCACCTACCTGCCAAATTATCTTTAAAAACTCTGATCCCTGAATGCTCGGAGATACTGATTTGAGTAATAATAAAACTCCTGTCTCCCGCACAGCTGGCTCTGCGTGAATTACTCTTTCTCCATTGCAAGATCCCTGTCTTGATAAATCGGTTCTGTCTAGGCAGGAGGCAAGGTGAACCCATTGGGCGGTTACACTTGCTTGGATTCAGGAGGGTCCAAAGTCCAGCATTTTGCCCACTTGAAATTACTCATAATCATTATTGTTGGTAGTTATTCCATTATTCTAGGAGACACATGAGGAATTGCATTTTTCAGTTTCTATGTAACGGGTCTAACGTTTCCTCCTTGCCTTAATTCAGTACTGGATAGCTCACCAACAAAGACTGGACTCTTTAGGAAGTCTGTGCACAAGGTCTAAAGATACGATCTAAAGAAAGGCAATTGTGATTTCAACTGGCTTATCACACAGCCAGGCCAGCTAATGGAAAACAAATCCAAGTATCTAAGGAGAGATAAGCAGAAATGCTATAGACAAGCAATTCAATGGGAATGGGGAAGTAATACTTCCACATGCTGAGTCAAACGAAAAAAGTGATCCTTGGCATGTTGTTTAACTGGCACTTTTTAAGGTTTCTTTTCAAAATGTCATGAAACGTTATATGTTTTTGTTTTTATTGTAAAAAAATTTTAACACAGTAATATATGCTTAGAAAAATTCAGGGTGTGTTAAGTATAAAGTATAAAGTAAAGGTTGCTTTTCATATCCTCCTCTATTCATAAACACCAATACCACTCCCTCCTTCAAAAGTCTGTAGTTATGGCTCACGCCTGTAATCCCAACACTTTGGGAGGCCAAGGCAGGCAGATCACAAGGTCAAGAGATGGAGACCATCCTGGTCAACATGGCAAAACCCTGTCTCTCCTAAAAATACAAAAAAATTAGCTGGGTGTGATGGTGCGCACCTGTAGTCCCAGCTACTCGGGAGCCTGAGGCAGGAGAATTGCTTGAACCTGGAGGTGGAGGTTGCCACTGCATTCCAGCCTGGCAACAGAGTGAGACTCAAAACAAAACAACAACAACAAACAAACAAATAAACAAAAGTTTGTAGCTTAGGCCAGGTGTTGTGGTTCACGCCTATAATACTAGCACTTTGGTAGGCCAAGGTGAGAGGATTGCTTGAATCCAGGAGTTCAAGACCAGCCTGGGCAACATAGTAAAAACACATCTCTATAAACAGAAAAAATTTTACATTTAAATAATAAATAAATAAATAAAGTTTGCAGTTTAGTGCATTTTCTCTCCACTCTGTCAGTCAGGGTGGAGTGCAGTGGTGTGACCATGGCTCACTGCAGCCTTGACCTCCTTGGCTAGGTTCAGGTAATCCTCCCACCTCAGCCTCTCCAATAGCTGGGACTACAGGCACACACCACCACACCTGGGTAATTTTTGTATTTTTTGTGGAGATAGGGTTTCGCCATATTGCCCAGGATGGTCTTGAACTCCTGGGCTCAAGCGATCCACCTGCCTCAGCCTGCCAAAGTGCTGGGTTTACAGGAGTGAGCCTCTGCGCCTGGTCCATGCATTCTCTCAAGACCTTTCCTAGGCTACTCTCCTCTGCTGCAATCTATACATGTGCCAGCTTAAGCGGATGTTGAAGAGGAGGAAGCAAAATGACAATCATTTAAAAAAATTCTTATTGTGTACCCTCCCACTTCAAAGTTTGACCTATTGTAAATGAACCATTTAGGACTAGAAAAAGGTGAGTTTGTTTTGTATCAGTGGCATGTACTCCTGTTAACAACACAAAAGCAACCAAATATACACAAGCAATTCTCAAGATATGAACATCAAACTTATGGGAATGGTGATAAACTACCAGAATTTTGGCATTTTTAGGGCACATCTTGGATGACAGAACAATACCTACTCCTATAGTAACTGCTCTACCTTTCTTCCTCACCTCCACCAGGAGGGTGCACCACTGTTAACTGAAAACCACTAGCCAGGCGCAGTGCCTCGTGTGTAATCCAGCACTTTGGGAGGTGGAGGCGGGTGGATCACTTGAGGTCAGGAGTTCAAGACCAGCCTGGCCAACATGGTGAAACCCCATCTCTACTAAAATACAAAAATTAGCCGGGCGTGGTGGCATGCACCTGTAATCCCAGCTACTCGGGAGGCTGAGGCAGGAGAATTGCTTGAACCTGGGAGGCGGAGGTTGCAGCGAGGCGAGATCACGCCACTGTACTCCAGTCTGGGTGACAGAGCGAGACTCCGTCTCAAAAAAAAAAAGAAAACCATTGCTAGCCCCTCACCCATCACACAACGCACGTCTATGGGGAGCCTGGCACTAAACCATTTGGAGATGACCTGCTTCTGGGTCAGGGTTTCAGACACAGCAGAGAGCTCCCTCGCTGCGATCTATTGAAAGTCAGCCCTCAACACAAGGGTTTGTTTAAAAAAAGAAAGAAAGAAAGAAAGAAAGAAAAAAAACCATTGATATGAGTCAGGGTTTTTATTAATAGTAGAATTTCCTGGGTCCAACTGTACTGCTCACTAATCACCTACTAATAGCAACCCTGAATGCCCTTACTATGCAAAGAATGAAGATGGTGACTAGAGCCAGGGAGATGTTTATCCTTCCTGGCCTAGGAGGACACTTCAAGGGGTCCAATGGAGTTAAAAGATTGCTTAAGTGGGTACCTTGTTTCTCAGGGATGGGTCTGCCCCTGCTTCTAGGAGCAGCGCAACTGTTTTAATGTTCCCGCTGAGCACTGCTGCATGGAGCGCTGATGTCCCGTTCTAAGAGAAAATGACAGTGTGTGTCAGGAGTGAGCTCACAGCCATTGGCATTCAGCATGTCTTTCATCATAAACCATCTGGGTGATAAGACTGTAACCTCATACCCTTAAGCTTCCTTATCTTGCCTTGTACTTTTCAAAGTCACATCAGCCGCTAGTATAGTGTCCTTGGATACACAACTGATGGTCAGTACAAATATTGTTAATGTTCTCTTCCAAGTGAAATAAGGAATCGGGCTGAGGGGGCACATGACTTCATGGTCACTCTGTTTTACACACTTTGGAACTTGTTGCAGAAGAAACAACAACATCGTGCCCAACATTTTTGTTCTTCAAGAACAACACATACAGTCTTTGTAGTTTTGCTGAGCCACTTCCAGCAAGGCTAGAGGAACAGCTGTTTAGCCAACGGGCTGACCTGTCAGCCCAGCTGCAGATACTCTGAGCACTCAGGTGGGCAGGACTGTGATTGTGGAGCTACAGGGCTTAAGAGGAAGAGTATGTGGGGTGAGGCAATGCCCCAGAGCTTTGAGTTGGAGCATTTTTGAGCACAGAAGGGCCTCACAGATGAGCTGTTAATGTTTTATGACATTTATTGCAAATATTTATCAAAATAAGAAACCAGCTAAATGCAGCATGTGGCTGGACCAGGGAGAGGAGGGGAGGAGACTATAACAAAACTAATAACAGTGGGCAGCCATAAGACATGGTTCTAGAGGGTACATATGTCTATAAATAGTACCTAAATGCAAACTTAGTTTCCTAATTAATTACTCATAATAGAAACCACTCATTTTGTAAAAAAGTAAAATATCATACCCAGAGAAAAATTCCAGCAAAGTAGCATTTTTCTATGGTTGCTTTTAAATACGTATAATTCACTACTCTTGTAACAATGTATTTGTCTAAATCTTAGCCAATCTATCAACCTCACCTGTGTGCAACATGGGTCAGAATTTTTTGTTTTGGAGACAGGGTCTCACTCTGTCTCCCAGGCTGGAGTGCAGTGGTACAGTCTCAGCTTCCTGCAACCTCCGTGTCCAGGGCTCAAACGATTCTCGTGCCTCAGCTTCCTGAGTAGCTGGGACTACAGGTGCGTAACAGCTGCCCTGCTAAGTTTTGAATGTTTTGCAGAGACAGGGTTTCGCCATGTTGCCTGGACTGGTCGCCGACTCCTGAGCTCAGGTGTTTTGCCTGCCTCGGCCTCCCAAAGTGCTGGGATTACAGGTGTGAGCCATCATACCTGACCAGGAGTTTTTAAAAAGCCAAAGAAGAGCTATGTAAAATAAGACTAGATTTTGCAAAGTTCAAGCTTTCTAAAGCTTGTTCCTTTTATTCATAGAATTGACTTTCATAGATGGTTTATACTTACTTTACAAGATTTTTTAAAAAATTTATTTATTTATTTATTTTTGAGATGGAGTCTCGCTTTGTTACCCAGGCTGGAGGGCAGTGGCGTGATCGCAACTCACTGCAAGCTCCGCCTCCCAGGTTCATGGCATTCTCCTGCCTCAGCCACCCAAGTAACTGGGACTACAGGTGCCCGCCACCATGCCTGGCTAAGTTTTTGTATTTTTAGTAGAGACGGGGGTTTCACTGTGTTAGCCAGGATGGTCTCGATATCCTGACCTCGTGATTCACCTGCCTCTGCCTCCTAAAGTGCTGGGATTACAGGCGCGAGCTACTGCGCCCAGCTAATTTTTGTATTTTTGTAGAGACGGGGTTTCACCATGTTGGCCAGGTTGGTCTTGAACTCCTGACCTCAGGTGATCTACCCGCCTTGGCCTCCCAAAGTGCTGGGGTTACAAGCGTGAGCCACCGCGCCCGGCCTTTACAAACAATTTTAACAAGTGCAGCTTTCTGGCTTCTGCCTTCTTTTTTTTTTTTTTTTTTCTAGAGATGGAGTTTCACTCTTGCCACCTGGGCTGGAGTGCAGTGGCATGATCTCAGCTCACTGCAACCTCCGCCTCCCAGGTTCAAGCAATTCTCCTGCCTCAAACTCCTGAGTAGCTGGGATTACAGGTGCACACCACCACACCTGGCTTATTTTTGTATTTTTAGTAGAGACGAGGTTTCACCACATTGGCCAGCTAGTCTTGAACTCTTGACCCCAGGTGATTCACCCGCTTCAGCCTCCCAAAGAGCTAGGATTACAGGTGTGAGCCACCACACCAGACCAGGAGTTTTTTAAAAGCCAAAAAAGAGCTGTTTGAAACAAGACTAGATTTTGCAAAGTCCAAGGTTTCTAAAGCTTGTTCCTTTTGTTCATAGAATTCATTTTCATAGATGGTTTATTCTTACTTGACAAACAATTTTAACACGCGCCGCTTTCTGGCTTCTAAAACTCATGGCAGGCCAGGTGCAGTGATTCACACCTGTAATCCCAGCACTTTAGGAGGCTGAGGCAGGACGATGAATCACTGGAGCCCAGGAGTTCAAAGGTCAAGACCAGCCTGGGCAATATAGTGAGACCCTGTCTCCAAAAAAAAAAAAAAAGCTCGTGGCAGATGAAGTAGCTCATGAGCTCATTAGCACAGGGGAGAGAGGCCAACACACTGACAACAGCAGTTCTGTATTAACTGTCAGCAAGAGTGGAATCTAAAAATATAAAGAGCAGACACAAAATATCCAAAAAGCATCTGGGGTCATTCAAGGGCAAGTAGGTTTTATATACAGTGATAGACCCTGAGAGGACAGCCCCAAAGCTAAGCCACTGTGTCAATTTAGAACAGATTTGGTGTCCTGTATTTAATAAAACAGGAGCATTATATCTTAGGGGTCAGCAAACCACAAGCCTGCAAATCAAATCCTGCAAGCTAAGAACTGTTTCTACTTTTACAAATTTTTGCAGAGGCAGGGTTTCACTCTGTTGCCCTGGCAGAAGTGCAATGATACAATCATAGCTCACAGTAACCTGGAACTCCTGGGCTCAAGCAATCCTCCTGCCTCAGCTGGGACTACAGCCACACACCACTGCATCCATCTAATTTTTAAACGTGTTGTAGAGCTAGGGTCTCACTATATTGTCCAGGCTGGTCTCTAACTCCTGGCCTCAAGCAGTCCTTCTGCCTCAGCCTCCTAAAGTGCTGGATTATAGGGATAAATCACTGTGCCCAGCCTGTTTTTACATTTTTAAATGATTTTAAAAAGATTAAAAGAAGAAAAAATATTTCATAATATGTGAAAACATGAAATTCCATAAATACAATGTTCAAAAATAAAGTTTTATAGGAATTAAGTTTTTTTTTTTTGAGACAGGGTCTCCTCTGTCACCTAGGCTGGAGTGCAGTGGCTCAATCACAGCTTCGTTTCCCAGGCTCAAGCCATCCTCCCACCTCAGCCTCCCAAGTAGCTGCGACTACAGGTGCATGCCATCATGACCAGTTAATTTTAAAAACTTTTTTTTTGTGGAGATGGAGTCTAGCTATGTTGCCAAGGCTGGTTTGGAACTCTTGGATTCAAGTGATCCACCCGCCTCAGCCTTCCAAAGTGCTGGGATTACAGGTCTGAGCCACTGCACTGGGCCTTTTTGTTGTATTTTCTATGGTTACTTTTGGATTACCACAGCAGAGCTGGGGCAGTTGGGAGAGATTTGTAAGGCCCACAAAGCCTAAAATATCTGCTATCTGGTGACAGTAATATTTACTAATATTTCAGTAAATATTATTAGACATAAATATTTATAGTATATATAGTATATATTTATATTATATAGTATATACTCTATATTATATAGTATGTATTTACAGTATATAGTATATATTGTGTAGTATATACTATATATAATAAATATAAGCCATATACTAATATGACTCCTGGCCGAAGCAGGAGGATTGCTTAAGACCAGGAGTTTAAGACCAACCTGGACAATATAGTGAGACCCTATCTCTACAACAAATTTAAAAATTAGATGGGTGCAGTGGTGTGTGGCTGTAGTCACAGCTGAGGCAGGAGGATTACTGGAGGCAGGAATTCAAGATTACTGTGAGCTATGATTGCATCATTGTACTCAAGCTTGGGCAACAGAATGAAACCCTATCTCTGAAAAAATTTAAATTTATACTATATATATACTATATATAGTGTATAGTAAATACATTCTATAGTATATATTTGCTATAGTAATATTTATATATTATAGCTTTACTGTAGTAAATATATTAGTAATTAGTAATATTTATTACCATTTACTATTTAGTAATATTTGCTAAAATATTAGTAAGCATTACTATTAATATAATAAATAACAATATAATAATACTAAAATTTATATAACCAATAATATATTATATTAGTAAACAGAAATACTAATATTTATTAAGCCTTTATAGAAAAAGTTTGCTGACTCCTTATATATACGATAGGTTATAAATATTTTAATCAAAAACGATCAAAATTTAGGCCAGGTGGGATGGCTCACGCCAGTAATCCCAGCACTTTGGGAGGCTGAGGCAAGTGGATCACTTGAGGTCAGGAGTTCGAGACCAGCCTGGTCAATATGGTGAAACTCCATCTCTATTAAAAATACAGAAAGCCGGGCGTCATGGTGGCACGCCTGCAATCCCAGCTACTTGGGAGGCTGCAGCAGGAGAGGCACTTGAACCTGGGAGGCAGAGGTTTCAGTGAGCCGAGATCGCACCATTGCACTCCAGCCTGGGCTACAAAGGGAGACTCCATCTCGAAAAGCAAAACAAAACAAAACAAAACGATCAAAACTTTAAAAAAAAGACTTTTGGCTCTGTTTTTTGGGGGACCCAGGTCTCCAAACTGACATATTTTCTGAGGCTTCCAGGTGTTTGAGGCTTATTTTATTTCACTTAAGGGAACAAAACAGAGTGGTTCTTTGCTCATGAAAATGAAGAGAACGAACATAAGTGTCTGTTCTTCTTCCTTGATTTCACGAATCCTCCAAATGGTGTCAATATGGTATACTTTCCAATTTAGCTATTTCATTACTACTGTTGATTTTTTTTTCTGGAAAACAAGGTAGTGACAGACTGTGGTCCACACTTTCTACTACCTCCCCACTTCTACCAGTGTCCCTGGGATCTCTAGCATCAAGAAGCTGCAGGTGTGTTCTTTCAAGAATCCAACTAACCAGGCACCCAAGTTCAACACAGTCCCCAAGTGAGGACTTACTTTCCAACCTCTCTCTTATAGATTAGTAAAATTTCTCTTTAGGTCTTACCTTCAAAATACCAAGAGTGGGTGAGAATTTAAGCAACTCTTCTATGACATCATTATACCCTTTGTTGGCTGCTTTCAATAATGCCGTTGTGCCATCCTTAACACAAAGAGGAGAATAAAAGTTGATTATTAACATATGTCTGTGTTGCTTGAGCGCTGTCAGTTGGGAACTGGAAAGTACCGTTGCCAGAAATGAATGAAATGTGTAAATTAAGCACAGATCAGCAATGGCTCTTAATCTAGGAGCATTTTAGAGAATATTAAGCAGTTAATTCTGCATGAAAGAGTATCAGATAAACAGTGACTTAGATTATGTTAGAACTCTGCCATTTGGGAATTCATACTCCTATAGTTCCTGAGAACACTGGGCAGGGACAAGGGGAATTTCAAGAGCGTATTTTTAGGCCATGGATGGATCAAAGAGGCATTCTCTGCTGTTCATAACTTAGCAGAAATGGTTAACTGTCTTTAATAATTTAGATCACTGTTCAGCTGTATTTACTGTTTCTAAAAAAATTTATACAACCTTGCCCTAGTCTGCTCTAGGTATCCGCCTGTGTGTGGGCAGTGGGGGTTAGGGGCATGGGGGATAGATTAAAATCTGCTAAAAGGCCAGGTGCAGTGGCTCAGGTCTGTAATTCTAGCACTTTGGAAGGCCAAGGCAGGAGGGTCACTTGAAACCCCATCTCTACCAAAAATACAATAGCCGGGTGTGGTGGCCCGTGCCTGTAATCCCAGCTACTCAAGAGGCTGAGGCAGGAGAATCACTTGGACCCAGAGGTGGAAGTTACAGTGAGTTGAGATAGTGCCACTGCACTCCAGCCCGGGTGACAGAGTGAGACTCTGTCTCAAAAAAAAAATAAAATCTGCTAAAAAAGAATGAAAAACCAAATTCAAAAATTAATATTTAGCTTCTGTTATTATTTTCTGGCTCAAGAACAGTTTCCAAATTCCTTTTTGTCCCGTTTTCACATATCAATCGCTGTGTTTGGAGGATTTAGCTCACAATTCTCCTATAGCCAAGAAACTACTTCGGCCTGCCATTAGGGTTCATCTGTAATCAGAAAAAAGGAAGACGGAATTGGGGGACGCGGGGGTTCTCTTCTGGCTTCAGAGATTGTGGGAAGAAGAAGAGTGGGAGAGAGGGCAGTGAAATGGTGGCGAAAGCATCTGGTGATTTCCCTTTTTTGGAGCTTAGACTTGGAGAGGGGAAGGTGGGTTATGTAAGCAAGGGTTATACAAAGGCTACAGCAAAACACAAAAAGCAAACAGCATAGGTGGCCAGGCTCTCTTCAAGCCTTCCTTGTGGGGAAAAGGGCCTGCTGTGGGGCACACAAAGGCAGTATTAGGCGACACCAGCAGAGGCCAGTGGAGACTGCGGGCCTACAGGGGACGGGGTGCAGGGGGGTCTGCGGCCCCAGGGAGCAGGGGCGAGAGGCAGGGCCTGCAGGAGGCGCAGCACCAGCCAGGGGATCCCCCTACCCCAACCCCCAGGACAGCCGGAAGGCCCGGTCTCTACCACCCCCAGGCCTGAGGCTAAGATTCCACCCTCACTAGTGCGTCCCAGGGTCATCTCGGGTGGAGCAGGAGAGAGACCGAGCAGCACCGAATCGGACCTTGACTTTGTTTTCCTGCTCAAGAGCAGGTGGAGGTTGGGAGGAAGCCCTTGTGGGCTGCAGACTCAGTCAAGACCCGTTTGCTCCGCACAGGCGCGCTGGGAGGCTTCGCTCTGTGGCCGCGCGACCCGGGCACTCACGTTCCGCGCAGCGTCGCGCTCGGCTCCGCGCAGCAGCATCACCCGCACCACCTCGCTGTGGCCCATCTGGGACGCGATCCACAGGGGCGCGGTCCCGTCCTGCG
Source organism: Chlorocebus sabaeus (assembly GCF_047675955.1). Lineage (NCBI taxonomy): Eukaryota > Metazoa > Chordata > Mammalia > Primates > Cercopithecidae > Chlorocebus > Chlorocebus sabaeus. The sequence continues at coordinate 59,285,843 of NC_132921.1, read as the reverse complement.
GGAAGAGGAGGCGGCGGCCGCCGTGAGCGGGGCTCCCGGCCCCACCGGCTCACAGAATGTCTTTAACTCCAGGGGTCTGAAAGCGAAAAGGCACTCCCTGACCGCAGATCACACTCTCCAGCGGATCCACACCGCCCCGGAGGCACTAAGCAAAGAGGGGTGTGTGTAGACCACGGACGCAGACGGCACATGGCTGAGCCTGGGCTACTTGAATAATTGCCAGTATTGAAATTTTGGCTTATAAAATCATCCATTTTGTGGTTGGATCTTTTACCAAAAAGTGTGGTACAGACTTGATGGAAGGATGCATGGGAACCTCGCTTTGCAGGCTTGGGGGAGCAGCTGAGCTGTATACATACACCACAGCAGAACCAAATTCCACAAACCCAGAGAGAAGCCGGGCTATTCCCCCCAGACTGTCCATTTCTTTGCTTTCCCAGTGGGTCACACCTTAATGTTCACACAATACACACCCTTCATTCCCATAGAAAAGCAGGCAGTTTCCTTTGAGGTGGGGTCTGCGGGTCAGAGAACTCAAGTCATTTCTCCTACTCCTTTAGTCTGGTGTCCAGAACCCTGCACAGCCACCTCATTTCTTAGGGGGCTTAATTTTATGTGGAATGTGGTGTTGTGTCTTCTAGGAAGTGACGCACATAAACTAGTTACGGCAGAACAGCATTTTGGGGAACATTTCCTCCGCATATATCTGGGAGTATTTCCCCAATATTGCTTTCTCTGTGCACACTAGGCCATGAGGTGGAGATATATTGCTCCAGAGGAGAAAAAAGTAAAACACGCAAGGGATGGAGAAGGACTTGACAGTAGGGTGGTTCCCACCAGACGGGATGGAAACTGGGAAAGCCTTCCAATGTGTGAAGGAGCTAGAGAGGGAGGGGGAAGGCGGAGGTCAGATGAGAGTGTCCACGTTTTCCTCCCCCTCTGCGTTGAATCTCGGGTGTGTTGTGGGGGAGAGGTAACCTAGGGGTGGTAGAAACATCAGGTCAGTTATGGGGAATTCCAGATGGGAAAGGATTTTCTCTTCTTGTGAGAAACCGGGAAAGTTACAAGCCCTTTAGAGAAGTTCTGCTCTCTGCTGGAGCCCGGGAGATAGGAGAGAAATGGCCATGGGAGTTTCAGAGTCAATGGTCCCCCAGTCCCCATGGCCCACATCCGCCTAGCACCTAGGCATCCAGGAGTCCTGTCTGCCTGTGGGAAATCAGAAGTGATAGAGAAACAGTGAGCTGGAGTGAGCCTGGGGTTGGGAAGATAAGGCCATAGTGCCCTGACTTCCTGAGTAGAGGCAATGGCCAGGCCAGCAGACAATGGCGAGACTAGCTGCATCCCTGGGGTGTACCAGTGCAGGATGCTTGCGGACCAGCGCAAGGGCCACGCATGAGTCTCCCCACGCCCATCTCAATGCCAGGATGACGGTCTGACTCTTAGGTCCCTTCGGAGAGAACGGCAGGAGGGAGCAGGATCCAGAATTGGCTAAAGGTAACCTCTGACGTAATTATGGTAATGTGCCCCAAGAGACTGTTTTAGCGAGATAAGACTGAATTACCCATCGGGGGAAGGGGGGCTGACGAGCAAAATGATTCAGTTATAGAATATAAAGTTACATTTTCTGTTGCAATGTGTAATTTCAACCTTAGCCTACTAGCAGAAGTAGGTACAAGATTGTTGCCCATTGCTGAACCAGGAAAGGAGCGAGGATGAAGACATCTGAGCTGGGTGGAGAAAGCTGGTGACTTGGGAGCCCAGGAGGATCTGGGGGTGCTGAAGAGCAGTCACAGGATGTTGGGACCTGTCTTGGGAGAGGCAGTGGAAGACGTGCTGAAACAAAGGATAGAGGGAAGTGGAAGACACTTTAACCTACTTCATAATTGTTCCAGGGTCCTCTTGGTAGAAATATTCTTGAACCTAAATATTATCATGAGCTATCTGTACTTTAATTTGTACTTTAGTTTAAAAGCACTTCCATATTCTTTGATTTTCCTAATTCAGGATTTAATTAATCATTCAAGAAACCAATAACGATAATTATTATTTGAGACAGGACTCCATTACCTAGACTGGAGTACAGTGATATGATCAAGGCTCACTGTAGTCTCAACATCCTGGGCTCAAATGATCCTCCTGTCTCAGCCTTCCTAGTAGGCTAGGTGTACCTACAGGTGTGCACCACCATGCCCAGCTATATATTTTTTTCTTTTTCCCTTTTTGTAGAGATGGGACCTTGCTTTGTTGCCTAGGTTGTTCTTGAACTCTTGGCCTCCAGTGATCTTTCCACCAAAGTGCTGAGATTAGAGGTATGAGCCCAGCCTTCTAAGTCTCAAGCAGAGTGCTAAAAATAAGTCCTGGAGAAGAGACATGGAGGTTTCCATATGACTGCGGTGCCATCATAAAGTATGGACAAAAATGCACAAAATGAAACAGGAGGGAGGGAGGGCTGCTGCATGGGGAATGTGGGCTCAGTGTCCTGGATAGAGTGCTATCTGAGCTGGGTCTTGAAGGACCAGGATTTTGCTAGCTGGGAGAGAGGGGAAGGGTCGTTTGAGGAAGAAGGAAAAGCAGCTACAGTCACGGTGGCTTGGACAGGCATGGCTCCTTCACGCAGGGTGGGAAATCCAGCTGCTATAGCCAGAGGGGGGTAGGTGGGACCCTGGGAGGCAGGAGGGGATTGTGGGTCCAAGCCAGTGCTAATAATAATGTGCTTCTCCCTCTGTGCCTGCTCTGGGTCTGTTTTGTTCTTTGTCGCTCCCTCCACCAGAGGGCGGGCAGGGAGAGGCAGCCAGCAAAAAATGGCAGCCAGCTGTCTATTTGATGTGCTTTTCAAAGGCTTAGTCATTATTAGTAAACTTGTATTAACAACTGAAACTAATATATGGGAAAGTGCTAAGAGGTGCTGTATTGTGAAAAATTTATCTATCTATCTATCTATCTATCTATCTATCTATCTATCTATCTATCATGCAGTCTTGCTCTGTTGCCCAGGCTGGAGTACAGTGGTGCCATCTCAGATCACTGCAACCTCTGCCACCCAGATTCAAGAGATCCTCCTGCCTCAGCCTCCCGAGAGGCTGAGACTACAGGCATGTACCACCACACCCAGCTAATTTTTGTATTTTAAGTAGATATGGGGTTTCACCATGTTGGCCAGGCTGGTCTCAAACTCCTGACCTCAAGTGATCCACCTGCCTTGGTCTCCCACAGTGCTGGGATTACAGGCATAAGCCACCGTGCCTGGCCAAAAAAATATGATGATCAATTTAGAACATCAATGATAACACTCATCAAATACGTCATCTTAATTGGAATAGCATGGGAGGTGGAAAAAGCCATCAGTTCTTCCTGGCTTAAGACCTTAGGCAAATCACTCTCAGTCTGAGTGTCCTCTAATGAAACATTATTAGCTTCACAGAGATAAGTGAGAAAACATATAGAAAGGTGGTGAGCACGAGCACTGGCTCACAGATGCTCAGGAAATGTTAACTGCATCTGAGTAGTATTTATCAATAAGCCCCTTAATTTGTACTTTTGTTCACAAAATACTTCCATATGCTTTTTAATTTGATTCTTCCATAGACCCTGTGAGATAACTGACTGTGAGCAGGTAGGAATGACTGGTAAAATGAGATTTGGGGGCCGCCTGTGTATTTCATTACTGGTAATTACATCTCCAAATCTGATTTTGGAACCCAGGGAGTTGCATGTGAGTTAGAGCATTATTGTCAAATCAGATTATTTATCAGCTGATTCTTTACGAATTAGGAGAGGTTTTCCTCTTTTGTATACCTTAATTTCTGTTTTCTCTTATTTTTTCCTTCTGGTATAATGGTTAGAACTTTCATTTTCATCATGAAAATGATGGGGTGCAGTGGCTCACACTTGTAATCCCAGCACTTTGTGGGGCCAAGGCGGGAGGATGGCTTGAGCCCAGGAGTTCGAGACCAGCCTCAGCAACACAGTGAGGCCCCCATCTCCATAAAAAAAGAACAATTATTTTTTATGTTTTTTTAATTAAAGATATACAAATAATTTTGAAAATGATGAAAAGTAAGTCAATTTAGTTCCTTTTTGTAGGGCTTTGGAATGTATCAAAATGTGAAAAAAACATTTAAGAATATTCAAATAGGTTTTTGAATACTTCCATATACTTTGATATTTTTAATACTTTGATATTAAATCAAATAAATCATTGTGAAGTTATAACCTCTACAGCACTTTTTTTAAAAAGGTAATAGTCAGGCATAGTGGTTCACACCTGTAATCCCAGCACTTTGGGAGGCTGAGGTGGGTGAATCGCTTGAGGCCTGGAGTTTGAGACTAGCCTGGCCAACATGGCAAAACTCCATCTCTACTAAAAATATAGAAGCTAGCCGGGTGTGGTGGCGCACGCCTGTAGTTCCAGCAACTCAGGATTCTGAGGCAGGAGAATCGCTTGAGCCTGGGAGGCGGAGGTTGCAGTGAGCCAAGATCATGCCTCTGCACTCCAGCCTGGGTGACAAAGCGAGACTCCATCTAAAAAATTAAAAAATTAAAAAAAAGAAGTAATAGAACGTTTACCTTGAAGAAGGATGAGATTCACAGGGTTATGATGGCTGTCTTTTACCATTTGTGTGTACGTCAAGTAGAAAAGGATTTAGATCAATTTTTCAGACCAAGTGATAGAAAGAAGACAGATGGGTAAAAGCTACATGGAGACTTGGGGTCAATGTATAAAAGTTTAATGAGGGTTGGCTAAGACCAAAGAAACTGAGCAGATAGGAGTGAGTCCCCCAGGCCTAGAGGTGTTCAACAGTAGCTGATTATCATAGAAAGGATTCGAGTACCGATGGATGGATAAATAGAGTGAGTTTTGTAGTTTCCTCCAACTGTGTTATTCCCTCATTTGATTCGAGATCATTGTTACAGCCAGATCACAGCATGAGATGGAGTATATGACACAACCTGTATTAGAGACTAACCTTGTATGGTCTTATTTAGGCTCCTGAGAGTATTTGAGAAAAAGAACTAAAACCATCCTCTTCTGTGGGAGTGAGTATCTGAAGCGGCACTAGCTCTTTGCTCCCCCGATTTCCAGTCTTCACACTCGGATTACTTCTACCTACAGGGTTAGGCCAGTCAGAAAGTCTTGGGGACCAATTCTATTCTAAGCTGGGAGTCCAAGAGCTGTGAGGAACCTTGCCAGTGGCAGAGGGAGTTCAATATTGAGATAATTTTCTTACTCACCCTACCCTGACCTGGAGCCTACTTCTTATGATTATCCCTTGCATCGTGTGCCTGGCCCAGCAAATGGGTCTGTAAGAGATGTTACCAGATGCTGCATTGCCCATGGTCAGACTCTATCCTCCCCAGTCAAGGGTGATGGGATTGAGGACAGGCAGGTCAGCCAGTCACTGTGGCCTGGTGCACAAAGATGAGCTGTGACAATGACATGGCTATCCCCAGAGTTTGGCAGTCTGATCCATAAACCTGGGGACCACATACAAGTAAGCAGACGAAACTGGTAAAAAAAAGAAAGGAGTGGGGAGAGAAAGACATATGAAGGGACTTTGAGATGACAGAGAACACACGGCTCACTAGAGAAAGTGCAGCCTTGATTTCTGATGGGTTTTCTGTTCCAATGAGGCCTGGTTGGAATAGAAATGATGACAGCAATACCTAACATTGCACTGGGTGTGTATCAGACACTGCATTAAGAGTTTTGCAGGGATTATTTTATTTAATTCTTGCAGTAGTCCTAAAAATACAGAATACTGAATAAATTCAGGGAGAGTAGGCAACTTGCTAACGTCACACGGTTAATAAGCAAAATGGGAACTGTGTTTCATTTTAAGATATCCATATCCCCATAATTTCCAAGCTGCTCTCCACCCAAAAAATCTGGGTCTGCTCCCTAGCTGCCTCTTACAGTCTTCCTGGGGCTGATGTCCTGCTTATGAGTCTGGGCCCTATATCTGGAGCCTTCTTCTAACTCTCAGGGCACTGATCACTAAATGCTGCAGGCTTCCAGACCTTCTTGGTGCTCTGCACCAGCCATGGGGATCTTCTGGCAGTCAACACACTTTTTCTGAGTGTGCACCATGTACAAAGGGCACAAGGCAGAGTCCCTGCCCTTGACAAGCAGCAAGGCCTTCCTATGGCTATCTGCTCCCATTTCCAAACCCTCAGGATTCTATGCCAATCTTTTGACTCCTTCTCCCACTGCCATTGATGGGTTCACCCCTCCAAGCTTCTGACCTGGGAGAACATTTACTTTCTGGCCCCAGCTACTCTGTGTACAAGTCAAGGCTTCTGTTAGGAGAAGGCACTTTATCAGACGGCTTTTCCTCCAGGCTTCAAAGAAATACTGTTCAGCACATGAAAAAGACTAGACAGAGATGAGTTATGACTGACTAACCTCAGCTCTGGGTTAACAGGATCAGACCTTTGCATTCTATAGAAGTATTGTTTTAGTAAGGTGGGTGAGTTGAGTTGGGAAAATATATGTCAAGGCATTTGGTTAATAGAAAAATAGAAATAGCCACCTCAGCTAGTGATTAAAAAGGTTTGACTCATATCAACTCAACTTGGTGAAGATACATGGAAATAAATGACAATGAATTTTTAGAGCGAAATCTGTATTTCAGTGATCTCTGTGACTCTTGACCCTTTGGCTTAGGACAATATGGAAGGAAAATATTTTTTCAAGTTTCAAATCAAGAACATAGTCTTCCTATTGTCTGGCTATGACTAGCTTTGGGATTATGATTCCTCATCCCAAAGTACTAAAAAGGTCTTCATTTAGTTCTCAGTGATAGAGTTACAAAGAAAAGTCATTCCCACTACAGTTCAGATTCCCTGAAGCTCATATCAAATGTCAGCTGAGTAATTTCAATGTAACTTTGTCAACATCCTATTACAGGATACCATAATAAAATGGTAGGGCTTCACAGAATGGCAGTGCAACAATTACAAATCAGATTTAGCCAAAAGTATTAGGAAATTAAACCACGCAGGTATCCTTGTCCTCATTTTGTAAATTCAAGGATTTTTCCAATAATGACTCAATGTGTCAGCTGAGATTTCAGAATAAAACATTGGTTTCCAAATGCTCTACCTATAGTATATTTTACCATGTGCAGGCCATTTTAATAGAAACTTTTAATGAGACTTTTTTTTTTAAACCTCCTTATAACGTGTGACAAAGTCAGCCAAGACTGGTATTACTTTTATCATACGCATGGCACTGTTTTCTTGGAACGGAATAAATATGCAGAGTTTACACTTTCAGAGAAGACGGAACTTGAGCTAGTCTGACCTGGATAGATAACAACCTCTAATTATAAGCTCACAGTAGGTAATACAAATTATTATGATTTGAGGGCACAATGGGGTATACTCTATAAAAAGGAAAAATTCCACTGCCTTTTTTTCCCCAAAGCAATTCTTATTTTATAAGATACCCTTTTCCTGAATAACAATTCTTTCAGGGCTGAACTCAAAATAATTCAAAACAATTGCATTAGATGCAGTCTTTAGAAGGTGTAGCACTTGCTCCTTGACCAGAGGGAGGATCCCTGCACTCAAAGACTAGGTCATCCACTTTGACCAGGTTATCCTAACTCTTGAGGAAGAAAAAACAGCTGTGGCGTGTTGTGGCTACTGTTGCAATGTTGGTTTACTCTTTAACTTCTTGGCTTCAACATCACTGCATGACTCATTTTAGATTTAAGTGGGCAGGGCTCATGCAACATTTGAAATATAATCTCTTATATCAGCTTGGATTTTTACAAATAGTACTTTAGGCATATAAAGAATAAAATTCAAAGTGCCAGAAATTATTTTGGAAGGATGTACTAATAGAGAGACTTGATAATCTTGATAACCTCACATTCTCAGTGGTATCTTCAATTATGGCCCCAAGATCAAACTTATGCAATATAAAAATAACCAATTCCTCTTACTAATTTTAGTAAAGTGAAGCCTCTGATTCAGAATCAATCAACAATAACACAATAAGAAGGACCAATACGAAAAGATTAAACTCCAACCCTCAAAAGTCAACTCTAGCCGGTACAGAAGTAAAACTTTTTTTGAAACTGCTTCCTTTTCCAGGAGTATTCCTGGGGCCACCTAAGAAAAACTTTACAACTCTAAAAATATAACCTTACATTGATAGCACTGTCTGGCACATGGTAAGTACTCAAGAAATACTGATTGAATGTTGAATAAAACAGTTATTTAAAATGTGGGCATTTGAAGAGATCATCAGGCTCATCCTGCTCAGTCTCCTAATTTTCAGTGATGAAAGTCAGGCCCAGAGAGGTTGATTCACTTGTTCAAAACCACACAGCTCAAATTATTGGCAGAGATGGATCGAGAACTCTCTGACCTCAAAACCACTTCGCCTTCCTAACCTCAAACCACTCTGCCCAAAGGCTCTTTCTTTTTCTCAGGCTCCTTATGTGCTTGGGCTTCTAAAGACCAAAGAAACCTGTGTCCAAGAGCTCAGACCAACCTTGAAGTCCTCATAGCTATTCATTATGTGAACACAGAGAGGCATTCCTGTATCAGGTCATATTACAGCGGAGATGTGCCTGGGTATAGAATCAGCTTGACTTTTCCCTAGGAAACTACCTTCATAGTAATGTTTCCTTAATTTGAAATGTTTTGTTAAAAATAAATTAACCTGAGGCCAGGCATGGTGGCTCACACCGGTAACCCCAGCACTTTGGGAGCCCAAGGGGTGCAGATCACTTGAGGCCAGGAGTTCGAGACCAGCCTGGGAAACATGGCTCTCTACCAAAATGTATCTCTACTAAAAATACAAAAATTAGCTGGGCGTGGTGGTACACACCTATAATCCTAGCTATTTGGGAGGCTGAGGCACAAGAATCGCTTGAACCCAGGAGGCGAAGGTTGCAATGGGTCGAGATTGTGCCACCACGCTCCATCCTGGATGACAGAGCAAGACTGTCTCAAAAAAAAAAAAAAGAAGTTAATCTGGACAAAAATAGTACCTACACAAGAGAAGCTAATTATAATACTGTACATTTGGAAGGTTCTTCACTGTTTATAAAGTGCTGCCTGTATAATCCTGCATTTCTGTTCTTTTTTAAAATTATTACTCTTTTTTTTTGAGACAGAGTCTTGTTCTATTGCCAAGACTGGAATGCAGTGCTGTGATCTCAGCTCATTGCAACCTCTGCCTCCCAGGTTCAAGTGATTCTCCTGCCTCATCCTCCCAAGTAGCTGGGATTACAGGCATGTGCCACCACGCCTGGCTAATTTTTGCATTTTTAGTAGAGACAGGGTTTCATCATGTTGGCCAGGCTTGCTTGAAACTCCTGGCCTCAAGTGATCCTCCTGCCTCAGCCTCCCAGAGTGCTGGGATTATAGGCATGAGCCACAGCTCCCAGCCTACACTTATGTTCTTTTAATATCAGTTAATTGACTTGCTAGATGGTAGCTTGCTGTTGGTAAATGAAGTCTCAACAGTATAATAATTGTGAGAGATGAAGGTGCAGAACCTCCTAATGATTCCAATGCCATGGGCTCCTCTTTGGCTTGGTGGAAGAACTGGTGGGCAGGTAGTAAGGCAGCATTATCAGCAGGGGCCAGGCTACCCGACCCACATCTGTTTACCTAGTCCCAGGCCAGCCTGCACTCATTAGATCGGTTCAGCCATAATTCGTTTGCATAGGAGGTGGCAGTGTGTACTTGACCTCAGACATCAAACACTTAAGTTTTGAAAGTACCGAACTGTGTTGTCAGCTTGGTTTCACAGGCTTTCAGGTCAGCTCAGAGCATACAACAGGAGATACCCTACTCAAAGGTTAACTTTTCATCACAGAAACAGAAAAGTTTAAAGGATGCCTTGAACTTACTGGTTATCTCAGGTATGTGCTGCCAGGGGACACCCAGCCCTCCCTGCCCCATGCTCCATGTGCTTGGGCAAATGTCAACAGTGGACATTACCTGCCTTGGCTGGTTGACTTTTGCTCCTGAAGCCAGCAGTAATCGAATAACATCCAAGTAACCACCTTGGGCAGCTAGGAAGAGGGCAGTGGCTCCATCCTGAGAGAGAACACATTAAAAGCATTAAAAACATTATCTTTCACACTTATTTTAAAAGAAATTAGGGTGGGCGCAGTGGCTCATGCCTGTAATCCCAGCACTTTGGGAGGCCGAGGTAGGTGAATCCAGGAGATAAAGACCAGCCTGGCCAACATGGTGAAATCCCATCTCTGCTAAAAACACAAAAATTAGGCTGGGCACGGTGGCTCACGCCTGTAATCCTAGCACTTTGGGAGGCCGAGGCAGGTGGATCATCTGATGTCAGGAGTTCAAGACCAGCCTGGCCAACAGGGCAAAACCCCATCTCTACTAAAAATACAAAAAATTAGCCACGCATGGTGGCGGCCACCTATAATCCCAGCTACTCTGAAGGCTGAGGCAGGAGAATCGCTTGAACCCAGAGGCACAGGTTGCAGTGAGCTGAGATCGCACCACTTCACTCCAGCCTGGACCAAAGAGCAAAACTCCTCCTCAAAAAACAAAAAATCAAAAAACAAATAAAAATACAAAAATTAGCCAGGTGTAGTGCCGCATACCTGTAATCCAAGATACTCGGGAGGCTGAGGCAGAACAATCTCTTGAACCCAGGAGGTGGAGGTTACAGTGAGCCAAGATTGTGTCACTGCATTCCAGCCTGGGCAACAGAGTGAGACTCTGTCTCAAAATAAATAAAATAAAATACATTAGATTTAAAATATACACATTTAATATAAGTTTCCATCTCCATCTCTTTGTAGGTTTCCACCTTTTTGTCAATGAAGAGCCAAATGATAGATATACAAATCCCCCAAACCTCATTTTTTAAAAATTTCTTTTTAATGTATTTTTAAATTTCTACAAAAAAAATTGTTTTAATTAGCTGGGCAAGGTGGCATGTGCTTATGGTCCCAGCTACTTGGGGGCACTGAGGCAGGAGGATCACTTGAGCCTGGGAAGTTGAAGTTACAGTGAGCCATGTTTGTGCCATTGCACTCCAAGCCTAGGGAACAAAGTGAGACCCTGTCTCAAAAAAAAAAAGAAAAAAGAAAAAAAGAAAAAGAAAAAAGAATTGAGAGTAAAAGGTGTCCTTCTAATTAGATCTTTCCTACCCTTTTCTCTTTCTTGTCCCCTTATCCCTGTTCCCCAACATGAGAGTTCTGCAAGAATTAAGATACAATATGCAGCTGGGTACGGTGGCAGGCACCTGTGGTCCCAACTACTCAAGAGGCTGAGGCAGGGGGATTGCTTGAGCCCAGGAGTTCAAGACCAGCCCGGGAAACATAGCAAGACCCTCTCTCTCTCTCTTTTTTTTTTTGAGACAGGGTCTCCCTTTGTCACCCAGACCTGGAGTGTAGTGGTGCGACCACAGCTCAATGCAGCATCAACCTCCTCAGCTCAAGCGATCCTTCTACCTCAGCCTCCTGAGTTGTTGGGACTACAGGCATGCATCACCACATCCAGTTAATTAAAAAAAAAAAATTCTAGTAGAGACAGGGTCTTGCTATGTTGCCCAGGCTGGTCTCAAACTCTTGGGCTCAAGCAATCCTCCTGCCTCAAAGCACTAGGATTACAGGCATGAGCCACCACACCCAGATGCCCTGTTTCTAAAACAAAACAAGACAAAACAAAACAAAACACAAAAAACAAAACCCCGGAAGACGTCTTCAATGAAACTGCCCTAGAAACCATCTCCACAAAGTGTTTCTCTGCCAGCCCAGCAGACACCAACACCACCTAGAAACACAAAAAAGCACTCCTGCATAAAGCCCAGAGCAAGTGTCCCTTTTCCAGTGCTCTTTAGTTTTCTTCTTAACTGAGTATCTGTGCCTTCTGGGCATTTCTGTTTTCTTGGACACATATCACTGGTGCTTTCGGCAGATGTACGGCGCAGCTGAGAGCATGCATTTTCCTTGGATGCTCCCTTCAGCCTGACAACATTCACAGCGCAGGGTGAGCTTCATTGTTTTCAGACCACAGTGGAAAACCAGAGCACACCCTAGAGGAAAACACCTAGAACCCAGCTAATTACCACACCTCCCGTTGGGAACACTAACCTCGAGCAAAAATATAAGACACGTTTCCCTGCAAGTCCAGCCACGTGTGTCACGTGGAGGGTCCTGGATTTCCAGTGGTGTCAGCTGAGCTGCCAAACGGCCCTCCAGGCAATCATTAAGAAATTAATCAGCCTGTACAGATTTTCAAGCAGATGTTTTATATGGGGATAAAATTTTCAGAAAGTCTACCATGCCCTTAGCTGCTGAAAACTCTCAGGAATTTTCTTTTTCTTTTGTTGCTTTTTAATTTTTTTTTTTAAACTCTCAGGAATTTTCCAAGATGAACTACCCATGCATTGAATTTTTCACTATGCATTCCAAGTTTCAGTTCTGCCCTGCCCATCCATATTTCAATTATTTTAAAGAAAACATTCAGATTGTTTGGGTAAAGGTAAAGGTCTTAATATAAAATGGAAGTTATAATGCATGAAATTTCTTGAGTCACCTTAAAACAGAGATGAAATTACTATGGAAAGGGGCTTTTCTTTTCCAAACACTTTGGCTTTTCCTATTCAATGTGTGTGTATATATATATGTACTACACATTCTCAGATATACTTTATCTATATATAGCCAAAGACATATCTAACTTTTGGACCTGTGCTTCTTAGGGTGGCTACATGTGAGAAACACCTGTTGCCCAAGCTGTGCCTTCAGAGACTCCAGTTTTGTTGGTCTGGGGTGGGCCTCAAAATTGGTATTTTTTTAAACCTCCCCAGATAATTCTAATGGGCAGCCAGAGTTGAGAATTGCTTCTTTAGATCATTATCAAGTAATTCAATCATTCTACTGGTAATGTTGCAGGCTCAAAGAGTGTTACAGATTTTGAAGTGCAGAGGGTGAGGCTAGCTGCTATGAATTTCAAAGAGGCCTGTGATTTGTCAGGGTTAACCATGTAAACTCTGGAAAGGGTGTTCAAATGGAAAAGTTCACACCTACACAGCTTATTACACGTCTATGAAAGTACAGTGCCCCAGACATAAGGGTTAAATGCCTAGCTGTAGGACAGCCTAAAATACAGTTCCTAGATCAAAAATTCCTAGAAGTAGGAATTTTTCCACGCTTCACCATGAGACTGTCAAGTCTATTCATCTCCCTATATTCTGTTTTTTCCTACAAAACTGGAGTAATGTTTGCCATAAATCCTATGGCATTATAGTAACAATCAATTGAAAGGCCCTTGGGTGATGTACTAATTGACAGCTGCAAACAGACCCGCACTAGCAGTGGATGCCTTTCACAGGTCAATGGAATGCATATATTTCACAGAGGTCTTCATCCGTCCAACCTCACTTTTCTTCCAAATACCTTCGATTTCTCCTCTTTGTGCCCTTCCTCACAAATACTACAACAGTATATTTTTCATATCCAATGAACACATTTAGAAAAATTTTGTATATTTTGGTTTTCAGCAAGTCCATATGCTGGGCTTTGTGGTTTGTCATGGTACGAATAAGCATCACATGATTTTCGAAAGTCTTAATTGCACAGGTACATGAAATGTTTCATCTGCACAGCAAACAGATTTAAAAGGGAGAACAGAGATGGGTAAATAAGATAAATGCTTTCTTTTTTTTGTGGCAGGGGACAGAGTCTTGCTAAGTCACCTAGACTGGAGTGCAGTAGTGTGGTCTCAGCTCACTGCAACCTTCACCTCCTGGGTCAAGCGATTCTCCTGCCTCAGCCTCCTGAGTAGCTGGGATTACAGGCACCTGCCACCATCCCCAGCTAATTTTTGTATTTTTAGTAGAGCTAAATATACAAACACCAGCACGTTGGCCAAGCTGGTCTCGAACTTCTGACCTTGTGATTCACCCACCTTGGCCTCCCAAAATGCTGGGATGACAGGCGTGAGCCACCGTGCCCGGCCAATACATGATTTCTATATTTTAAAAAGCCCATCTGGTCCATTACATATTTTTCTCTTGACTCAGACCAAAGTCCTACTGTCCACTACAATATTTTTGAAGTTGGCATTTCTGGCATCTGAATTTAGACTGCAATTTTGTGTGTGATGAGAAATGTCCTGATGTCCCCCTGAAATGCACTCACATAAAGTTGGTCATGGATGTTTGCTCCGTGCTTCAGCAAGGTCTCCACCACCTGCATGTGCCCGTACTGACTGGCAGCCAACAGGGCGGTGCCCCCGTCCTATGGACACGCAAAACATAAACACATTAGAGGTGGCGCAGGCACATATTTCACCAATCAGATGCTCCTCACATACATAGAATTTAGGAAGAGAGTTTTCCCAAAGATAATAACAAACTCACTTTCCCTCTCTTTTTTTTTTTTTTTTGGAGAAGGAGTCTTGCTTTGTCTTCCAGGCTGGAGTGCAGTGGTGCGATCTCGGTTTACTGCAATCTCTGCCTCCTGGGTTCAAGCGATTCTCTTGCCTCAGCCTCCTGAGTAGCTGGGACTACTGTTCCAGGAGTTCAAGACCAGCCCTGGAAACACAGCAAGACCTTGTCTGTCTCTCTCTCTCTTTTTTTTTTTTTTTTTTGAGACAGGGTCTCCCTCTGTTACCCAGACCTGCAGTGTAGTGGTGCGACCACAGCTCAATGCAGCGTCAACCTCTTCAGCTCAAGCGATCCTTCCACCTCAGCCTCCTGAGTTGTTGGGACTATAGGCGTATATCACCACATCCAGTTATTTTTTAAAAAAATTTGTAGTAGAGACAGGGTCTTGCTATGTTGCCCACGCTGGTCTCGAACTCTCGGGGTCAAGCAATCCTCCTGCCTCTACACCACCATGCCCGGCTAATTTTTGTATTTTTAGTAGAGACGGGGTTTCACTATGTTGGCAGGCTGGTCTTGAACTCCTGACCTCAAATGATCCACCTGCCTCAGCCTCCCAAAGTGCTGGGATTATAGACATGAGCCACCACGTCTGGCCTACTTTCCCTCTTTTATCCCTTTTACTTTTTCTTTATAATTATGGCAGAGTTCATCCTAAGGACATGATTATGTTGTATATGTGGGCAGCTTGCTAGAGATGTATTACAGTTATTTGACCAAGTTATTTATTATGAATTAACTTAGAAAATTCCTGTGCCAAATGCAGAATCATCTATTTGCTTCTCAATATGAGAAATACAGAACAGAAAGTCTGTAGCAAGTCTTGTCAGTTCTTCTTGGAATCATCAGGAAAGCCTCCCAGGGCTTCTGGCCAGAGACTTTCCGGGCAAACACCGTCTTCTCCCTGTGATGTAACCCAGTGGCAGACCACTGAGATTAAGGAGTTTTTACGGGGTAACCCTCTGGGGCCATTGCCCTCATGGGACAAGACCTGCGTCCATTTAAAGAGTGGATAGCTATGGCACATTCTGTGTGTCTCTCACTATCCTACTTAGTGTTTTCCTTTTAACATGTGCCAATTTGTCCAGGTCTCTTTAAAAGTGAGGCCCTAAAAACAAAGCGGAAGCCTGAGCAACATGGCAAAACTCCATCTCTACAAATAATACAAAAATTAGCCAGGGCATGATGGTGTGCGCCTGGAGTCCCAGCAACTTGGGAGGCTGAGGTCGGAGGATTGATTGAGCCTGGGAAGTGGTGGTTGCAGTGAGTCAAGATCACACCACTGCACCCCAACCTGGGTGACAGGGCGAGACACTGTGTCAAAACAAACAAGCAAACAAAGTAAAAAAAAAAAAAGAAACCAACTAAGCAGAGCACTATAAAGTACGTGTGCTCTAATGTGGAATGGGATATTCCTGTGTTCCCTCTACTCTACTTTTATCTCTGCAGCCTAAATTAGAAAGAGCTTTTCTACCAACCACATCACACTGCTGACTCATTGAGTTTGTGGTCAACTAAAACCCTTAATGGTTTTCGTCAGGTGCTACAGCTAAGGCATTCTCTTTTCCCATCTAGCGTTGTTGAGTTGTTTGGCTCTTTGAACTGGGCATCTGAGCTAATTATAAGTAATTCAAAAACACATAATCTGGTTATAAAATATGAATCATAAATATAAGATATTGTAGTTTCTAAATTTGGGAATAAGGTATTTGTTCAAAATACCTACTCATAGAGCCCCACCCTCAGCCCCGCCTTCAGTAGGTCTGGGGTGAGATCCAGAAATCTGCCTTTTGACCAGTCATGTGGGTTGATTATGTAGGCAGGTGGCAGGTGGGCCTCACGTGGAGAAACACTGCTATAAAAGGTCTCGAGTTCGTAGGCAGGTAACATCCTACTGGGCTGCAGGCTGCGTGTGGCTGGGTAGGGCTTCCCCAGAGGCAGGCTCTGTGGTGGGGAGGGTGCTTGAGATGGGCTTTGAAGAGTGGGGAATGGAGAGGAGGGAGACTGAGGGCTGATGGGAGACTAGGGGTAGATGGTGGTGGTGAGGAGGCATCACAAAAGTGCGTAACAGCAGGAATAAGCACCATTTCTAAGTTTTGTCCTGTCAATTTTCCTAGCTAATAAAGTAATAAATTTTCCTGCCTAATAAAGTAACAGAAGAGATAAAATATGATGATTCTCATAGATGAACTGCTGTTATTTTTGTTTGTATGTATGTGTGTATGTCAGGGTCCTGCTCTGTCGCCCAGGCTGGCTGCAGTGATACAATCATGGCTGCAGTAGTACAATCGTGGCTCACTGCAGCCTTGAACTTTTGGGCTCAAGCGATCTTCCTGCCCTAGCCTCTTGAGTAGCTGGGACTACAGGTGTACGTCACTGTGCCAGCTTTTAAAATATTTTTTACTGTTTTATAGATGGGGTCTTGCTATGTGGCCCAAGCTGGTCTGGAACTCCTGGGCTAAAGCAATCCTCCCACCTCAGCCTCCTGAGTAGCTGGCATCACAATACCTGACTAATTTTTCAAAAAATGTTTTATAGAGATAGGATCTTGCTACATTGCCCAGGCTGGTCTCCAACCCCTGGTCTCAAGCAATTCTTTCACCTTGGCCTTCCAAAGTGCTGGGATTACAGGTGTGAGCCATTAAAAAAATTTTTTTTGAGACAGGGTTTCACTCTGTCACCCAGGCTGGAGTATAGTGGCGAAATCATGACTCACTGCAGCCTTGACCTTCCAGGCTCAAGTGATCCTCTCATCTCAGCCTCCCAAGTAGCTGGGACTACAGGCACATGCCACCATGGCTGGCTAATTTTTGTATTTTTGGTAAAGATGGGGTTTCGTCATGTTGCCCAGGCTGGTCTTGAACTCCTGGGCTCAAGCGATCTGCCTGCCTCAGCCTCCCAAAGTGCTAGGTGTGAGCCACCATGCCCAGCCTCTTATATTTTATAAAACACAGTTTTGGGGCATATAGATTTAGTAACAGTGAAAACAATTGTTGAAGCAAAGTTTTGATGACAGGATCATTTAAAACTGAAAGCCTTTCAGCCCTCTCTTCTTCCCATGAAAAGCTCTTGATTCCTGCAGCTGACCTAATGGAAACCTGTGGAATTGCTCATCCTGAGTTCTATGTTCCATGAATTTTTGAGATAGTACAATCCGGCTCATGTACAAAGGCTTTAAGCCAGTATTCGCTCATTAACCAAGAAGAGTGAAGCAGCCATATGGTCACTCATGATCGTTTTGACCTTAGTTCAAACAGTTGATATTTAGGTTCATAGGACTTTACTTTCTATTTTTAGTTACATCACTTTTATAATAGAAAATAAAATAATGTGTATATATATAGTATTACTGTATGTTATACTCAGTAAGTTTGGAGGCATATACATAGTACAACAGAAGGTTTCAGAAAAGACAAAGCCTTATATGAACTTACATCTACTTAATGGTTAGAATTTTATTATTTGATTTATTTTTAATTTTTTTGAGACAGGGTCTTCCTCTGTGACCCAGGCTGGAGTGCAGTGGCATGATCACGGCTCATTGCTGCCTTGACCCCTCGGGCTCAAGTGATCTGCCTGCCTCAGTCTCCCAAATAGCTGGGACTATAGGCATGTGCCACCATGCCCAGCGAATTCTTTTTTTTTTTTTTTTTTTTTAAATAGAGATGAGGGCTAGCTTTGTTGCTTAGGCTGGTCTTGAACGCCTGAGCTCAAACTATCCTCCTGCCTCAGTTTCCCAAAGTGCTGGGATTACAGGCGTGAGCCACCTTGGCCAGCTCCAGTAGTTACCATTTTAACAGAAAAAAAATCTCACTGGAAACTCCCTTGATATCTAAATAGTCCACAAAAAGGATTAACTAAGAAAACCTAAAAGTTTCCAACTTGTGCAAATTTTCAGAAATTTAAAAATTATAACTAGGCTAGAAATGAGCTGACAATTACAAAAATCTTATGGAAGTTCAAATTCTGCTACTACAAAATATTATCACGTAAAATCATACTGTGAACATGAAATTAATCTTTCTACATTATCAACTTTCTTATATATATGTCAAAAATGAAAATCAATTACTTTTTTTTTTTTTGAGACGGAGTCTCACTCTGTTGCCCAGGCCGGAGTGCAGTGGTGTGATCTTGGCTCACTGCAACCTCTGCCTCCCGAGTTCAAGTGATTCGCCTGCCTCAGCCTCCTGAGGATTAGGATTAGCTGGGATTACAGGTGTGAGTCACCATGCCTGGCTATTTTTTTTTTTGTATTTTTAGTAGAGACAGGGTTTCACCATGTTGGTCAGGCTGGTCTCGAACTCCTGACCTCGTGATCCCAATTCCTCAGCCTCCCAAATTGTTGGGATTACAGACGTGAGCCACCGCGCCTGGCCAATTACTTCTTTAAAGGAAGAACCACTATATATATATCCCAACTATACAAACTGTAGCTATGTATTATGTATTTCAGTGAGGATAGCTCATGAAAGTAAGCTGCCTGCTAAGCCACCCTCTTTAGAAATGTCTCAGATCTAGTAGGATCAGATTAATACTTCCAACAATTCCTATCATAGTATCAGAATTAATCTTAAGTGGGAAAAAGAACATGGAAACAGGGAAAATTAGAAAGCCATTGCTCCTAGTTACAAAATTTAGTGTTCTACAGTAGAAAGGTATCAGTGCAGGAAAGGATAGAAGTTATTCCCCATACAGTTTTCCAATTGTGAGCCCAGAGTAAAAATGTAATGTTTTGAATGGAACCCTTAGCGCTACCCTTGAACCATTACAAGGAACCTTGAGGAAATCCACTTACTTAGGTTTGAGAATCTTGTAAAAAGGGAAACACAAATGCGTACCATAGATGAGGAGAAAAGCAATACTCATGGCTGCTGAAATTCTTCAACATAACACAAAATCGAGAAGGTTATCTTACTTTGGTCCTAAATTCAGTGGATGCTCCAAATCCAAAGAGAAATCTCACGACATCATTATGGCCTTGCTGGGCGGCAAAGAATAGGGCAGTTGTACCTGACTGGGAGAGAGGGAGAGGCTAGTTTTGAAAGACATTTGGTTATATTACATTTGATTAGAACATCTGCAAAGAAAACAAAACAATATCCTTGCATAGAAACCTTCTAGCCTAGGAAGGGGCTAAATTTGAACAGATTCTTATTTTTTGGTCAGAGAAGTGACAGAAGGAAAGGAAAACTTTATCCTTAGTGAAATGGGATGAATGGTGGCTCCTCAAAAGATCTGTCCCCATCCTAAAACTTGTGAATATTATTTTCCATGGCAAAAGACGTGATTAAGTTAAGGATTTTGAGACGAGCTTGTCCTGGGTTATCTGGGTGGGCCCTAAATCTAATGACAAGTGTCCTAAGAGTGAGGCAGAGGCACTACTCACAATAGCTAAAATGTGGAAGCCACCGGAGTGTCCATCTATGGATGAGCGGACAAGCAAAATGTGATGTATCCATACAACGGACTATTATGTAGCTAAAAAGAAAGGAAATTCTGACACGCTACAACATGGATGAGTCTCAGTGACATTATGCTAAGTGAAATAAACTAGTCACAAAAGGCCAACAACTATATGATTCTACTGTGATATCTTTTTTTTTTTTTTTTTTTTTTTTTTTTTTTTGAGACAGAGTCTTGCTCTGTCACCCAGGTTGGAGTGCAGTGGCGCCATCTCAGCTCACGGCAACCTCTGTCTCCCAGGTTTAAGTGATTCTCCCAAGTAGCTGGGATTACAGGCATGCACCCCCACATCTGGCTGGGTTTTTTGGTATTTTTAGTAGAAACAGTTTCACTATGTTGACCAGGCTGGTCTCAAAGTCCTGGCTTTAAGCGAGCTGCCCACCTTGGCCTCCCAAAGTGCTGGGATTACAGGCACGAGCCACTGCACTCAGCCTACTGTGATATCTAAAGTTGTCAGAGTCCTAGAACCAGAAAGTAGGATGCTGGTTGCCAGGGGCTGGGGGAAGGGGAGTATAGGAAGTTATTATTAATGGATACAGAGTTGTGTAGCTCTACAAAATGAAAAGAGTTATAGAGATGGATGGATGGTGATGCTGGTTGTACAACATTATGAATGCATTTATTAAGACTGAACTGTACACTTAAAAATGGCTAAGGGTTTAAGTTTACATTATGTGTATTTTACCACAATAAAAAGCAATAAAAGTTTTTTTTCAAGTGAGGCAGAGGGATATCTGACCCAGAGAGAAGGCAATGTGACCACACAGGCAGGGACTGGAGAGCTGTGGCCACGAGGAGAGAGTGCTGATCGCCACCAGGGGCTGGAAGAGGCCAGAAAGCGAATCCCCGCAGGAGCCTCCAGGGGCAGTGTGGCACAGCCCACACCTTGATTTTCGACTTCTGGCCTCCAGATCTGAGAGAATAAATTCCTGATATTCGAAGCCACCCAGCTTGTGTTAATTTGTCACAGCAGCCCTTGGAAACTCGAGATATTTGGTATAGTGTTTGGTAAACACTAGCATTCATTAATACAGGGAAGAATTCAAATTACAACGTTTAGTGCCCCAGAGTGGAAGACTACTTGTACAAGAAGGAAAATAAGTAACTCACCCATAAACTTCTCCAATTGCAAGCCCAGAGTCAAAATGAGCTCAAAACATTTCTCAGAATGGGACATAATAACAAGAAACAGCCTGATTCTAAAATGTAAACTGATCATGATATTCTGAGACGGTTTTTAGCATCCTCCCTTCCTATCTACTTTTACAAGCCTACTCAAAGATTGGTACCCAAACCACTGTGTAATATGAGCAAAATCATGAACCATTCTTGTGGGCAACATACATCTTTCCTATAGAGGTACTCTTCACTTCTGAGCTTGGAGCTTGGGACAAAGCTAATACTACACCTTACCAGACACAGTGAAAAGAAACCCCTTTTTCCATAGTTTACCCAAAGCTGTTAAGGTGGTAGGTCTGGCTCACGTGTGAAAAGCTGAGGACAGCCTGGCCTATAAGCTAGTGATCATGCTTCAAACTTGTTCCTAAGGGCCTGGGTGTCTCTGTGAATATGTGTGTGTGTGCATGCATGTGTGGGATGGGAGTGGGGACAATAAGACCCACTGAGACAGGCAGGATCCACCCACTTGTTTGCCTGTTTTTAAATGTGGTCTAGAAAAAAAAAAAGCCCCTTACTCAAGCTGTAGCTTGCCTAGCATCTTACTGATTGCGGCGGTGGCCTGTCTGGAGCAGTGGCTGTGAAGATGCAGGCTGCCACAGGGAGGTACGGCTGGGGCTGCACGCTCCTCAGGTCCAGCGGGAGCTGGAAGCAGGTGGGAGCCCTGTCCCCTACTGAGTTGATGGGTGGGAGAGCCATGCCCAGCTGCAGCTCCAGTTCTGGGAATCCCTGTGCTCTCTGGGCCTGGGAAGCCCCCATTTCCCCCGCAGGCTTGGAAGCGCCTGCTCCTGCTGCCTGGCCTCTCCCCACTCCCAGCACCTGCTCCAGTGTGGAGCAAAGTTGTAGCCGAGCCTGGGTGCGGTCTGTCATGACCTGGTTAGGCAAGTATGTGCTTGAGGTGTGCGTGCTTGAGGTGGTGCTGACATGCCAGCCTTGACCCCGACCTTGGCCCCCTCCAGACTTTAGGTGCTGACAAGCACAGGAGGGAGGTCGAGGGGCTGAGGGCAGCCAGGTGTGGGCCTGTAGGCGCCCCTTGGCAGGAACAGCCTGGGTGCTGTGGATGGCATGTTGATGGTGGGAGGCAGACACGTTCCTACCCATGGTTTCCCATGGACCAATCAGCACACACTCCCTCCTTTCTGAGCCCATAAAAATCTCTGACTCAGCCAGATTCAAAAAAATGTCCAGACTACCAGCTGCTGGAAGGATCTACCCACTATGAGTCTCCTGTCCACTGAGAGCTGGACACACAGGTCAGGACTACCAGCTACGGGAAGGAGCTACATACTGTGGGTCTCCTCTCTGCTGAGAGCTGGACACAGATGTCAGGACTACCAGCTGTGGGAGAAGCTATCAATTTTGGGTCTCCTCAAATCGTCAGGATAACCTGCCTGTGGAAAGGAGCTACCCACTATGGGTCTCCTCCCCACTGAGAGCTGAACACTTGTTAGAACAACCTGGCTGCAGAAAGGAGTCACCCACTTCGGGTCTCCTGGGAGCTGTTCTGTCACTCAGTGAAGCTCCCCTCCACTTAGTTCACCTTCCAGTTGTTTGCATACCTCATTCTTCTTGGATGTGGGACAAGAATTTGGGACCTGCTGAATGACCCTGTTTATAACACCAACAGGGCTGAAACATGCCTTCTGCTCACCACATTGCAGGTGATGAGGAGAGAAGAGCTGTGGCCCTTCGGGAAGCCCAGACCTAGGGGCTCCCTGAGACAGGGCTACGATACCCTCTTTGGGGTTCTGCGATTCCTGGCATCTCCAAGCTTCCAGGCACCACTACATTCCCTGGTGCCTGCAGTAGAAGCCACTTGTGGTACACCTGGTCCAGCCACAGCCTCACACAGAGCTGGTGCCTGTGCCAGTTCCTGGAGCTGCCAGCCTCACCACAGCTGGCATGCCTGGTTGTGTGCAGTGGCTGGACCCCATGCTTGCTCACACACCTGGCTTGCCTTTGGCAGGTGTGGGATCTGGGCTGGTAGGGTGAACTGAGTGCAACCTGCTGGGCCAAGTGGGCAGAATGAGCCCAACGGGCCTGAGCAACACTCGGGCGGAAGGCGCTGCCAGCCATGGAGATTTCCTGCTGGCAAAGTGACACCCTAAGGATCCTGTGACAGCCAATCAGCAACCAAAGACCAACCACAATTCTCACTTTAGGTGGGTAGGGACTTCCTGGAGCCCTGCATGCACAGTTAGACTTAAACTTCAACTTACAGTCATCTCTTCCTTATCTTAATGCTAAAAATCACACCTGAAGGTAGAGATTTAAAATGCTAATCTTACATGCGATCCTTAAAAAAGCATATTGAGCTACTGTGCAAGTGCTACAGAAACCCCTCCTATACATGCCCCAATTAACCCTTCCCTTTAAAAAGGCCCTATAAAACAAACCCACATACTTCTCTTGGGGAGCAGCCAACCCTTTTCCTTTCCATAAGGGAACCTGGTTCCCTTATGCACAAGCTAAACAAACTTTCTCTTTGCTATCTGACAATCTCTCTTGACTTCTATCCTGGGAGATTATAAGAATCTAGGGTGCTGATAACACCACCACTGAGGGAGAACATGTAACACCTTCCCAGATAGATATAACCCACATCAGGCTGTGCTGTCAGCCAGACTCTGTCCCAGGAAGGCACAGGCATTGTGACCATTCACAGGGCCTTTCTGCCTGCAATGCAGGTGTGGTTTTCTCCTTGGTTCCCACAGAAATAAGTGGGAAGCATCCTCCCACTGCTTTGTTACAGTTGAGGATGCTGGGTTCCAGAAACCTTAGGGAATCAATAGTTCTAGAGGAAGAAACTTGGCTAGAATAGGAAAACTCCCACTTTCTCAACAGACATTAAATTGTGGAGACTACCAAAGGTCTTTTCTAGAAGTTGTTTCCTTAGCAAGAGAATTTGTTTTTCAATAGGCTTTCTTGACACATTAATTACATAAATCATTATTAGAGCAGTTTGAGTTGATTTTAGAACATACATACTACTATCAATCATTCAGTACCTCAATGCAGCAATCCATAGACAATAGGACCTAGACCTTAGTCTGGAATGTGAATAAAAGTTTTAAATATGTGTGCCTTACTTCAGGCTTCATGCCAACTGCATTTGCAGCTCCTATGCCTGAGAGGTATCATTAGCCAATTGTGGGTTCTTTAAAGCAATAGTGTTTCAGGAACATTAGCTTCCAGTTTGTCTCTCTAGCAAGCTCTGTGTATCTAGAGAGCTGACCTAAGCAGAGTGGCAGGTAGTTTTTCAGGAGACAAATATTCTGATATTGCAAAGTGGATTAACAATAGATCAAGGCAGAAATCTGCCATAGGAGTAAGTTTCAAAGCACTGCAAGGCACTCTTTCAGCTTCCAAAACTGGTACAGGAGGCTGGGGTCTGCCTTTGGCTTGGCAGCCCTCTTGCTCCAGACTGACACAGTCTCAGGAAATTCAGGGACTGCCAGGAACGTACACAGCACCATCATTTGAGCCACACAAGTTACCATTAAGCTGAGTACACTTTGGTAAATCTTCAAAGGCTTTTGTTCTCAGTGCTACGAGAGTTTTCATCTCCAAGATTAGTTGAGCAACTGGAACCACATGGATAAATATAAAACCATAGAAACCATAGACTGGCTAGAAATCAAATACTTCTCTCTTCTAGCTGCTTTTCTCAGTTGTTTCAGAGAGATTTTTGTGCATGTTGAATTTGTCCTTCAGGATAAAGTTTTTAAAGTAAACCAGATCTGGACCATATTGTTTTTATTAGAGAAAATCTGTCTTTAAAGTTGTAATAAACAAAGACCATAAAGCAGAGAGGAAAAATAAAAAGATTAAAGTAATTTTAAACTAATTCTAAATGGGTCCAGATACTTTCATCCCACAGGAAAATTAAGTGCTGAAGTGAAAATGGCCTAAAACAACGATCTAGTGTTATGGAAACTGCAACAAAGAATCTGTTTGTGAGAAGATTGCATTTGCTGTAGTCTCTTTATACTGTTCCTCTCAATAGACCAGGCCTGTTGATCCAGGGCTACAGAGACCCAGACCCAGATTCTGCATGTCACTCTTTCATGGTCCACAGCCAAGGCCTCCAACACCCAGACGGGTGGTGGGAAGCACATCCGGATGTGCCTTGGAACTCTATTTTTGAGTCAGGGTCTCGCTGCGTCGCCCATGCTGGAGTGCAGTAGTGCAATCATGGCTCACTGCAGCCTGTAACTTCTGGGCTTAAACAAGCCTCTAACCTCAGCATCTCAAGTAACTGGTACTATAGGTGTGGACCACCATGTCTGGCTAAATTTTTAAATTTTTTTGTAGAGATGGGGTCTTGCTATGTTGCCCAGGCGTATGTTACACCTGGAACTCTCGAGAAAGTCCTGAGACCTGACGTGTCTTAATTTGCTCCACTCAGAGGTGACGGTCCAGGCTGGAAGAATGAGATATACGATATACTGGCTTGACGGAAGTTTGGCTGGTGAATTGTCTTTCTAAAATGTTGCAAGGCAGGACCTGGGATAAAATAAGGCTGGACTGAGGAAAACCAAGTAGTTCAGTCTGGACTTGCCCAGGAAGCCCATCTCAGGTCTGAGTCAGTGTGAACTGAGAGGTCAGATGCACTCTAGGGATGATCTCAGCGTGTGTCTCCACAAAGATTAGTTTACCAGGTCCTACGTCAGCTTGGAAATATATGGAAGGAGCCTTCTCAGAACTGAGCCCCAAAGTATGTCAAAATGTCCTGGCCTAGGCAATCCCAGCACTTTGGGAGGCTGAGGTGGGTGGATCACGAGGTCAGGAGATCGAGACCATCTTGGCCACCGTGGTGAAACCCCATCTCTACTAAGAATACAGAAAATTAGCCTGGTGTGGTGGCACACACCTGTAGTCCCAGCTACTCGGGAGGCTGAGGCAGGAGAATCGCTTGAACCCAGGAGGTGGAGGTTGCATGAGCCGAGATAGCGCCACTGCACTCCAGCTTGGGCCACAGAGCGAGACTCCGTCTTAAAAAAAAAAAAAAAAAAGAAGAAAGAAAAAAAGGTCCAGCCTCCCTTCTGCCTCTCTAGATTAGACCAAGAATGGATCCTCAAGCAAGACCAAACTCCCAGGACTGTCTTCGAATGAAGTGTGGGAACAGGCTCACATTTTTGTCCAGTGTTGACCCATATGGCTTTTTTCAGGAGAGCTTATTTAATTCATGGCCAGTTACAGAGCAGTCCTTTGAAAACATGGTTTGGGGAGGATGATTGAGACATCCTAGCAAGTGAGTCTCATTACAAATACGCTGGTGACTCAAGTCTTCTAAAAATATAATGATCTATATGAAAATGCTATAAATCCTACAGTATCTCATCCCAAGGGAAGAATAAAGAACTGATTTAAGCTTGACAAAAAAAAAAAGTGTGAGTGTTTATAGGCAGGTGGTAAGAGGTTTGGTTACCTCAGATGTGCCCCACAAGGTACGCTCAAATGCATTATAACTGCTAGTATGTTGCTGGACCTCATTGTAGGCACAATAAACTCTTCAATGGGCTTTAATGTGGGAGAAAAGCAATGATGGCTCTTGTCCCCTATACCAGTTCACTGTTATGAAAACTTCAGATCTCTGAGCCTGGTCATTTTTCCTCAAGTAAAAAGCCTGACCTACCTCTCTCTGGAGATTGATGTCTGCTCCTTGCAGAACCAGTTCCCTCACACAGTCTATGTGGCCAGCATAGGCAGCAACCATCAGGAGTGTGGTGCCGTGCTGGATAGAGGAGAGACAGATGAACAGTTAGGCCACTGCTATGTCAGAGAGAAGGGTCCTAGAAAAGATGCTGCAGAGACGTCAGCTCCACTCAGAACACACCCAAGGGCAAAATTCCCTGCAGTGATGAAAGTGCTCATGAATAATCTCATCATGCAGCCTAGATGGGAAAAAGCAAAGCGACAAATTGCTGAGGTTGGAATTTTCAATCTAAAAATTCACTTACTTCCATTACCTTCAGCAGCACAGTCCAAAGGAACCATAGTTATTGCATTTTAAGGCAGCGATGATTTAATGCTCTCATTTTATGATTCCTATTAAATGATTCCTGAGTCAAAACATTGCTATTAATGCAAAAGAAAAAATTAAATGGTACCATCTGATTTTCTGTATTTAAAAGTCTTCATCTTCAAAATGATTCAGGTAAAGATGTATGGCACCAGGTGAAATGAGAGACTAGACAGTTGAGAGTCAGGAGCTGTGGGGGCTAAACCCAGGTGGCTGTCACTGACCAACAGTGTAACCTGGGCAATTTGCTCACAATTACTTGGACTCATTTATTTCATTTTTTTAAATGAGGGGTTGGATGGGACAATCACCAAAGTCTGTCCCAGCTCTAAGATTCAAGGACTTGAGGTGTACCATGTGATATGGACCCTTCTAATTGAAGTGGGCATTTGCAGTTTGACTTACAGTTGTTTTCAAGCACTTGAAATTCTTAGCTACCACCTCTGCATATTCAGCAACGTGCCGCTCAGAAGTGGACGACGAGAGAGACAGATGGCTCTGCACACAGGGCAGGCTCATTAGGTATAGGGTAATTAAGTGAAATTTGGAGGCTTCGTGTTATTTTCATCCATGGGATTTTGTAGGAAGGCAGTATTGCTGAGTAGTCACTGACAGTATGATCTTGGGCACATCATGTAACCCTTCAGTCTCATTCTCTTCTTCTGAAATATGGGGGAATAATAAAAGTATCCGCCTCATTAAATTAGGGAATGAGATAAGTCAGGCAATATGGTTAACACAGTAATGGTAGATATTAGTTCAGTAAGTGTCAGATATTAAAATAACATTACGATAATTCAATGTTAGGCTGTCATCTGGCTTTTGTTGACTTCTGCCAATGGCCATGCTAGTTTTGTGAAAGTCTTGTTGGCTTTATGTAAAAAGTACAGGTAAAGTAACGAAGTAATGAAAAGCTAATGGCTTCTTAGTGGTGCTCTATGGTATTTCTTTTTTTTGAGATGAAGTCTCACTCTTGTCTCCCAGGCTGGAGTGCAATGGCATGATCTTGGCTCACTACAACCTACGCCTCCCAGGTTCAAGCGATTCTCTTGCCTCAGCCTCCTGAGTAGCTGGGACTACAGGCGCATGCCACCACGCCCGGCTAATTTTTGTATTTTTAGTAGAGGTGGGGTTTCGCCATGTTGGCCACAGTGATAACTGGTGTTTCTGGTGTTTCTGCCCTATGGTTTTCCCACTATGGTGTAGGAACCAACCCCGTAAAACCCAAATAAGACTGAGATGGCCAGTTCACAGATGCCCAAGACCTGACAACAGCCCGAGTTCTGGCAAGGAACAGATGGTACATTCAAATTGGGATAATTGGAAGAAAGTGGAATAAAGAGACTATTAAGCTAAGGCTCGGGCATAGGGCATCTAGAAAGAACAGCATAGTACTGGGATTTAGGAACAGTGGGAGTCCATGACCAGCCGAAGCCTGAAGGTGCCAGGGCAAGGGAGTGGCTCCCAGGATGCAGAGAACAGCGGGGTGCTGCGGCCAGACAGAAACAGGGAGGGCGCTGGGCTCCCTGACATCCCTCTCCTCCCGCTCTCTGACTCCTGCAGATGCTCCTATGGGCCAAACACCACTGGAGGCCAGAGGGAAGTGAGTCTGCTGAAGCAGTACATACAGTTCAGACTGTGGGACTAAGAGTGAGAAGGGTGTGGAGTGGGTCTGGAGGTGTAACCAAAGATATCCTGTAAACCAAAGATATCCTGCCCTGATGCCCCAATGGGGCCAACTGGGGCAAACTGCTATTTCACTTTTGGGCTGGTGGTGGATTTCACTGAACCAAATTTGTACAATAAAAGTTGGAAATGGCACACCCTGTTTTTAGGAAAACAAAACTCCTTTGAAACATTTGTATTCAAATTCTAAAATCAAAACATCACTGCTTGCTCCCTTTCCTCACTGGAGGGCCTCTTGGTCCCCAGAGATGAGAAGTCTTGCTGAGGACAGAAAAATGATTGCCTCTAGCTGGGGATGGAAAGGCACTCTAAGTGGTATCTGCCGGTGGGCACTAGTATCTATTTTTGTTTTCCCTTTTAAATTGTCAATTAGTGTATTTATGTTTGCAAGAGGTAATGAAAGGATAAAAGCCCGGGGGGGAGGCTTCAATTTTTGTTTTCTCATCCTTGTAGAAAAAAACATAACGCCCACATCCATGGCAGCCCACTTGTGCTCTAAATTATCTCCATCTTTTCATGAAAGTGGTTGGCTTGAATTCGTTCACTAAACAGGCTTTTCTTCTTGTAATCTGCCAATTCTGATTCCCAGTAAAGTGCCTCTTTCCCTATTGTGGTTGCCTTCTGTTTTATGCCTTTGTTTCCTTTTCTTTCTGACTTCCCTCAGCATCTTTTTAAGTTCACCACAGTACCTTGGATGTTTTAAAAAGGATAAAGCAAGCAAACACATGAACAAGTAAATAAGCATCGTAAAGGGGAATGTATTCCTCTGCCCACAGACGCTGGGCATGCATCTACCGAACCATCGTACGCTGTCTCTGCAGTCCACGTCCACCCGGCCGCTGTTCAACAGCAGCTTCAGCAGCGCCAGGTTTCCTCTCCTGGCTGCCCAGAATGCAGCGTTGGCAAGTGGAGTTTCCTTCTGCAAGAACAAAATGAAACAGGATCTTAAAATTGATGTCAGTTAACATGACTGCTTCTATGCACATAGATAATAACATTCAGAAAGGAGAACATCCAGATGTGTTGTATCATTTGAAAGATTGCTCCTCCAGCAATAGACGAGTGTAATAACAGAATGAACTCTGTTGGATTCCAGACACCTGAGCCACCATAGGGATATGAAGAGCAGTGTTGTTGATAATCCAGCACTATTAATAACCTATTTCCCACTAATGTTCTCACTTTCCTGCCTCTGTTGTGTTTTTGTTCACCCAGTTTCCTTTTTGCTTGAAATGAATTTTCCTCCATCCTTCAAGGCCAAGGCTCTGCTCAAATGCTATTTCCTCCCGGAAACATTCCAAATCTTTCTTCACCTCTAAGTGGGGCAAAATTTCTCCCAATTCTGACTTCTCAAAGGAGTTTACCTGCCCTTTTCCTAAGCCCTCAACGCTTTCTATCTGATTCCATCTACCTGTGTGAATGTTTCACTTTCCCTCCACCTAATTTTCTTTTTTTGCTTGTTTGTTTTGTTTTTGAGACAGAGTCTCGCTCCATTGCCAGGCTGGAGTGCAGTGGCGCAATCTTGGCTCACTGCAACCTCCCCCTCCTGGGTTCAAGCGATTCTCCTGCCTCAGCCTCCTGAGTAGCTGGGACTACAGGCATGCGCCACCATGCCCAGCTAATTTTTGTATTTTTAGTAGAGATAGGGTTTCACCATGTTGGCCAGGATGGTCTTGATCTGTTGACGTCGTGATCCTCCTCCCTCGGCCTCCCAAAGTGCTGGGATTACAGGCATGAGCCACCGCACCCGGCCCTCCATCTAATTTTCTTTGCTTCAGCTAGAACTTGCCAGAGATTTGTGTTGAGAACAAGGAACTTGGGGCAAATAATGCCATTACATGTCCTCATATGGATCCTTCATTCCACTGTTGGATCACTTTGTTTGTTTGAGACAGGGACTCACACTGTTGCCCAGGCTGGAGTGCAGTGGCATAGTTGTGCATATGACTCACTGTAGCCTCGACCTTTCAGGCTCAAGCTATCCTCCCACCTCAGAATCCTGAGTAGCTGAGACCACAGGCACATGCCACCACGACTGGCTAATTATTTTATTTTTTGTAGACAGGTTCTCGCTATGTTGCCCAGGCTGGTCTCGAACTCCTGGGCTCAAGCAATCTACCCACCTCGGCCTCCCAAAGTGCTGGGATTATAGGCGTGAGCCACCGCACTGGGCCTGCTGGGTTATTTTAAAGCTACAAAGTTAATTTTGGAGCCATACTTATGGAAAGCATGGAAGTAGAAAACAGGTCTTCCAAATGGGTAGCAGAGCTAACTGCAGTACATTCTTCTTCTCTAAAATAATTGATATGAGTTTGTAGAGAACAGTCCATGAAAGGGAGGAACTGGCTTTGGGACCAGACAGCTCACCCCAGCCCTGGAAAAGTAAGTTGGCCCTTGGGAGTCTCGGTTTCCTCTTGCTTAGATGGAGATCACAGTACCTGCCTTGAAGTTGACAGTAGTAAATGATGCTGATTTTTGCCTGATATTGTACCCAACACACCATAAATGCTGATTAAGTGCTAGTTTCCTTTCCTCCATTTACTTTTCTTTACAAAGTCAGAACCAATAGGCAAAATTAAATCCAGAGTATTGGTACTAATAAAGAATTCTGATAGTCTTAGGAAATTTTATAAAAGTATTCACATTGTTTAATAAAAGCACTTTTTTTGTGAGTGGGTTTAAAACATCTACCTGACTCAGAAGGCCTTTTTGCACAGTATGTCTTTTAAATATGTTGACATTGCATTAAATACAATGCTTCTCTAAGCTCAAAAGAAAATACTAACAATTTCAGCTACTCAACAAAGCCCTCTAAAACGAAAGGAGAGTGGCAGCAGTATTTGTGGGTGTGAGGATTTCATTTCAGAAGTCCTTCAGCACATACGCAGGTGTATGCCCTTGTGCATACTTGAATGAGAGAACGGCAAGGTGGGGAGTGATAAGCTAATAGCAAACATACTTTGAATAGTTTCCTGGCTCATTTAGGAGGAAAAAAAAATCACCTCCAATTTCAGGTAAACAATTCGCCTTTCCTAAAGGTGTAAATTTTGCTGTCCTGGAGTTTTCAAGGCAAACTGCAACCATGGTGTTCACACCAGCACTGCAGCTTAGGAACCAGGCTAGGTCCAATTTGTTCCAGCTGTCAGTAACTAGGCAAAGCAATGGCAAGGGAGGTTTGACCTGTATAATGAATCGTGAAACAAAGTCTTTTAACAAAGAGATTGCACAAGGCCAAAATGAAGTCTGGGAGGGTAAATCAGGCAGACAATGTAATATGCACCAGGGAACAGCTCTGCTAGCTTTTCCTGAAAGGTAAACACACAAGAATGATAAACTGTAATTCATTTGCAGGGACTCTGTCATTTCACCTTAACCCCAAACACCTTCAAAAGCCCATCTGCAAACAGCAAGTGTCTACTGTCATGACAAGATCTCTAGCCGGGGCCTCGCCTCCCTTTAGGATGGCCTTGGGGATTCCTCTCCAGCTGGGCTGGACATCCTGGTTTCCTATAAGGTTCTAGAAACTGAGCTTTGCGAAAAGCTATAAATATTTCATTTTCCGTCAAGGCTTAAGTTACTAAGAGGCAGCAACAGTGGGAATGGGAAGACTGGACAGACTGGAGACATTTTAAGGAGCTAAACTGCACAGCCTTGGTCTGTGATTGTATGTGCAGGAGAGGAGGGAATAGGAGAGTGGATTGACTCCTGATTTCTGGTTCCAGTGCCTGGCTGATCTTGGTGCCAATTCATGAAGGTTGGAAACACGGTATGAAGGACAGACTTTGGAAAAAAATGATGAGTTCAGGGTTGGACAAGCTGGGTTTCAAGTGCCTATGGGGCATCTAGGTGGCAATGTCTAGCGAAGAAATGGGCAGGTGCTCCTGTCACCCTATGACCGGCACATTTACTGGAGGTCAGAAATCTTGAGCTCACTCAGTGCAAAGTGCTTACTCTGGACCACGTGGCATATCTTCTGCACACACTAGCTTACTTCATCCTCATCCTTGCTCAGTGAAGTGGGCACTGGGACGATCCCATTTTACAGATGAGGTAAGTGAGAAATGGCAAGTCAGGCTTCAGCAACAGGCAGTCTCTTGCTTGAGGCTGCCCTTTAACTCCCCATCACACTGTTCTGTCTCCTGTGGAATTCTTCTGTGGACAGCTAGAAGTAAGGCAGCAGTGACCCTGGTGACCTCCTTCCTATCCTCCATCCCAAGCTCCTCTCCAGCTAAGACGGAAAGTCCCCAACCTTCCTTCTGTTTGGGGTCTATAGACATCACATTCCCTGGATAACTTCCAAATCTCCTCTGGGTATGATATGCACATAATCATAAATGGTGTGGAGAGAGACGGGGCCAGTCCTCTAGCCTTTAAAAGAGACGGTGCACGTGAAAATACGTCACAGAAGCTGTAAAACTCTTTACCAAGCATGCTATTACTATTTCATCTCTTTCTCGATTTTTCTGATCACTACAATAAAACCAAGGTGTTTCTCTCAGGCTTGCTGGTTGCAACTTTCTAAGTAACAGCAAGGACAACTAAGTTGAGATCTTGATCTGCATCAGGCAGTGTGCGAAACAATTTACTGCTTAAACTCATTTACTTCCAGGAGCAGCCCCCTGAGGTAGTACAGTCATGTAATATATAATGATAGGCTGCATATATGATGGTGACCCCCTAAGATTATAATACCATATTTTTACTGTATCTTTTCTTCGTTTACATGTGTTTAGATATGCAAATGCTCACCACTGTGTAACAACTGCCTACAGTATTCCATTCAGGAGCATGCTGTACAGTTTTGTCACCTAGGAGCAACAGGCTACACCATAGAGCCTAGCTGTGCAGTCAGCTACACTCTCTACATCTGTAGTAAGTGCACTCTCTGATGTCTGCACAATGAAGGAATAACCTAACGTGCATTTCTCAGAATGTGTCCTTGTTAAGTAATGTATAACTAATATAATTATTCCCATTTGTTCTTTTTTTTTTTTTAAGACGGAGTCTCATTCTGTCACCCAGGCTGGAGTGGAGTGGCACGATCTTGGCTCATTGCGACTTCTGCCTCCCGGGTTCAAGCGATTCTTCTGTCTCAGCCTCCCAAGTAGCTGGGATTACAGGCACCTGCCACCATGCCTGGCTAATTTTTGTATTATTGGTAGAGACGGGTTTCACCATATTGGCCAGGCTGGTCTCAAACTCCTGAGCTCAAGTGATCCGCCCGCCTTGGCCCCCAAAAGCGCTAGGATTACAGGCATGAGCCACTGCACCCAGCCTAGTCCCATGTTGTCTTTTATTTTTTACTTTTTAAGGGAAGGCCCCTCCCCTCCCCCCCTTCCCTCCCCTCCTCTCCCTTCCTCTTCCCTCTTTTAGATAGAGTCTCAATTTGTTGCCCAGGTTGGAGTGCAGTGGTGTAATCTTGGCTCACTGCAACCATGCCTGACACTAACCATGCCTGGCTAATTTTTGTACTTTTGGTAGAGCTAGCATTTCGCCAGGTTGATCTCACACCCCTGGCCTCAAGTAATCCACCTGCCTCAGTCTCCAGACTGATCTGACACTCCTGGCCTCAAGTAATCCACCTGCCTCAGTCTCCCAAAGCGCTGGGATTACAGGCATGAGCCACCACGCCTGGCCTATTATTCTCATTTTTAAGATGAAGAAATTGAGCATAGGAATGAGTTAGTCAAGGTCACGCAGTAGGGATCTTGGCTCATCCAAATAACAGAGCCGAGATTTAAATCCAAGTTTGGGCTGGGCGCAGTGTCTCACGCCTGTAATCTCAGCACTTTGGGAGGCCCAGGCGGGCGGATCATGAGGTCAAGAGATCGACACTATCCCGGCCAACATGGTGAAACTCTGTCTCTACTAAAAATACAAAAATTGGCTCGGCATGGTGGCACGCACCTGTAGTCCCAGCTACTCAGGAGGCTGAGGCAGGAGAATTGCTTGAATCCAGGAGGCGGAGGTTGTAGTGAGCCAAGATCATGCCACTGCATTCCAGTCTGGTGACAGAAAGAGACTCTGTCCCCCACCCACCAATAAATAAATAAATAAATAAATGCACGTAAGTCTGGGCTGGACACGGTGGCTCACGCCTATAATCCCAAGCACTTTGAGAGCTGAGGCAGGCGGATCACTTGAGCTCAGGAGTTTGAGACCAGTCTGGCTGACAACGCGAAACCCTGTCTCTACTAAAAACACAAAAATTAGCTGGGTGTGACGGGGCACATGCGCAATCCCAGCTACTCGGGAGGCTGAAGCAAGGAATTGCTTGAACCTGGGAGGTGGAGGTTGCAGTGAGCCAAGATGGCACCACTGCACTCCAACCTGGGTGACAGAGCAAGACCCTATCTCAAAAAAAAAAAAAAGAAAAAAAAGAAAAAGTCTGATAGTCTGGGTCCAGAGTCTGAGATCTTACATTTTACACCTTGTAGAAAATTGAGTGTAAGCTTCCACATTTGTCTTATTCCACATTTGTCATATTTTCTTCTCGCCCTACCTGCCCCCTTCCATTTACTGTCAGAAATTTGGCTAATACACTGCTCATCTGTACACTTCCAGAAATTGTAAAGGAAGGAATGGGAGAGGAAACACAGAGGAAAATTTATTTGTACGGAACTGGAATTCTAATTAAAAGCTAAGGGGGGTAGAGACTTAAACTATTAGTTTTAAAAGGTTTAGAGTAATGTGGACTTCAATCATATACTTATTAATTCAATCAAGATAATATTAGCTCTACTCAATAATGAATTTCTATGATATTAGAGGTGACATAAAATAAAGATGTAGTGAGGGATTGCAAAACTATATGCAGAAAGATGTTTTTGAGACATTACTGGCTATTCTAATCCACTGTCCCACTTCGTGCTAAGTATTTACAATTTTCAGAATGCTTAATAAACATTAAGCCTGTAAATCAAAAATAAAATTTTAAGCCCCCCAACTGACCGAGTGGACCCCCCTCTTGGCCCAGGGGATCCCAAAGAAAACCTGAAAAGTTCAGGCCATGACAGGAAGGGAGGTCTGATATACCTCATTACACCCTCCTCCCTTTGGAACTTAGGCGCAACAATTAACCAGCATTACCATTAAAATATAGTTCATAAGATTCACAAAACAGACTCTTTGTAGAATAAGGTACCCAACTCCAACCTGGCTGGGGTATAGCATCATATGACAGATAGCAGACCCTAAAGGAAATATGAAATTCTTTTTTTTCTTTTTTTTTTCGATACAGTCTCGCTCTGTCGCCCAGGCTGGAGTGCAGTGGCGCGATCTCGACTCACTGCAAGCTCCGCCTCGCAGGTTCAAGTGATTCTCCCGCCTCAGCCTCCCGAGTAGCTGGAATTACAGGCACATGCCACCATGCCTGGCTAATTTTTGTACTTTTTAGTAGAGACAGAGTTTCACTGTATTGGCCATATTGGCCAGGCTGGTCTCAGACTCCTGACCTCAGGTGATTCACCCGCCACCTGCCTCGGCCTCCCAAAGTGCTGGGATTACAGGTGTGAGCCACCACGCCTGGCTTCCTTTTAAAAAATAATTCTCTGAGTTTCCTTTTACTTTAAAAGATACTTCTAACCAACATGTATCTGTGTTCTCAAGCAGAAGAGATTAGGCATTGCCAGTTGTTAAAGGAAGTTTGCTGGAGGCAAAGTGGTACCAGTGAGAAGTCACTGATAACAGCATGATGGAAAAGCCGTCAAAAGTAGATGCAAAGGGGTCATGTGGTTCAGATGCAAGCAGCCCTACATACATTGATTGATTCTGAATCATCAAGCAGAGCCTAAATTGTGACTTATAACGCTCTATTTATTCTTCCACAGACTCGTCTAACAAAGCGGGGCCTTTTTACACATAGGCTTTGGAGACCCAGAGCCTAGGGCCTATGAGTCTTTCAGGAGCCTATGAAAATGAAAAAGTTAATCTGCGGTTCCCAAATCAAAGTTAATACATATTCAATTAAATAGCTACAAAACATAACACCCTGTCAACTTTATTAACTGCTAAATTTGGTATTCATAAAATACTGATGCCACATGAAAATCATTTGTAGGTCTGATCTGCTCACTGCATGAGAGTTACCAACCAACTATGACAACTGCAGAAAAATGGACAAAAGGTCAACTAAATGAGTAACTTACAGCCAAATCACTTAAAAAGTAGTATCACAAAATCCTTCCAAAAATTTTACAATAAAAAGTCTATTTTATTATTGTGGCTGTGGGTGCATTTTAATATGTTTGACAGGATGGGCGGTGGATGAAAGAATGTTGCTAATGCAAATCTCAGACTGGTCTGGGACTCTGCTCTGGACAGACCTTCCCTTCTGGAAGTCCATTTCATAGTAGTCAACTCCTCTTCATCCTTAGCCTAGGGCAGAGCACTCCCTCTCTCCCTGCCTCAACCTCCCCAGTGCCTGCTCCTGGTGGAGGCAAGGCCTTCTCCCACATCAGCACTGCAGTGAACAGGCCCACCTGGCTTCCAGGCCACTGCCCCTCCATTCAGGGGTATAAATCTCTGCTCCTTCAAGACTCAGGTCATGCCATCTTCCCATCCTCTACCTCACCTCACCTAGCAGTTGTCACCTCCCGATCGTTCTTCCTTATTCACAGAAAATGTTGGCACCTGGTTTGGCAGCTGCCTTTCTACCTACCCCAAATCCTGACTTCATCCTGGGCTTCACTTTACAAAACATCAACCCTCAACTTCACCTCCTTTCCCTTTACCCCAGTGGGAGAGGTTTCCTTCTGCCATTCTAGTTAATTCCACAGCAAATGGAACCCAGCTCAGGCTCACTGCCTCCAACTCCCTGAGAAATTCACTCAGCAAAATCGTCCCCACGCCTTCTCCACATTCCCTATTATGATTGAAAAATACCTTGAGATATAATCTACATAGATAAAATTCATCCTTTCAAAGTATACAATCCAGTGGGTTTTGGTGCAATCATAATAAGGTTGCACAACCATCACCACTATCTATTCCAGATTATCTACCCATCAACAATCACTTCCCATCCCCTTCTCTTCCCCAGCCCCTGGCAACCACTAGTCTACTTTCTGTCTCTATGGATTTGCTGATTTTGGACATTTTATATAAATGGAATCATCCAATATATGGCATTGTGTGTCTGGCTTCCTTCACTGAATATGTTTCCAAGTTTCATCTATGTTGTAGCATGTATTAGTGCTTCATTCCTTTTTATGGCTGAATGACAGTCCATTGTACAGATTACCACGTTATGGACTAAATGCTTGTGTTCCTCCCCAAATTCATATGTTGAAGCCCTAACCACCAATGTCTTGTGAGCCCAATCCCCTGCCCCAGTTGGACCAGAAAGCAGGACCCACCACTCAGTGAGTTCAGAAGGCAAAGCACTGAACCAAAGAGGATTATTCTCAAACTTTAAGTTCTAATAATATTTGCTTTGCTAGGTATTGGACTTGCTTGTGACCTGTCATTCCTTTCTACCAATTTCTTCTTCCTTTTGGGGTGGAAACATGTATCCTATGCCTGTCCCACCTTCGTATTTTAGAACCACAAAACTTGTTTGAGGTAGGCGTGGTGGCTCACGCCTGTAATCCCAACACTTTGGGAGGCCGAAGCAGGATTGCTTGAGTCCAGCAGTCTGAGATCAGCCTGGGCAACACAGGGAGACCCTCATCTCTACAAAACATAAAAAATATTAGCCAAGCATGGTGGTGCAAGCCTGTAGTCCCAGCTGCTTGGCAGACTGACGCAGGAGGATCCCTTGAGCCCCGGAAGTCAAGGCTGCAGTGAGTCATGATTGTATCAGCCTGGGTAGGCGACAGAGTGAGACCCTGTCTCAAAACAAAAGCAAGAACACAAAAAAACTTACCTGATTTCACAGGCTCACAGCTAGAGAAGAATTTCACTCGGAATGAATCATACCTTGAGTCTTACCCAGTATCTGATTTAGATATTTAGATGAGACTGTGGATTTTAGAGTTGATGCTGGAACAAGCTAAGACTCTGGGGACTGATGGGACGGAATGAATACATTTTGCACACAAGACAGACATGCCAGGAGGACAGGGGCTGAGGACCGAATGTTTGCATCCCCCCAAAATTCATGTGTTCAAGTCCTAATGCCCAGTGTGATGATTTTAGGAGGAGTTGTCTTTGGGAGTTAATTAAGTATAAAAGAGGTTGTGAAGGTATAGCCCCCAGGATGGAATTAATGCCCTTGAAAGACTTAGAGACACCAGGGCTTTCTCTCTTGGTCATGTGAGGAAACGGGGCACAGGTGGCCACCTGTAAGTCAGGAAAAGAGCCCACCAGCCACCTTGATCTCAAGATTTCCTAGCTCTAGAACTATGAGAAATAAATGTCTGTTGTTTAAGCCTCCCAATCTATGGTATTTATAATACATAACACTTTTTTTGTTTGTTTCTTTTGAGACAGAGTCTCACTCTGTCACCCAGGCTGGAGTGCAGTGGTACGACCTTGGCTCACTGCAACCTCTGTCTCTAGGGTTCAAGTGATTCTCCTGCCTCAGCCTCCCCAGTAACTGGGATTACAGGCACCCGCAATGACGTCCAGCTGATTGTCTTATTTTTAGTAGAAACAGGGTTTCACCATGTTGGCCAGGCTGGTCTTAAACTCCTGACCTCAGGTGATCCGCCACAGCCTCCCAAAGTGCTGGGATTACAGGGATGAGCCACTGTGCCTGGCCAACATTTTGTTTTTATCATCAGTTTATGGATATTTGGATTGTTTCCACTTTCTGGCTATTATGAATACTATTGCTATGAATCTTTATGTTCAAATTTTTGTGTGAACACGTTTTCATTTCTCATGGGTATATTCCTAGTAGTGAAATTGCTGGGTCATGTGGTAACTCTATATTTAACTTTTTGAGGCTGGGTGCGGTGGCTCATGCCTGTAATCCCAGCACTTTGGGAGGCCGAGGCAGGCGAATCACGAGGTCAAGAGATGGAGACCATCTTGGCCAACATGGTGAAACCTGGTCTCTACTAAAAACACAAAAATTAGCTGGGCATGGTGGCATGCGCCTGTAGTCTCAGCAACTCAGGAGGCTGAGGCAGGAGAATCGCTTGAACCCAGGAGGTGGAGGTTGCGGTGAGCTGAGATCACGCCACTGTATTCCAGCCTGACAACAGGGCGAGACTTCATCTCAAAAAAGACAAAAAACAAACAAAAAATTTTTTTTTTGAAGAAAGACAAGCATGGTTTTAAAAATGACTGCATCAGCCGGGCGTGGTGGCTCACGCCTATAATCCCAGCACTTTGGGAGGCCGAGGCAGGCGGATTACCTGAGGTCAGGAGTTCGAGACCAACCTAGTCAACATGGTGAAACTCCGTCTCTACTAAAAATGCAAAAATTAGCCAGGTGTGCTGGCACATGCCTGTAATCCCAGCTACTTGGAAAGCTGAGGCAGGAGAATTGCTTGAGTCTGGGACACAGAGGTTGCAGTGAGCCGAGATCGTGCCATTGCACTCCAGCCTGGCTGACAGAGCGAGACTATGTCTTAAAAAAAATAACTAGGGTGGGCGCGGTGGCTCAAGCCTGTAATCCCAGCACTTTGGGAGGCCGAGATGGGCGGATCACGAGGTCAGGAGATTGAGACCATCCTGGCTAACACGGTGAAACCCCATCTCTACTAAAAAAATACAAAAAAACTAGCCGGGCGAGGTGGCAGGCGCCTGCAGTCCCAGCTACTCGGGAGGCTGAGGCAGGAGAATGGCATAAACCCGGGAGGCGGAGCTTGCAGTGAGCCGAGATCCAGCCACTGCACTCCAGCCTGGGCGACACAGCGAGACTCCATCTCAAAAAATAAATAAATAAAATAAATAAATAAAAAATAAAAATAAAAATGACTGCATTATTTTATATTCCTACCAGCAATGCATGCAGATTCAATTTCTCCACATCCTTGCCAACATTCATCATTGTCTTGCTGATTAAAGCCATCCTAGCGGGTATGAAGTGGTATCTCATTACAGTTTTGTATTTGCATTTCCAAGACCATGGCTAATAATGTTAAGCATCTTTTCAAGTGCTTACTGGCCATTTGTAAGCTTCTTGGGAGAAATGTCTATTCACATGTCCACTTTAAAATTAGGCTTTATTTGTCTTTTTATTGTTGAAGTGCCTATTGTCATTTAAAGATGCTCAAGTCTCTACCATTTTAAAGCAAACAAACCCTTGGTCAATTCCAGATCCTTGCTGCAGCCACTGCCTTTTACAAAGAATCTCTGGGTCGGGTGCGGTGGCTCATGCCTCTAATCCCAGCAATTTGGGAGGCTGAGGTGGGCAGATCACGTGAGGTCAGGAGTTCGAGGCCAGGCTGGCCAACATGGTGAAACCCCGTCTCTACTAAAGATATAAAAAATTAGCTGGGCGTGGTGGCAGGCACCTGTAATCCCGGCTACTCAGGAGGCTAAGCCAGGAGAATTGCTTGAACCTGAGAGGTGGAGGTTGCAGTGAGCCGAGATTGTGCCACTGCATTCCAGCCTGGGTGACAAGGGCAACACTTTTTCTCAAAAAAAGAAAAAAAGAAAGAAAAAGAAAAATCTCTATTTCTTGCAGAATTTCTTGAAAGAGTTCTCCACACTTGTGGATTCTACCCACTCTCTTTCAAGCTATTGCAATCTGGCTCCTGATCCTAATACCATTGAAAGTGCTCTCGGCAAGGTCACCAGGGCCTATTCTGTTACTAAATCCAATGGACTTTTCAATTATTTATTTGATTTCCCCATGGCATTAATAAACATCAAAGCCCTCTTCATCTTTGTTGAAAGATTAGAGATCCTTGGTGTAAGTGACAACGCATGCTTCTGAGTTTTCTCATTTGTCTCTGGCTGCTCTTTCTAAAATCTTCTTCAAGATTTTGTCCTCAGTCCTCTTGTTTTCCACCTTTATATGGTTTCACTAGGCAATCATGTTCATTCCCATGGGTGCCTACTTAAACACTGTTGACTTCTAAATCTCATCTCTAGCTGCTGCCCAGACTTGCCTCCTGGGATTGAGGAGTGTATATCTGTCTAATCAACATCTCTGCTTGGATTCCCATCCATCCTCAAACTTTATCCCACACCAAACGTTTTATCTTTATCTCTCTTGCCTTCCCTACTGAATTATGTCGATTTAAAACTTTTAAAGTCGACCGGACGTAGTGGCTCATGCCTTTAACCCCAGCACTTTGGGAGGCCAAGGTGGGTGGATCACCTGAGGTCAGGTGGCCAACATGGTGGAACCCTGTCTCTACTAAAAATACAAAAAATTAGCTGGACACGGTGGCGCACGCCTGTAATCCCAGCTACGCTGGAGGGTGAGGAAGGAGAAATTGCTTGAACCCGGAGGCGGAGGTTGCAGTGAGCTGAGATCACACCATTGCACTCAGCCTGAGCAACAAGAGGGAAACTCCATCTCAGGGAAACAAACAAACAAATCTTTTAAAGTCATTCACATTCATCTACTTTGTTCCATTCTCACCACCTATGCACTGGCCCAGCACCATTTCTTAAAAAGATGACAACATCTCCCAGCTCCAACCCTCTTCTCCAAACCTAGCCAGAGATCTTTGTAACATGCACATCTCCCTGCTTACACGAGCTGTTGTCACTTCCCTGCTTACATGAGCTGTTGTCGGCAACGGGATTACAGTGGCTTCAGAGCCAGACACACTTGGGTTTCAGTCTTAACACCATAACTTATTGGCTGCAAAACCGTGGGTGAGTTAATTTCTCTACATCTTAGTTTTCTCATTAAAAAAAAAAAAAAAAAAAAAAGCCCCGAAGAGCATCTCCCATAGGTTTCCCCCAGGATTGAGACCATACACATCATGTCCTTGGTTCAGAGTCAGGCACATGTGAACTGTTTAATACATTTTAACTACTATTTTTATTAAAATCTTTCAGTCGAGGCAAATGAACCTCTTTCATCCTAAAATGTGGGGATTAGATGGAATGACTTTAATCACTCTTTTGAGACAAGACACCTTTGGACTCTGAAGCCTCCCTGGGTGCTGGCTACCCCTCCGGGGAGGAAGCAGACGTGGGCGCAGCTGATACTCCTGCATCAGGACGCTGAGGGTCAGGTTCGGGGACTCCTTCTGCTGCAGGACAGCGCTGACCCCGGCCTCTTCACCGCCCCCGACCTGTTACCCGGCGACAGTCCCCGCCGCCCCGTCGCCGGGCAGACTCAGTCGATCCACAGCCATGAGTGCGAAGCCTCTCAGGCAGGGCAGGCAGGCAAACCGCAAACCCACAGGACGCACCCAGCCCCGCCGCTTCCTCCCCGGCCTCGCCCCGGGCGGGAGGAGAGAGGAAGGAGGCGGCGGCGGGCAGCGGGCGGCGGGCGGCGCCCACCCCACCCCACCCCACCCGACCCCGCAGGCCAGGCCGCCAGAGCCCGGCCCCAGCCCCGGCCCCGGAGCCCGCGGCGCTCACCTTGAAGGACATCCTGCACATGTCCGCGGCCGCCCCAGCGGGAGCCCGCGCGCTTCAGGCCCGGGACGCCTGGTCCTCCCCGGCCCGTCACTCTCCCGCGGCGCTCGGCGTTCCGCAGAGGGGCGGCCTCCGACGCCGCGCGCTCCCGCCGCCCGGCCCGGCAGCAGCCGCCGCACACAGGGCCCGGCCGGAGGGGCGGCGCGGGGGCGCGCTCCGCTCCCGCGCGCGCACACTGCACATGGGGTGCCGCGTGGACGCGCTCCAGGACCTGCCCCACAGGCGCGTGCACAAACACCCCAAACTTCGCACGCACTGTGCACTCTCCACACACGTCCACACTCCAACACTCACTCATCCACACACACACTCTCCAAACTCCACACACATTGTGCATATGCTCCACATTCCACACACACACAGGTTCCACACACATTTTTCACCCTCACGCCCA
The DNA here is from genome assembly GCF_047675955.1 of Chlorocebus sabaeus. Classification (NCBI taxonomy): domain Eukaryota; kingdom Metazoa; phylum Chordata; class Mammalia; order Primates; family Cercopithecidae; genus Chlorocebus; species Chlorocebus sabaeus. The sequence continues at coordinate 59,242,205 of NC_132921.1, read as the reverse complement.
CTCACCCGCATGTACTCACGCGCAAACTCCATATATACCCTCCCAGACTGGTCTGCTGCAGAGGACTCCGACCTTCATCACAGCACAAATATTATAATGATGTAAAATGAAGCTTGAGGAAAAAATTCATACAATAGCTATTTTCATTATAATTTCTCGGTTTCCTGAGAAACTTTTTTTCTCCTGGGGAAAATATCTAGGAAACAAACCTTTTGATTGCACAAACAATAAGTGGTCTTTTCCTTTTCGAAGGAGAAAGGCCAATTTTGGAATAGACTCATACCCCTCCTCCTTCTCCTCATTGTTAATCCAGCAGTTACCTCCTCCTCTGGGTCTGATGCTGCAGCCCTGGAGTATTGCAGTATGTGTGTTTACTCCTGCTGCCTGCCCAGGATGGGTTTCAGGGAAGTACAACTGGGAGTTTTAAGTATAAAAGGTAATAATAGCTCTTCAAGAGCATTTTAGAAAAGTTAAAGTAAAAAAGTAGCCCAGGCACAGTGGCTCACGCCTATAATCCCAGCTCTTTGGGAGGCCAAGGCGGGCAGATCACTTGAGTCTAGGAGTTTGAGACCAGCCTGGACAACATGGCAAAACCTGTCTCTACTAAAAATACAAAAATTAGCCAGGCGTGGTGTTGTGGGAAGTCAGGGACCCCAAACGGAGGGACTGGCTGGAGCCGAGGCAGAGGAACATAAATTGTGAAGATTTCATGAACATTTATCACTTCCCTAATAGTATTCTTATAATTTCTTATGACTGTCTTTACTGCCATCAATCTCTGAACATAAATTGTGAAGATTTCATTTTAATATGGACATTTATCAGTTTCCAAAATTAGTACTGTTATAATTTCTTACACCTGTCTTACTTTAATCTCTTAATCCTGTTATCTTCGTCAGCTGTGATCAGGACCCTGTGATGATGGCATTAACTGTACAAATTGATTGTAAAACATGTGTGTTTGAACAATATGAAATCAGTGCACCTTGAAAATGAACAGAATAACAGCGATTTTAGGGAACAAAGGAAGACAACCATAAGGTCTGACACTGCCTGTGGGGTTGGGCAGAATAGAGCCATATTTTATTTCTTGCAGAGAACCTATAAACTGACATGCAAGTAGGAGAGATATCGCTAAATTCTTTTCCTAGCAAGGAATATAATATTAAGACCCTGGGAAAAGAATTGCATTCCTGAGGGGAGGTCTATAAATGGCCACTCTGGGAGTGTCTGTCTTATGTGGTTGAGATAAGGACTGAAATACACCCTGGTCTTCTGTGGTACCCTCAGACTCACTAGGGTGGGGAAAAACCCCACGCTGGTGAATTTGAGGTCAGACCAGTTCTCTGCTCCCAAACCCTGTTTTCTGTTGTTTAAGACGTTTATCAAGACAGTATGTGCACGACTGAACATAGATCCTCATCAGTAATTCTAATTTTGCCCTTTGCCTTGTGATCTTAGCTTTGCCTTTTGCCTTGTGATCTTTAATGGCCTCAGAAGCATGTGATCTTTGTAACCTACTTCCTGTTCGTACACCCCCTCCCCTTTTGAAGTCCTTAATAAAAACTTGCTGGTTTTGTGACTCAGGTGGGCATTATGGATCTACCAATATATGATGTCACCCCCAGCGGCCCAGCTGTAAAATTCCTCTCTTTGTACTCTTTCTCTTTATTTCTCAGACCAGCCGACACTTAGGGAAAATAGAAAGAACCTATGTTGAAATACTGGGTGCTGGTTCCCCTGGTACATTGTGGTGCACACCTGTAGTCCCAGCTACTTGGGAGGCTGAGGTGGGAGGATCACTTGAACCTGGGAGGTTGAGACTGCAGTGAGCCAAGACTGGGTCACAGCCCTCCAGCCTGGGCAACAGAGCAAGACCCTGTCTCAAAAATAGAAAATAAAAACAAAACAAAAAAATAGTATAAAAGTGGATGTCTTACCCCCTCTAACTATAAGAATCCACTCATTCACTCTCCCCCCTCAATTAAATTCGTAATGAATATTTAATTTAAAAGGTAAAAAACAACTACAAATAAAAGTTAGTAACAAAAATTTAAATGTTTAACCTTTATGAATAAATTGTATTACTTTGTGCTTAAAACAACCTTAAATAGAAAACATTCCAAACTTTTATAGAAAATTCCAATTTTAAAAATAAGGACTCAAAACTTTTTCCTTACCTTGAGTGTCTATAAATGATACAGTTTTTAAGTTGCCACACAACATTATTATATAAAATCAAGCATCAGAGGTTTTGCTTTAATAGTTTTTGTTTGTTTGTTTTTTCTTCTCTGATGGAGTTTCGCTCTTTTGCCCAGGCTGGAGTGAAGTGTCACTATCCTGGCTTACTGCAACCTCCAGCCCCAAGGTTCAAGTGATTCTTCTGCCTCAGCCTCCTGAGTAGCTGGGTTTATTGGTGCCTGCCACTATTCCTGGCTAATTTTTGTATTTTTAGTAGAGACAGGGTTTCACCATGTTGGCCAGGCTGGTCTCGAACTATTGACCTCAAGTGATCTACCTGGTTCGGCCTCCCAGGGTGCTAGGATTACAGGCATGAGCCACTGTGCCTGGCCTGCTTTAATAGTTTTGATAAACAACAGGGAGAAAGGAAAGAACTAATATTTTGAGTGTTTTCTAGGTACAAGGTGCTTTCCTTATAAACATTTTATGGGGTGAGTATTATACCCATTCCACAGATGAAAAAACTAGGGTTCTGAGAGATTGGAGTAATTTGCTAATAAGTGATAGGGCTAGGCATTTGTCTAGCTTCAAAGCCTGTTTCCTTTTCGTTACACTTTAGCTCAAAGCTGCTTTTCTCTGGCCAGGGTGCTGATGGCATTCTTGTCAGTCTCTGGAAAGAATGTACCTACCACTGTCTCATGCACATGGTTAAACTCATCTTCATATAAACAGCTCTGAAATGGAACAAAGCTCTCATGGTCATAACACGCAATTCTTTCTAAAATGGTCTACTCCAAACTTTAATAGTGACCCACTGGATGTAATATGATATTTAATCTGCATGGCCCAGCTTTCTTATCCAAACAACTTCTTACTACCCAAATCAAGAGCCTCTCCATCCTTGTCATCCTGTCAAATAAAAGGGAGAAAGGAAATAATTAATATTTTGAGTGTTTTCTAGGTACAAGGTGCTTTCCTTATAAACATTTTATGAGGTGAGTATTATATATATTCCATAGATGAAAAAACTAAAGTTCTGAGAAAATGGAATAATTTGCTAATAAGTGATAGAGGTAGGCGTTTGTCTAGCTCCAAAATCTTACCACTGTTCTCTTCCCACTATGACTCTCTTTTATCTCCTCTCTTTTGTCTGCCAAATCCCAACCTGCCCAGTGTGTTACCCCCAGCTCAAGTTCCTCTGCCTACACCCTGGTCATCAGTCATCTTCCTCCCAACTTTGCTAAGCTCTTGCCATGGTTCTGTTCTACACCACATCCCTCAACCCTAATTCCACAGGGTCTGGTATTGCTCTCAATTCTAATTCTGTTGCTTTTGACTTCTTCAGCAGAGTTGAAATTCTTCAAGGCCAGGCCCTGTGTCTTACATATCTTTTATTTTCCCCAGGGGCTAGTTTACGGCTGGAGGCATGGTAGGTGGTCAAAACTTATTCATCATTGAATTAGTAAAAGAGTCAGGGGGTTGTGTTATCCACATCTACCAAGTCAGAAGGCCCACTCTTATCCACAGACATGCATTACTCAGATGCACAGACATCTGTGCTGGTCTGAAATGAGGCCATCGTCATTGTCACCTTCTGTTCACACCAGCACAGACCTTGACGTGTTTGGCCTCTATTTTGCACTGTCCCAGTTGATGGTCCAACAGGATTTGCCCTCGACAGAATTGAGAAGTAGGTCAATCTGGTCTCCTATGCTTTCTTTTTTTTTTTGCTTTTTTCTTTTTTTTTCCTTCAAGATGGAGTCTTGCTCTGTCACCCAGGCTGGAATGCAGCGGCGTGATCTTGGCTCCCTGCAACCTCCGCCTCCCGGGTTCAAGCAATTCTCCTGCCTCAGCCTCCTGAGTAGCTGGGATTATAGGCACGGGCCACCAAACCCAGCTAATTTTTGTGTTCTTAGTAGAGACAGGGTTTCACCATGTTGTCCAGGTTGGTCTCAAACTCTTAACTTCGTGATCTGCCAGCCTCTGCCTCCCAAAGTGCTGGGATTACAGGCATGAGCCACTGCGCCCGGCCTACTGAGCTTTTTAACTCCCTTTTTGTAATCAGGCTCCTTTATCCAACTAAGAGTTCATCCTGGACATCTTGTCTGTCTTCATTCTCTGTCTACTTACCCATCCCACATCTTTTAAAATTTTTGTATCTACTTTTTATAAGGATAGAGTCTCTGTCACCCAGGCTGGAGTGCAGTGGGTCATAGCTCACTGCAGCCTGGAATTCCTGGGCTCAAGCAATCCTATTGCCTCTGCCTCCTGAGTAACTAGCACTACAGGCACGTGCCACTATACCAGCTAATTTTTAAAAACATTTTTTTACAGATCGGATCTCACTATGTTGCTTCAAGCTGATCTTGAACTTCTGTCCTCAAGCCATCCTCCCACCTCAGCCTCCCAAAGTGCTGGGATTACAGGATTAAGCCACCACGCCCAGCCCTTATTTAGTTTTTAATTTTTATTTAATGTTATTTTTTAGAGCTGGGGGCATCACTGTATTGCCCAAGCTGGTCATTAAGTCACAGGCTCAAGTGATCCTCCCCGTCAGCTTCCCAAAGTGCTGGGATTACAGGTGCATGCCACCATGCCCAGCTTCCACCTCACATCTCTCGGCTAGTTAGCTTATTGGAATTTACCTTAAATGAGGCTTCTTGTAGTAGGGACTGTAGCAGACACAGCTTTGAGTAATCTACCCAACACCCATTGCTCCCTTCCTTTCCCTATCAGGATGTCAGTTTTGCTCAGTTTTGTCCATCATACTCTCCCTGGAGATTTGCTTAAGGGGTACATAGCCCTTTGTTCCATCCAAAGTCCTCGTGTTTAGGCTGGTGATAATGCTTGAATTAGGTGTGGACAGGTGACAAATTCTGATCTTTGAGATGTTAGAGGAGGTCTGTTGGGGGCTTTTGAGAAAGATTTCCTTGGTTTTAAGATATACCCAGGAGAAGATGGTCCTTCTTCCTTGGAACACTGTACTGTACAAATACAATGCCTGGAATGGCTGCAGCCACCTTGTGACCATGAGGAAAACTACCCCCTGAAGGTGGCAGAGCAGACCATAGTGTCACTAAGGCCCTGTGTTGACCAATGGGGAATTCTTACTTCTTTCTATTTTCTTTTCTTTTCTTTTTTTTTTTTGAGGTGAAGTTTCGATCTAGGCTGGAGTGCAATGGCATGATTTCTGCTCACTGCAACCTCTACCTCCCTGGTTCAAGCAATTCTCCTGCCTCAGCCTCCCAAGTAGCTGGGATTACAGGCGTGTGCCACCATGCCCGGCTAATTTTTGTACTTTTAGTAGAGACGGGGTTTCATCATGTTGTCCAGGCTGGTCTCGAACTCCTGACCTTGTGATCTGCCCATCTCAGCCTCCCAAAGTGCTGGGGAATTACAGGTGTGAGCCACTGTGCTCAGCTCACAATCTTTCTTAATCATAGTAACATAATGGGAATATGTATATTCTGCTCTTTACAAAGCATTGTAATGTGACCATTTCCTCCTAGTATTAACAGTTCTCCGAAAATCCGTTATTTATTTATTTATTTAGCGATGAAGTTTTACTCTTGTTGCCCAGGCTGGAGTGCAATGGCACGATCTTGGCTCACTGCAACCTCACTGTTCCGGGTTCAAGTGATTTTCCTATCTCAGCCTTCCGAGTAGTTGAGATTACAGGCACATGCCACCACACCCGGCTAATTTTTGTATTTTTAGTAGAGACAGGGATTCATCATATTGGTCAGGCTGGTCTCGAACTCCTGACCTCAGCTGATCCACTCCCATCAGCCTCCCGAAGTGCTGGGATTACAGGCATGAGCCACCGTGCCCAGCAAAATCCATCTCTTAATGGCTGCATTTATATTGCATATACTATAATTTATTCAACCTTTCTCCTTTTATAAGACCTTTATGTAGGTTTTCATTTCTATTATTAAAAATAACTACTCAGCTAGCCTTCACTAAAGGTATTTCTGCTTATTGTCATGATACATACCCAGCGAGGCACATTGAAAACCAGAGGAAACTGGACGATGAGTAAAGTTCTGCTGCCCAATTTGTTAGTATCATTGCAAACCCAAAGATGGAAAGCATCTTTTGGAACCCTGCAATTCTATCATCCAAGAAAAAATATTCTTTTATTACTCTTCTACAGTGGCTCATGCCTGTAATCCAAGCACTTTGGGAGGCCCAGGAGGGCGGGTTGCCTGAGCTCAGGAGTTTGAGAGCAGCCTGGGCAGCAAAGTGAAACCCCGTCTCTACTAAAAATACAAAAAATTAGCTGGGTGTGGTGATGTGCACCTGTAGTCCCAGCTGCTCAGGAGGCTGAGGCAGGAGAGAGTCGCTTGAACCCAGGAGGTGGAGGTTACAGTGAGCCGAGATCGCACCACTGCACTCTAGCCTGGGTGACAGAGCGAGACTCTGTCTCAGAAAAAAACAAAAACAAACTAAAAAATCTCTACACTTCCAGCCTGGGCAACATGACGAAACCCTACCTCTACTAAAAAAAAATACAAAAAATTAGCCAGGCTTGATGGCATGCTCCTATAGTTTCAGGAAACGAGGCTTCCTGCAGTGGGGATCTCATTTGCTAACATTTTTCTATTGTTCTTTGGTTCACTGCTAACAGTCATGTAAATCCTTGCTTGCTTGCTGAAGCACTCTCTTCTTTTGGGTGGGGCATCCGAATGTTGCCACCTGGCGGGGTGCCCTGGCCCAGGGAAGGCTGGTCCCAGCTTGGCTCTTTGTGAAGGTTCCACTGCACTTCCTTCTTTTCCCCGGGGAGGAGGAGTCCCACACTGACATGGAGGAACTCTACAAAATGGCCCAACAATCCTCCGAGTAGCCAATAACCGTCTTGGTCTCTTTTTACTGTTTGCTTTTTGGTATATTCTTTTCATTTACTTTTACTTTTTAAGATGGGGTCTCGCGCTTTCGCACAGACTGTAGTGTGCAGCGGCATAATCATAGCTCACTGAAGCCTTGAATTCCCGGGCACAAAGGATCCTCCCGCCTCAGCCTCCTGAATAGCTGGAAGTATAGGTGCAAACCACCATGCCTGGCTAATTTTTGCCTTCCTTCCTTCCTTCCTTCTTTCCTTCCTTCCTTCTTTCCTTCCTTCCTTCCTTCCTTCCTTCCTTCCTTCCTTCTTTCCTTCCTTCCTTCCTTCCTTCCTTCCTTCCTTCCTTCCTTCCTTCTTTCCTTCCTTCCTTCCCTCCTTCCTTCCTTCCTTCCTTCTTTCCTTCCTTCCTTCCCTCCTTCCTTCCTTCCTTCCTTCTTTCTTTCCTTTCTTCTTCCCTCCCTCCCTTCCTTCCTTCCTTCTTCCCTCCCTTTCTCTCTCCCTTTCCTTTCCTTTCCTTTCCTTTCCTTTCCTTTCTTTCCTTCTTCTTTTCTTTTCTTTTTTCTTTTTTAGATAGGGTCTCACTATGTTGGCCAGGAGGATCTCGACTCTTGGCTTCAAGCCATCCTCCCACCTCGGCCTCTCAAAGTGTTGGGGCGACTCTTGGCTTCAAGCCATCCTCCCACCTTGGCCTCTCAAAGTGTTGGGGTTGCAGGCATGAGCCACTGCACCTGGCCTTGGATGCTCTAGTAATTTTGCTTTTATTATCCATCATAGTGATTTAATAAAATGTTAGATTTCCTTCACTCTAGTGATGGGATGGACGATGCTCCATTGGGGTCAGTTGCCCTCAGCACTGCTCCATCAGATGCTTTGGAGTTTAGAAAATGCAGGAATGAGCCCTAAATACATGGCAGTATTTCTAGGAGCCTCATATATGACCCAGTGGACGAGGCACAGGTGTAGAAATGCCAGCCTTAAGGAGCCTTCAGTCCCTGGCCAGACATCTAGCTGTTGCCTGAGTGTTTGGCTTTCATATGGATATTTAGCATTACTGTGTAACACTCAGCTTCCAACCTTTGTTTAAGGAGAGTCTGGGCTAATGGTTGGAAAGTACCCTATCACTAATCTGGCCCTTGGGAATAGAAGCATCTATTATGAATGGGCCCAGAGGAGGCGTCTCCTAAGTGAAGCTGCCTTCGACATTCTGCTGAGGGTTCCAAGTATTCACACAAGAGCAGTGTCTTTGAATGTACTGGGGACTCTGAATTCTGTCTAGTTGACATATCTGTCCTTAGATTTTACTGCCAAGTTGCTAAACCCATAGTGGGTAAAATGTAGGAGATACGTACACACAGACTTAGTTCTAAATTATTTGCCAATTGGCACTTGTTTCATGTAATCTTTAGTTGAATCAAAACCAAGAAGCCAAAAAAGCTGAGTTCAATCATTAGGGAAAATGGACAAAAAGACTCCTGTGCTATGGAAATTGTCTCATAGCTTTACATGGGAGCAAGAGTGGAATGCAAATTTCATTTTGTTTATGGCAAAAACG